>NC_142618.1:50112689-50454832 GCF_059453375.1 Lepisosteus platostomus | reverse complement strand
ATCCAACTCAAAGTCTGTATTAAAATAAAGCAACACATAAAATATATTGGGTGTTAAGAATACCATATATAGCAAAGTCAAAGATACTGTAAGTGCACTTAAAAAGTTTAATTATCTGAATAAAGCTTTAGTTCCCTCACAATTAAAACAGTATCGAAGTTTTAACTGGCATGGTACACCATGAATTAGATGGTGTGTTATTTATAACTTTTTTAGAACTGTTGTAAATGTCTTACTTAGTTCATCTTTCATTTTGTAAAGTTTCACATTGGAAACTTTTAGACCGGTTTGGAAATAATGTGCCCTTTTTACGTTGGAATGTTACAACCTTTAAGAAAATCAAGTTACTGAAAACTTTGGTTGTCCTTTCCTTTGTTAACTGGTCTCTGGGATGCATCATGTTTCTACTACAGATCAGTTTTAGCACCCCCTCTCTATCCATGTGACACTAAATGTAGACTTTGCATGACAACGGATGGAAAATAACACTAGTAAACTAAGCTAATCATCCATGCAAAATGACAAACATAATAGAACACAAAACAAAAAAAGGCTATCAATCATGATACTGCAAGCAGTTGCATGAATGCAGCAGCTGCACCTGAAGTATTGTTTGAACCAAAGCATCAGGCTGTAGCAGAGATGTAAGAGCAATCGATCATTGTAGGTGTCATCAGTGATCAATCACTTGCCAAAGTGTAAGCCCGTGTGGCAGAACTTCAGATGCATGGATTGGAAGATCAGAGTAAACTGGCCTCTGCAACGTGATATGGCCATTTGCTAGCAAAGACAAGAGGAGAAGCACAGATTGATCCAAATCAATTGTTTTACCTTATTGACATCAGTGATTTTCTTCATTGGTAAACCTTGTAGCAAGACCTTTTAAAAGGAAGACCAAGGGAAAACAGTTGAACCTTGAAAAGTTTTGCATGCTGATGACACAGGCACAGAAAGCCAATGTACTTGTATACTCTTGTGTTTTCTTCAGATTACTTCAGGAGACACTACCCCAAGTAACGTTTAGTCATAGAAAGTTTTACTTGGTTGGTAACAATGGTCACAATTGAGTTTTGATCGATTTCAGTTACAGCATGAAAGCAGGAAGAATAATGAAAAAATGGAGATGACAGAACTCAATTATCTGTCTCAAAAGACAGAAGATTACACACCTACACCTCAGGACTTTTCTTTCACTAACAATGAAGAAGAAGATCTGGATTCAACAATAAATCACATCATCGTTGGTGTTCCCTGAATGAAGGAGATGTATTTTTATCGTACAAATAAATTTGAAACTTTCATTTAAATCTGACTATATATTGTATTTTTAACTAACCCATTTTGCACAAAAGCCAATGGGGAATGAACTGTCCTCCTCAGTCATCTGAGGAAAAAGACAACTGGCCAGCTGACATTTAAAACCAGGACGCTGAGGCTTCTAGGTTGGTCATTGACCTCTACAAGATGGAAAGGTAGAAGATCCCCTGGCATGCACTGCACCAGAGAAGGCAGCAAAGAAGCAGCTGGCTGATGTGAAAGGTTTTTTTTTTAAAAAAAGAAGGACTGACTTTTTGGAAGAAAGACAAAACTTGAAGAGTTTTGGAAGAAACTTTCGAAGCTGGTAAGCAGCTTAGCTACAAATCTGTGATTTAGAGAAGGACTAAAGAAGTGAGCCAGAGCACAGACATAGCTACAGATTGTCTTTGCATTTTCTTCTGTTATTGGTCTCCCTGCCTTACTAAAAATAAAAAGAGTAATTTTTACCACATGGCTGCATTTGCACCTGTTGTTACTGGGAGCCATTTAAAAAAAAATCCTTCTACTGCACCCCAACCCCCTAGGTAAGCCAAGATATAGTCAAGTTAATTTACTTGTACATCACTATACTTTACATTATTTATTAAATAATATTAAAACATATTATAATCATAATAAACATGTCCTGATAACCACAAAGCTGTGCATTGATGGATGGAGGAGACTATGTGAAATGACACAGCAAATAAAATTACCATAGGATTAAAACCACAAAAGCAATGTGTTCCAGTATTACAGAGCTATACTGGGAGGTTTTGTATTTCATGGCTTGACCAACTTAGTCTCACAGGAAACGTGCATATGTTTTAAAGGCACAATACAGCTTTCTTCATGCTAACAGGAGGCATCCATTTATAAGGAGATCCAGCCAAGCTGTTCCAGCAGGTGACAATGATATGACCTGGAGCTAATCCAAGCAGTAAAAATGTGCAGAAGAGTGATAACTCCTTCGTCTTGCAGAAACAGAATGGCACTATAACAGAATATATCAGTAAATGAAGCATAAAAATAAGTGAACTGCATTAATGAAGCTATCCCGGTAATAGTTTTAGAAAAGATACTTATAACAACGTCTTAGATAATTTTAGACGACATCAAGAAGATTCTTTACAATTGAATTCTGGAGAGTTTTCATTCTTCAACCACAAGCCATAAAAATAGACTTTTTGATTCTGCTCTGCTAGTAATTAATAATAATAATAATAATAATAATAATAATAATAATAATAATAATAATAATAATAATAATAATTGCTTACACTTATATAGCCCTTTTCTGGACAATCCACTCAAAGCGCTTTATAGGTAATGGGGACTCCCCTCCACCACCACCAATGTGTAGCATCCACCTGGATGATGCAATGGCAGCCATAGTGCGCCAGAACGCTCACCACACACCAGCTAAAGTCTTTAGGTATACTGGACTCTTATGTTTACGTACAACTGGTCTGCTTATTTATCTCTTATTTCATGGCTAAAAGATCTCCTGTAATAAGCAAGAGATCACTTTATTGACCATATAGAGGAATCCTACTCCGTTGGGCAAGGTCCTTAAACTCAGTTGCTCCAGGGGCACCATATAAATGGCTGACCCTGCGCTCTGACCCTGAGCTTCTCTCTCCCTGTCTGTGTGTCTGTGTGTCTCATGGAGAGCAAGCTGGGGTATGCGAAAAGACAAGAAATTGTACATATTACATAGTTCCAGAAGAGGATTATGAGCAGCTTTAAATGTCATACAAGGTTTCAGGACAGATGCAACACAAATAACCATGATTCAGCAATCCATTTTCAAACTGCTTTATCCAATACAAGGTCACAGGGGAGCAGGAGCCTAAATCAGCAAGCGATGGGTGCAAAGCACGAACCCTGGACAAGACACTAGTCTCAGGATGAGATGGACACAAACACAGCATGTCTTTAAACTGTTGGAGGAAACCAGAGCACATACAGGAGGGGGAACATACAGGTCAAACTCCATGCAGATATCACCCGGAGTTGAACCCAGGACCCCAGCACTGCGAGTGCTGGTACCACTGTACCAACATGCCATCCATAACCAAAACATTAAAGTGCAAATATATTTATTGTGGGGGAGCTGCTTAAAATAAACATGAACCACTTGTGACATACCCAGTGACATACCCTGGATCAGGGTATCAAACCAAAACACTGATAGGCAGGTCATGAGCCCCCTCTCTAAACTCAGCCAGGCAGCTAGCTTTCTGGCTCCAACACCACACCCTTTCTTATAAATATAATGTATGGCCACACTGCAGTTACTGGAGAATCTACGTCTCACCAAGTTTGACATGAAAGAACATTCTGAAATATTATATATTCAGGACTTCTCCAGAAATGTTTCCCAAATCACAATGGGTAAGTCTCAAAGACTGTTCGTTTTTTTTCCCCCAAAAACTGAGAAGCACCACATTCCTCAGCTATTACATTTCTGTTTGCTCTGCACTATCAAACTTCTTCTTTCTAAAACTTTGGAGACATCCAAGACTGATGAAATCATTAATGCAAGTTATTCAGGAATGCAGCCAGATTAGCACAATGGAAATGTGTTGCAAAAGAATAAAACATTACGAACGAGAGAACATACTGTAAAAAAAAGTCAATCACATTTTCTTCTAGGTTGGGCTATACACTTATTGAGCGATGCTGAAGTGTGTGAATATTTATTATCTTGTGAGGTAAATAAATGTGACCTAGAAAAGAAGCAATTCTGTTGCATAAAAGTAACTACATGTCATGATAAGCAGCTGGCAACTGTCTGGTGCTCCAGTTTCTGCTGTCTCTAGCCTGTCAGTTTCCATGACAACCTCGACTGTTCACTGCTTTTTTTTTTTGTCTTGTGCTACCATCACACTCACACCAGGGCTTCTTAATACATTTGTCCCAGAAATCACTAGGCACTTCTGAAGTGCAGAAGTCTGAAGGCAGTGCGACTCAACACTAGAACTCTTGACTTATTTATCATCACATACAAAATTAAATTAAAAATAATAATAAAAATCGCCAGAAAAAAAAAACACTTCAGCCATATAAATACTGTGCAACTTTATGGTTTCATCCTTCATAAAATCCAAAGAAATCAAAAGAATATTACTTTTAAAGAATACCATAAACCATATAATGTGGAAATCTACAAGTCATTATTTTAAATATACTCTTACTGATAATTTTAAATGGATCAGTATTTCATTTAAAGTTTACACAAGCTTTATATGGAACTATTTTTGATTTAAAAAGGACTCCATCATTTCTAAGCTTGCACTCCTTCTGTTCACCAGTCTACCTTCAGTTATTTTTTTATCTGCTGTTGGGCAGAAGAGTGACCGATTTGATCTTGTAAGACACATCATTCCAAGGTCTTTTGATAGGATTCAGAATACTTAAAAAAGCACAACGTGTACCTAAGTTATGCCTTAAACATAACACAATTCAGCACAATGGCAGCGTGTAGGTACAGTTGTCAGAATTGCTGCTCTACAGAACTGGGACCCGGGTTTTATTCCAGATCTGGGTTGCTATCTGTGTGGAGTTTGTGTGGGATCAATCTCATAATCCAAAGCCATACTGCTACAGTAGGTTAGTTGACTTCTGGGAACATTGGCCCTAGGTGTGAGTGTGTGTCTGCTCTGCAGAGGAGTGGTATCCCAATCAGAAAATAGATGGATTGAAATGACTAACACTGGTTAAAACACAAAGTGCATATACAGTAAGAGTTATCTTTTTTGTCTTCTTTATACCACGTTCGCCAATGGCAGTGCAATCTCAACATTTCCTTTTTACCGTTCTCACCAGATAATGAGATACTGTACATGTGCAACTTTATAAATGCTACTTCCAGCACTCCTTTAATGAATGTGAATAATAATCGGAATATTTTACATACTGTTTACAGTCTGTAAAACAGTGAATACAGAAATAAATATTCAATGTTATCAGCAGGTTCAAGGCACCTAGGATGCAACTGGGCCCCCTAAGTTCCTTTACTTAGACCCGAGGTTCTCATCCAGCTGTTTCTTAAAAAAAGCCAGGGTGTCATTATAGACAACATGGCTGGGTTATTTGTTCCAGATTCCCTTAAAAGTGCCAACTATTCCCAGTTCTAAAAGCATCCTTTTGGAACTTTCCTATGGATTTCATGTGCGTCCTCTAACTCCTTTATTGTTCTTGTTAATTCTGAAGCAGTCCACTCAGATGAATTTGCAGTCTTTAAAGATTCGGAACACTTGAATTAGGTTCCTTTATAGACTTCTCCATTCAAGACTAAAGGAGATTCATTTCTGAAGGATCCCAGTGTGTCCATTTGAATACTTGGAGGGGTACACTGGAGTCTTTCAAAAACAAGCTGAACTACAGTTGATTCTGGGATCAATCAGCTACAAAAAGACCAAACTAGATGGTCTTAATAGCTTCCACACTCGTGAGCTACTGTAAGTTCTATGTTAGTGTTACCTGCTTGCCATAGGCTTTCAGGAGATGTAGTTTTTGTTTTCTCTTATAATGAAACTGAATATACAATTTTGGAGCGTTTTACATGTCACCAGCTGCCTCAGTAACCACAAAAAATAAAATGAAGAAAAAGCATAAACAATCTGATTCAATAAGCTATAAACTCTGTCTAAATATCTTATTACATATCGGGAACCCAGCCAGAGTGTAAGAGCATTATTAATACAGCTCCAAAAAGCCATCCTTACCGTAAACTAAAATGTTTTAATTAAATTAAGAAAGAAAAAGACTTAATTAAAAGATGTTTAATGTTTTCAGGGGTGAGATCACAATTTGTGATATTACAGCAGTTGGTACTTATATCTTCTTCACTGGAAATGTCTTGATTAAACAGAAACTGTGAAGTACAGTATACTTAAAGCTTTAGGTAATTGATAACAACTCTTATGCCTATGATACATTTCTAACTTCACAACATACCAGTGATACATACTGTAAAGATATTAAAAAGCCCAATGTTACCGTAGCAATGTGAAAGAATTACCAACATAATGTACATTTGACGAGACAGAAAACGTTTTCACAGAGCAAGTCTTCATTCAATGTGAGAATTTACAGTTGCTAAATAACATAATGTAAATCTGCACTGCATGTTCACACAGATTTCTAAAGAAAAAGTGACCATCAGTTTCTGAAGAAACGCAGTTTCTGAAGAAGGGGTATTAACTAAATGTTTCTGTAAATATTTATCTGTAGAAATATTAATATTTTAATATGCATTACATTATTTTCTAAAAGTAGCAAACTGCATTTGGTATAGTTTCACAAGCAAGCAGTTTCCTATGATCTGGAGCATGGGTTTCTATTATCTTTTTAAGATTAATACAAGACCATGGCACAAGCGCACGCACACACACACACACATAATTTATATAATCTAAGGGATACCATTTTCTATGATATTACAATTATACCAGATTGTCTATTTGTATCCATTTGATACTAATATTAATGTAATTAGCCATTTATGAAACTTAATACACCATGTACTGTACAGTACATAAAATATTAATAATGGCACAAAGACAAACATTTAAACGTACATACCTCAGTTTTCTGTTTCTCCAGAGTAAATTTGACATCTTTATCACCTGTTATTACTGTAGCTATGGGATAAAATGTATAGACCAAATAAAAATATACTCAGCAACAAATCAAGTGTCACACATGGGTGAAATTCTGCATGGCACTTTCTTTTACTTAAAGCTGTGATCCCTTAATAAAATTGAAAACTCAATTTTAAATGCAAAATACCCCCCAAACTCAGAAAGAACTTCAACCTACTGTCCTATCTTGGCAACACAATTTCAAATGTATCTCAATTGTAAAATCAATACATGTCAGCAGAGGCTCAATGGAGTTTGTTACAAACATCTTTTGAAGGGGGGCAACACAAGCTGTAGTATGCATAGTTCCCCACAGGGTGGCGACTAAAGTAGTTACTGTAGCTCAAAGCCGTGAAAAATAATAATAATAATAATAATAATAATGTTTCTTTATTAGCCCTATACAATTTCTTGCATTAGGAATGCGTCTTTTCGCATACCCCAGCTTTTCTCCAGGGAGACACAGACACAGAGACAGGGAGAGAAGCTTGGGGTCAGAGCGCAGGGTCTGCCATTGTACGGCGCCCCTGGAGCAGTTGGGGTTAAGGGCCTTGCTCAGGGGCCCATCGGAGTAGGATTCCTCTGCCAGCCGCGGGATTTGAACCGGCAACCTTCCGGTCACAGGCGCAGATCCTTAGCCACTGTCATCATAATGACACCAGCCTCCAGAACACTTTCATATTACTTATAAATTCTATATGCATAAACTCATTTCCAAAAATAACAACAATGTGATGAACAAACACAAGACAATCATTATTAAAAAAAAAATACATGAGCAAGCAAAGGAATATAAAGAATCATACTAAATCCAATTAGATTTCATAAAACAACAAATGAAAACATTACAAAGACAAGGATGGAACCTAAAAATGAGTTTTCAAAGGCAGTTTAAGACTTCAGCATTCCCGGGTAATCATGCTGAAAGAGTTCCAAAAATCATGGCACAACACAACAGGAGGCATACAGTTAGAGAATAGAGAGCCAAAACATGTATATTCAATTATATAGAGTCATTCTTTCATATAGTTTACATACCTCTTCACTTAAATTCTTAAAGCAATAATGGTGTGATGAAACTTAGAGATCACTGTCTCATTTTCCACATTGGCTATCCAGATAGACTAGGTATTTGGAAATTTGGTCAAAAGGAGAAAAAGTATAAGGCACGCACTTTAAATTTTACATGAGGGACCTGTTCAATGGAAATACATTTCGTTCCATCTGATTTCAATTTAGGAAATGTAGATATCTTTGCTCTGTAATTTATACTGTATGTTTTCTTAGGACAATTCAATGAAAATCATCACTGTGACTCTGGTCTGAAAAAAATCTAAAAGCACCTCGACATTTGATGAACACGGTTCTATATACTGTAACTCCTTGAAAAATTGTGTTTTAATTATGAATCATAGACTTAAATTAAATCTACTACTTATTTAGCCAGCCAAACTATTGTATGATTAGCCTAAATGCACATAATTATGGGAAACGCTGTTGTCACAAAAAGGGAAAAATTCCAAAACAAATGCTTCAAATAAATGTTAACTTGCCGCAGGCAATGCAGGGAAATGAATGCATCCATCTTCCTTATCATGCTGCCAGCTGCATCACTAGCTCTGGTATTGGTGTCACTTCAGCGGTATTAAAAAACACATTTACAACTACCTTCGCCCCAGCACCTCTGCTCAAGTCTCCTCATTATAAACGAAGGACATAATACTGCAGGGAAATGCTGTTTTTAAATAATTACTGTTACATTATGACCATCGATAGGAAGACATACATCATATAAATGGTTCAAAATATGCTGATCATCACAAAAACACATTTCCTGGAATACCACAAGTTTAACACATACTAACAGTCTTTTTTAGGGCGAAATCCAGTAGAAAATCACTTACACTATACAAAATGCTAAAACAAAATGTTTCAACCACAGTAACCTCTTTTTTCTCAGGAACACTTCTGTGGTTGTTTTATCAAATGTGAGGGCCAATTATTTATCCAAAAGCACAAATGCAGATGGATGTGTACCATCAGCTTGGATGTGCTCTTTCACTCTCCAGTTTCAGCATAAAGTCAGACAGCGTTTTGGGCTGATGCTATCCTAGACCATACACACCCAGCCAGCAATATGTGAAGCTGTTAAATGTCTGACTTTAGCTCATATAAGCCCTACTGCGTTCCTCACCTAGTAATCTCTACCCAGTAACAGTTTTTAAAAACAGATGAGTCCCCAATCCATAACAGTCTGATCAATTCCAGGTTTTATGACCTGCAGATTCTTGCTTAACCCACCACCAGGTGTTGGACACATCAAGCTAATGGCCATCCATCCATTTTCTAACTGCTGGCAATTCAAGGTTGCGAGGCAATAGAAGCCTATCCTGGAAACAGGTGCAAGGCAAGGTCCACCCTGGCTGGGACACCAGTTCATTGCAAGTGCACACCAATAGACGCAGACCTGCACATACTCACACCAACGATCAATTTTCCCAGAAGCCAATAAATCTACCAGTATGTTTTTGGACCCACATGAACACAAGGAGAACAAGCCATCATCATGTTCATTAATTTATTAGAAATTTGAAATGACCAATGACCTTTCCTAATTTGAAACATTTTGAAAACATTTACCAATTTAAATCACAGCTAAGGCTGATTTTATGATCTTGTGAAAGCAAACGAAAAAAAAAGACTTTGACAACCCATTCTCCAAAATCAGGCCATCTGTTTACAGCACTGCATAAAGTGAAAGAGTGGTACAGTATTTGTATGAAACTATTGTAAAGTAATATTGTAAAGGAAGGTCAGGTAGTGTGAAGCCAAGCACCAATGCTTTACAGATATGGCATGACACAACTTCAATCAACAACAGAGTTAGAGTAGCAGATGACAGGACTGATGTACTGTAGCTCTTGCGGATAAAGCTGTAAGTTAAGGGTGAATCACCTGCCACAAGTTGTACAACTAGTTACATAAGTGCTTTCTGACTTCAAACCTATCCAGCACCCTCTAGCTGTGGACTGCCCCAGTTACATGCTGCTCATAGCACAGACCAGATTCATACCTGAGCTGCTGGAACTACAGGTCTCAGATTTCATCTTAAGTGGAGTGCCTTAACACTCAACCACTCAGAAGTTCTTTAGAATATTTGCACAGACTGAGGTGTTAAATTACATTAATACAAGCATGGCTTACACTCTTTCAATGGTACAATCCCTACAATAGCTCACATTTTAAAAAGCTAAAATATCTTGTATGATGGGGATCAAGTTTCTAGAATATGTTTTCATCTACATTAGCACTGGATAGCACATACTTTCATAAATTGAAAAATAAAAAAACAATGAGTTACAACATTCTGGGGTTCTCAGGGGAGTTACAACATTCTGCACCAATTTTATTTTATTATTTTACTGTATATTGCACTTTTGATTTCAAAAGATCCCAAAACACTTACAGTACATATAAGGTACCTCGGTGACATTTAAATGTGTATCAGCTTTCCCAATCCATCAGGTGGCAAAGGGAGAAACTGCTTTAATTTAATGACTTAAAGGAAGCTTAAAATTTTGCAAGCCAAGACTGAAATTTCACCAGGGTTAGCATCCTTACTCTGGCGAACAGTACCATGCGATCTTTCATGACAAAGCAGTCAATTACTCATCCAAAGGACAGCACCACCTGCATCAGTGTTCCCTATCACCATAAAGAGGTACTAGTCTAAAGAGGTACATTCTAGTCCCTTGAGAAGAGGAGTTCCGCTTACTGGTCCACCAACACCACTAACAGTAGCACACTGGTTTTCCATAGGAATTCCCCATTCCATTACTGACTGAAGGTCCAGCCTTGCTCAGTTTGTGAGATCTGGCTATGAGAGGGTCATAGTGATGTCCAGCATCTAAAGATGACAGTCATGACTTAAAGAAAGAGACCAGGTGCAGATTACAGTATGTTCCTTTTTTCTACTGGAATGTCATCAGACAAATGTATAGACATATAATTAACTCCTGGAGTGTCAGTCATGGTTGTGTGAGGATAGTTTCTTTCCCTGTATTTATCTTTATACCGCTGGATCAAACACGGGAATCAAGACATCAGTGTTTCACAGCAATCTAGCGATCCCCTGATCAGATTCCAGTTCCACACCACACGCCAGTTCCAGTGTTCAACTACAAGCAACTCCAGGCTTCTTTGGTAGTACAAGATCTGCACTCTGCACAAGCTCTAAGAAAACCGCCTTTTTAAATTGACCCCAATAGGATTTTGTGTGCATTTACTTGGAGTTTAACATGGGTGATTAGACATTAGCAGGATTATTTAATTTAGAGGATTGCTTCCAAACCTTTTGGGCAAGATGTTTTCACTTCTCTCACTTTAATTTTCCAAAACAGTGATTAAAGGGGGGGGAGGGTACTTTTCCAGCCATTGTCGCAAGCTTAATTTGCATTTTCAGAAACTTTAATAATTACTTTCCGCTAATGAGGGGCACATCTGTATGGAACACAAAGCTGTGTGAGCCACCATGCATCTTGTTAATCTGATGACAGCAGCTTGTTAATCTGATGACAGCCGCTTGTTACAAACTTAAAGAAGTTTGCCATTTCAACTGCTCATTTCAATCCATCCACTCAACAACGCTACGTAATAAAATGTAACAAATTAATTGTGTTCTCAACATCTGCTTCTCCTATCGTACAGTCACATCTGTCTGTAATGAGAGACTTTTTATGGGTCAGGTCAATATTAATAAGTAAAACCGTATGACAACATGAGAAACATATGCAAATCGGTGGTACTTTTTGTTAAATAACGTTACCTTTACCTTGTACGAACTTCAGTTTTATCTTTTACACATGGAAACTAGTTTCCGACATCTGGCAGAATGTTTTGTCCGTATAGATGGCACAAAAATGCTGGAGATTAGAACTTTCACACAAAATATTAAAACTTTTACATTAGTATAAAGCCAAGAGCATTAACAAATGACAGGCTTCCTTCCTTGTTATCCTTTTTATATTATTTTTTCTTAGAAAATCCATTCGTCCGAACATTTTCTAACCACTTCATCCAATTCAATTTTGATCTCAGGGAGACACAAGGCGGGTTACACCTTGGATGGGACACCAGTCCACTGCAGGGCAGATAGAGGTAAACACAGATATCAGAGGACCCAGAGGAAACCTGCACGAACACGGGGAGAATATATAACCTCTAACATCCCAGGAATTGGGCCCAGGGAGCAGGTGCTCTGAGACAGCAAAGCTAACCACTGCTCCACCATGCCACTCCTTTTCAGAAGATGTCTCCCTTCAGAGCAACTACTTGCACTTAACTGCAACAGTTCCTTCCTCTTGTAGTGTTATATATTATGATTTCTCTATTGCTGTGGCAAAAAAAAAATGTTTTGGCATGGACATCATTGGGATAAGTGTCTTCTAATCTATAAATATGAAACTTATCAACAATAAGTTTCCAAACATTTTCTGTCGATAGATCTAAAGCATGTCATGCTACAGGTATGTTTATATTTTGATTAAGACTCTGCTAAAAGGTTAATTCCCACACTAAAACCCGTAGGAATCCAGAGTAGCATATGCACATAAGTTAAAAACTGGCTAATACAGAAAGAAATTGGAAAGTTATTTTAAGGAGCACAACCTCTAATTCAGCTAATAGAAGCACTGGATGCAATTCAGGCAAATTGTTCTAAGCTTTCTTACTGTGGTATACTTTAACAGGTTAAATATGCAGGTGACATAAGTTAGAGAAGTGGCAATCAATTTTTACCTCCTTTACAGCATAAGGAGGTAAATACTATACGTATACATGGTGTCATGTCTGATGTGAAGCCACTTACACAAGCAACTTGAAAACTTGGTGACCTTGTAATACAAACACTTCTCTGTTCAGAGATAAAGTCTCAGACAAAGTATTTACACCATTCAACAATACATGATAGCAGGAAAGTAATATACTGTATTATGAAAGACCTCTATTAACATTTAACTACTTAAAGCAAACAAGAAGCACACTTAGAGGTTAATGTTTTAATATTCTTGAACAAAACTGTTAAATCCCTATATACAGTATTTATCAGAAACCAGAAGGCAACAGCTCTATTATATAATTATTATATGTAAATTATATAAAAATTATGCAAATCCTTTCCAACATCATCTGATGCAAAGCAGCATGTGTACTGTTGTATATTGTGGCCAAAAAGTACTTGGATTCAGAACTGTAATCAAAATGTATATGGACTGTTGCCTGGAATAACAGGAAACACAATAAGAACAACAAAAAAAGAGATTTAAATGAAACAATGATAAAGGTGTATAACTCTGACAATATCCACAGATTTTTAAAACAGCACCAAAATTAAATACTCATTCTATTTTAGTTAATTTAAGTTAATGAGAAATATTTCCTACCTTTCAGACAGGCAGATTAGACTCCAGGGTACTACATGAAATAGGAGCTGTGAAAGGCCCTCAATTTAAAAGCAAGACCTCCGTTTTATCAGTAGGAATAAACAAGGCAATTAATTTACTTTTACCTCCCTGAAAAAGGATGCATGAGCAGATATAGAATGATGTATGAATGTTTTTCTTTCGTGCTTTTACAAGTTGTTCGCAGAAAACTACTCACAATAAAATGTAATAGTGTTATCAGAAAACTTCTCATCAAATGTAATTGGGAATTTAATCACTTTAAAATGGAAAGGCCTAAGTTTCCAGATTTACTAATAGTCACTTTGAAAGATGCCAGTGCTATCTGGTTTGTCTCTCTCAAGTACAAGAAATTAAACAAACCATGCTCTTGATTGCAGTATAGCCCTTCTAATGTCTGCACTGTATGTTGCAGGAAACCAAAAGTTATGAAGCTCATTTTGGAATGTAAGGGGTGAGTAAGAATCTCTCATTAAAAAATCTTACAGATTTTTCTAAGAATCTGATAAACAATGAAAAATGTGTGTTTTATAAGGATCACGATATTCTTTGAGCACACATTTTGATGATGTAACACCAGGTCCAGATGGAAGGAAATCACACAGAACACTCTTTTAGAAAACGGATAGCCTGGGGGAGGTGTGACCCACTGAGAAAACCAATGATAAAAAAAAGGTTAATTGAAGATGAAATATACAAAAGCTAACATATCTGTGTGAAAACTGCAAAGGTAACAATGTCCTTCCAGAAGTTAAACCTGTGTGTGAATGACAAGGGATTACTGCATAGAGCAGAGATTTCATAAGAATGTGACTGGCAGTGACATGATTTTTTGACACACCAGTAGAAAAAGCTGACGTGCCAAGACGAAGAGTGAGATATTTTACACGACTGAAATCCACCATCCATGCCCACCTCTGACAGAAAACCACTATATTAAGCTTTGAAAGCAAATATCACCAAGGACTCATGCAAGCTGTCCAAGATTAGACATAAAGGCCGACATATTGTATCAAGGATTCATATCTAAAATCACGCTATAAAAAATCTGACCGTTCAATGAAGCCACTAAAAGGTGGAATGAGAAATTGTAAGATAGAACTATCTCCTGTAGTGTTGTGATTGGGCAAAAAGCTAATAAATGATAACCACAATCCAATGCCCCTAATGGTCTTAACTCTCATTCATACCTGGAAGGGTGTTCATTCATTTGTTGGGAAAGTTTGGGATCTCAGAGTCTCGCAGCTTTTCCAAGATGAACTGGATACACATTTTGTTACACGTGACAGTGAGCTCAGTCTACTAGAATTGATTCAGACAGAGATTACGATGACAGAGGGCTTTTACCTGTTTGCTTCAGCTAAAAAAAATAAAATATTATACACAGAATGCTATTTTCCCACAACATTACATTGACAACGATTGATGAAAAACACCAGTCCCACATTCTGAAAAAGTAGATGGATTCGATTCCAAAAGCCACCAGACCGCACAGTTTTGAAACAAAACCCAGGAATCTCAAAAACAGTTCCAGTAGCAGAAATGAGCCAAGATTACCCAAAAGCTGATCACTTCTGATGTGGTCTAAAATTGTAGTCTATTATTTAATTAACTGAAGTTAAATATAAAACCGTGCCCCATTAAAAATATGTATTTCTTGATAATACAGCAAAAGGCTTAAAAACAAACTTTCCCTGAAAAAGATAATGTAGTCTGAATAACAATCGTAGGCAATAATAGACTCAAATGAGAGAATTATCTTCTCCCATTGAAACTCTTGTTAGATTTTTGTGTTATATCATAGTCCTGTACTAAAAAAACTACCTAATATATGGAATCATAAATAACTAAAAGGTTCCACAATAGCTGGATATGGAATGGAAGATTAAAAATGATGTTATTGATTAAGCATAATTTAATTTAATTAATTTACACCCACAATGTGTAGTTCAGAGTTATTAACAGCAATCCCTGCTTTCCTTCATCATTTCGAAAAGAAAATGTGAATTTTCCCCACTACTATACCATAGCTGGACTTTCATATCCCAATTCATACTACAACAAGCTCACACTGCAGCTCACTGCAGCATTCTAAAATGTCTCCCATTCATTTTCACTATATGGCTCATTGGGGAGATCCATCTAAAAGCGGTGGTGAACTCAAGATAACCCTTTTTTCTCTATGCACTGCTCTGAATACCAGTTAGTGTGCTGTACAAATATTATCCCTCATCGCATAGGAAGATTCAACTACAGTAATTTACTGTGAAGAGAAGGACGTGCAGAACGGCATCTGAAATACATCTTTAAACCAGTTATGCTGCATGAAATTTAGAAGAGCAGAATAAAGTTCAGTAGCCTGAAAAAAGCTTAATGCTTGTTACACAATTTATTTGATGCTTGAATACCGTGATCTCTCTCATTACTGAAACAAAATGATCATACATACGTCCGTGAACAGCTAATTGCTAAGCTTCACACTTCTTTGCCCATTAAATAGACACTACAGAATATCATTCATGGGAATGAAGGTCACATTGAAGCCTTTATGTTGACCAAATATGATTGAAAGAGTAGTTTCGCATTGTTATTTCCTTTTTGGATTGTCACTATGCTCTTCAGGTCATTACTGTAATGTCAGCACACAGACATACAATGCCCATATTTCACAGCAGGCAAAAAAACTTGCAATAGGCCAAGGTGAACTCTTTACATCTTTCTTCTATTACATTTTTCCTATCTTACAATCCAAGAAAACATTTAATGTTGAGATACTGTACTGGTCTCCCTAGCCAAACAGCTTAGTGGGGAAGTCAAAATTTTGAGGTTTGGATTGTATTTGGGTCCAAGGATCGCTGCTGCTCTTTTTAAAATAGTATTTCTGTTGTCTTTCGACACAAAAGAGCAAAAAAGAAGGTTAAAAGCTGATGTCTACATAATGAACTCGATTAAACACACACGATCAAAACCTCAAGGAACCTGAACACTATCCTGAGACCACAAATGAAGTCTTCCCCAAACAAAGGTATATACTGTAGTAAATTACTGAAGGTGTATTGCAGTCTATGACAAAACCATTACAATTAGAATAATGATACTGTATTTGTAGCATGTTAAGAAAGATATTTAGAGACCAATATTAGTATTCAGGAAAGAGGAACTGATTAGTTTGCTTGACACTGGCTTAGCCTGTTGTGGATTGCTATAATGAGAGCTGTATCTTTTAAAAACCCTTAATTACATATTAACATTGCTGAAATGCATGTAGTCTATGACAGTTAATATATCTTCATAAAAAGAATGAAGGATTGGCATATAATAAAAACATCGTGTGCGAGAAATGCAGAAAGCACCATGTTGCATGCTGCGTGACCTTCAGCAGGCATGTTCATGTTAACTACGGCCATCTCATCTTATCAACAGTCCTTACAGAGTTCCTGCAGCTTGAGAGAGCTCTGAACCTGGAATTATCCCAAACCCTGCACCTGCGAAGGGTAATGTGGCTGTTGTTAATTAATCAGCAGAGGATTTGGAGCTTGGAGTTGTATGTTCTGTTTCACAGATCCTCTTTTTGAAGCAAAGAAAAACGGAAATTGAATATGGTCAAATACAACACACTCGAAAAAGAATTAACTACACAGTAACAGATCGGAGCACTAGCACTGTGTAATTTAATAGCAAATTACCTCATGATAAGAAAATCGTATGATACCATATATCAAGGGAAGATTTGTTTTTAGTCATTACATGCTATTTACCATATTTCTATGTCTTCTGTAATACTATAAAAATTCACAGTTCATTTTATGCTCCACAAAAATATTTTTAATTAATAAGATTGGGAAAAATGCAAACAACTACAAGGTCTGTTGCCTAATACCTTTTTACATTATTAGAAAAAGGCATATAGGTTTAAAGTGGGAAAAACAGACAACATACTGTACTGAATTATTTTCAAAATCCCCATTCCAAATAATTCTAAGATACTGGGATACCTTGGGGAAGCAGGTTATTTTGTGTATCTTGTGTGTGTAAGACAGTTGGGAATCATGTCTTGGAATTTGCTTGGGTGAGAATTCTCAGTGTCCTGTGAAAGGCTTGTCCAGATTGAAAGCAGCCCATGAAAAGGAAATAAACAAACACATAGCTCCCACTGGAGATATAATCTAAGCAGCCAGTGGGCTACTTTCTTCATCAACCTTCCAAGGCAAATACTTTACTTTAACAGAGGTTTCTCTTTCTTTTAGGCTGCAAACCTCACTGTCATAATCCTTTCTTCTTTTCTAGTTCAGATATTCCACCACAGACCTGGAGCGGTGCTTATATACAGTACAGCCCCTCAGCAGCACCAGAAACAGCTGCACTCAGCCAACTCAGTGAAACCATCGAGTGTCCCTCAATAGCCCCAGAGATTCCTGGTCCTCATATTTTCAACCTGCAATCTGAAACAAAGAATTATAAATGTTGCCATGGCAAGGTTACAAGAGGCATAAACCTCTCATATATTATATATTATATATTATATATTATATATTATATATTATATATTATATATTATATATTATATATTATATATTATAATGTACAAAATCAAAATTATAATACAGTACACAGTACAGTATATAATCGCATATATTACAGTATACAGTATACTGTACATGTACTTCATCTTACAGTGTTCTATTACCTTTCTTTATTGTTTCATTGCATTTAGACATAAAAGATTAAGAAAAATAAACTGCGAGGAGACCATATGGCACATTAAGTTCTAGTAGCTTATTGATCTGCAGATCTCATGTGGCCACGTCTTGAAGGAGCTCAAAGAACAGTACAGGCAGCCAGATTGTTCCAGAAAACCAGAAGCCACAGTGTAAAATAAGCACCACCTGTTATCACATCCCCATCAAATTCAAATACTTGCGGTCCATGTTGAAACACAGTATGTGTAAAGATTTCAAAAAAGGTTATTTAAAATAATTAAATACTTGGAACCTGTACAAACATAATCAGAGGCTTAATATGGAATGAAGGGAAGTGAGAATGAATGAGAGAACTCTATCAACTCTCTTTGAAAGTGCTGTTTAGAATAAGATGAATGTTCAATGTTGATGCTAGAGAGTAGCCACTGCTTAGGCAAGAAACAGGCTGTAGCTACTTGAACCTCAATGTACCACTCCCACAGTTTTCAGGACTGTTTATGGAATTGGCCTAAAGAAGGGGTCTTTGGCAACATAGTACTGATTTCCATTCCACCCACACTCAAACTAATTTACGTAAACTAATTATTTTCTTAACTAAACCAATTATTTGAAGAGACCTATACAGTCCACAACCAATCACTGCTGTGAACTAATGTTGTGGGCCATTATCTTAAATATGTTCTGCTGAATGTCTGTCGTGTAACCTTGTTTAAATCTCTTGTTTGAGATTACTAAAGGAGAACAATGTACTGTACCATGGATATACAGGACTGCATTAGGGTCACAATGGCTTAATTAAACTAATTAAGTGGATATGTCTTAATGTTTAATCCCTGCCTGAATCTGTCTTAATAGGTTACAGATTGAAAAGTACTGCAAAAGCCTGCAAGAACAAAGTGCCCCTGGAACTTCATAAATTTGGTTGTGAAAAGCTGAGTCCCAGAAACTGCCCGCACTGGGATCTCCAACTCTGGGCCTACTGAGACACACGGTCATCTGTGGGTTTATTTTTTGCATCAAGCACAAAACTGTACTTATTTATTTAGTTATTTTTAAATTGTATTTGGGGTGCTAAAGTGCTGGGTTTCTTTAGATGTGGGGATGGAGATTACAATCTCTATAAGAGGAGCCCGCTTGAGGCTGGTAATCATTTTAGCAAGTTCTGTTTTTAAGACTGTGATACCTACACCAAGCTTACAATGTTTGTCTAACTAAAGCTAATAATAATAATAATAATAATAATAATAATAATAATAATAATAATAATAATAATAATAATAATAATAATAATAATTGCTTACACTTATATAGAGCTTTTCTGGACACTCCACTCAAAGCACTTTACAGGTAATGGGGACTCCAGAACGCTCACCACACATCAGCTACCAGTGGGGAGGAGAGCAGAGTGATGTAGCCAAGACATAGATGGGGATTATTAGGAGGCCATGATTGGTAAGGGCCAATGGGAAATTTTACACCCCTACTCTTTTCGAGAAACGCCCTGGGATTTTTAATGACCACAGAGAGTCAGGACCTCGGTTTTACGTCTCATCCGAAGGACGGCTCCTGTTTACAGTATAGTGTCCCCGTCACTATACTGGGGCATTAGGACCCACATGGACTGCAGGATGAGCGTCCCCTGCTGGCCCCATCCAGGTACTGACCAGGCTCACACCTGCTGAGCTTCAGTGGGTTGCCAGTTGTGAGTTGCAGGGTGATATGGCTGCTGGCTAATGTGCTCTCATTGCTGCCTTGTGCCTGCAGCTCCAGCTTGTCATGAGCCTCACCAGGGTAAGTGACTTACTGATCACAGATGAACAGAAACTACTGTACTGAACTAATACCAAAAGCGGGACATGTACTGTAAGTGCAAGTAGGCCATGACAGCTAAAGTAAGGCAAGGAGCTGGAGAGGAGAGCAGAAATCGAAAGAACACAATCCGTTTTAGAGCCGATTAATGTTTAATGTGAACAGGATGAGGGCGGTTCTTTCACAGGCAGTGATTGGAAGGTTAAGCGTGTACTGTAACACTGAGGAAAATCGGCAGTAATTGATTAATCCGGATCAATCTCTGTATTGATTGGCAGCACAATAACTGCTTTGCATCTTGTCAGATCTCACAATCTCAGCGAGGCCACACCTGGTTAGTACTGGTTTCACTGGAAATCCAGGTGCAGTAGGAAGTGGCATTGTGTATTATCATTATCTTCCCTTTGAACCAGTTTCCAAATTACTTCCCCAGTGTGGTGACTGTGGAATCCAAGGACATGGACATGTAGGATGTATCCATTTTTAATATATAAAAATAAATATCTTGTCATGCCAGACAGGTGTAGAAGGTGTCATATTTTGGATGAGACACTAAACACTGGTCCTGACTACTTAACCCTTAAAAATCCCATGGCACTTTTCAAAAGAATAGAGGTGTTAGACTCTACTCTTGTACAATCCCGCCTTCCTAAAATCCCACCCTTAATTCAACTGGAGAAGCAATTTCTTAACTTTTTCTGATCTGTTGTATTGTGGGGCTGTTGGTAAAAGAAGCAATATTTTTTTTTCACATTCGCTCTGGTTTTATGAAATAAAAAAGTTTTACATTTGTATGTACTGTAGAGTATCAATATGCTATACTTACAGTATACTATTATATTATGTTGTAATAATTTCAGAACAAATACAAAGAGAAACCAAATACAATAATTTCCTCCTTTATCAGTCATGGTGACACACTGCCTACGAACTCCCCATCCAAAGAAGTAATAATCTTTTGCATCTCAATTGAATGTCCAATATCACATACAGTATCACAATGTTTTAGAATGAGGATATCTTGGGGTTTATGATGATAAGCATGTATATTTTATCTCAAATGAGATCACAATATTGAAAGCAAATAATTAAAGTACTGCAAATATGACAGATACCAAACATCCTTTAATCTCAGAGACATGTGAAAGCTGGAAAAGCATTTAATGGTACTCATTCCTGAACTGAAAGTAGGACTTACAGTCTCCCAGCAATGTCCACACATCAAATACTACCTGCATACTACCTGCATACTCTGCATACTACCATTTCTAAAAAAGACACTGTACAGTACATGCATGATGACATACAGTACAGTATGTATCAAAGCAAAAGGTGCACATTTTACATTCACCTCCTATCAAAGATGATAGTAACACAAGTTACAATCTCTGCTTTCTTTTAACCAAGCAGGTTTCCTTCTTTTAGCCATCAACAATAGTCAATGACACACAACAAAAATTTATTTTAAATATAACTCAATAGTGTTACTGATAATATGCTTCTGTGCCTTATGTGAAGTTATATGAAGAGCCCCTGGACGATGCATTTCCATCCAAAGGACATGGGACCTATTGATTTTTTATATGAAAAAGGAAATATCTTCTCATGCCAGCTATTACCTGACAGGATGGCTATCATCACAGAAACAGAAATGCAGATCTTGTGTACAGTAATTGCAATAAATCTGACTTTTTAGAGGACACTCATGTCAACATGCTTTGGTGCAAGTGAAGTGTATCTGAGCAGAAAACACGACTATGATTCCTCAGGAAATGAGAATGGGAAGGCTATGAACATTTACATAAGAATTACAAATGTTTCCTTGGATGACCAATTAGCTATTTCAGTGTGCATGAGTTGATGAAGTTTCCTTGAGGGAAAAACTGATCTTAGATACGTCTTCAAGTTCTGCTAGGCTGAATATTGAAGTGAATGCTGCTACTACTGAATAGACAAGCTTTCTTGTGCAGAATCATGAATTTTAGTGTGGAACATTGCAAGGGACTAAGAAATGATTAATTACTCTGCAGATGACATCATGCATGAACATGTTGCCCAACACGATTGCCTGCATACATGTTGCAAAGTCGTGATATAAAATGGGAGGTATTTATTCATTTAATAGCCAACAGTCAGAAATTATGGATTCACAAGTCTGAATGTCAGGCCTTGAGACAAATGTGATGCCTTCAAGATTACAGATTATTTTTTACCACCTCCATCCCAAGAGCACTATCAATGAGGTCTTAATGTACTGTGCTGTATATGCACATGAATATTCACTAGTCTTTAGAATCAGCTGTCTTTCTCTTTTATGAATACAGTTTACCACATATTGGGCAGTCAGTGAACACCAGGTCAGGTTTCCACCTCTAAAGGACTCTCTGTGTAGCAGATAAAGTATACTGTACAAAAATACTGAAAAATAAACTATGCACTTGATATGTTGCAGTATATCCCTCATCTCATGTTTAGCATACATTGACCATGTACTGTATGTTGATGATTCCTTTAAAAAATACCAATTGTGCAATGAAAAAGCTCTCGATTAAAAAACTGAAAGCATTTTAACAGTTCCCGATTAATTTGCATCTGAACCAATATTTTGCCCAAAAATAAAACAGAACATGAAACCCCACATTTTCTAATAACAAAACAAATGATTTGTTTTGGTACCCTATATTGGAGTAAATGGATTGTAAATTGATACAGTAAATGAATTATTATGATGAATTTAAACCTCAGAGCTCACTGCACTTCATTTTGACATTACTTTCACAGTACAGTATGTACAGTATACATGCTGACATTACTAGAACGAGCTTCCTAGCTCGTGCACTGCTGCATCATCTCCGATCATCTTACATCTAGACCTACTCTAGCACATAATCATTCATTTTCTACTTCTAAATTACTAAAGTGTATATCCCATTTTCAGAACTAAAAATCAACCCTGGTCTCATCTCCTGATGCAATAATACTGTACGCTAGTTAGACTGTACATCAAGGTACATCTAGCCAGTATAAAACACAGCGACTAAAGCTCTGACTGACTTCAAGCAGCACAAACACTTCTTCAATTAACTTTGATTACTCAAGCTGCAAACTGAATTTGTTTAAGGTTCACAAGAACCTTGTGTGCACTGTAAAATATTGATCTTGCTTACCATAAACACCTCCTGGCTCCTATATCTAATGCTTCATGGCTTCCTAAAACTGATTTTACAGTTTAGGACTGATGTAGCTGAGGTTTCTGTAATTTGCAATGCCTTTACTATACTTTTACTAGGCCCTGTGGTAATATAAGTAATTGGAATGCACTCTGAGATGATCCTTACCATGAAAAATTATGTTCTATAAAAATACCCATTTGCCTTAATGTCCAATACGATTCACAAGACAAGGCAATATTTCTCAGTAGTTCTTCACTAAAGCGTTCAGGAGGAGTTGGAGGACTAAGATAGTTAACAGCTTTCTTAGCCATTACTTGCTTGCATCTGGCATGCTTAAGAGATGAACGCAAGCTGTCCGTGTTGTCTTACTGTATGAGCCGTCAGAGGAATTTTTGTAATCTGTGCAAAGTCAATGCAGATCCAGCCTTAAGCAATTTAGGGGAAAAGATTCCTTCTGACAAAATCCTGGCCCATCACCTTTTATTATCCTTCTTTCAAACTGTGGATGGAATCCTAAAGGGAGACTGAATTTCAGACACTCGAAGTATTCCATAGGTCACAATGTAGACCACTGTCATTTGAAAGACAGACACAGACCATTTGAAATATTTTTCTTTCTGTAAAATATAAAAATTCAATCCGTGCTTCCTTCCAGCAAAAAACAAACCTCCCAAAAAGCTAACCTCCCTTAGCTTCTAAGCTGTAGAAGCTAAGCCACTAGCCCATTTTGTCAAATTTTGTTTTGGTTACAGAAGTCTTCTTTGTCTCGATAGGCTTTACAGACTGCTTAAAAGCATTCAATTCAAATACGAACATATGAAATATCCAGTTTATATTTCAGGATTAACATACAGTATATTTCTATCACATGACCAAAATTGTCAAATCCATTGACAGATACAGTAAATACAATAGGAAATGGTAAATGATAAATGTCAAAACCTGCGGTTTTTGAATCCTAGCTTTCGAACTTCAATTTTTGCTAGGAATCGTTCCCTTCTCGTAATTAAAGATAAGTCACGTTCAATTCTGATTGGAATGTCTGGCCTTTCGAACCTTTTGCTCCAGTTCTCACCATCATTAAGCACCACATTGGAACATCAAGGCAAGGTGAGTCATTCATAACAAAAATGGTAAACAAATCTAGCATGAAAAGTTCTTCCTGGAAATTTGATATACTCAATGTAACATTTTTAAGATCATTCTCAATATAATGAAAATTGCATAATTTATAAATTTATAAAGATAGTATTACACTTGTATGCACTTACTACATCAATTAAGATAGAGTATTGTCCACTGTTAAATTGCATAAAAAATGTAAATCAACAGATAGAAACTGTAGTTATGCTATTATTTGACAAATTATTATCGAGAAATCACTGGATTCTACCACAAATACCATTTCGTGACAGAAATCATTTCATGTTACGAGTACAGTTTAGCTGTATGGTGTGAATGAAAACTGGAGAAAGTGACAACATCCCTATTATTTCACAATACACATTTAATTGCTGTAAGCGTGTTCTTTCTCTTGCATTACATATTGTATTCTTTAGTTATAAGATTTGTTGTTTGGCAAATAAAAACACTGTGTGTAATAGTCCGTTTAACCCAGTGGTTAAACTTACCAATTATAGACCTATTGCCACAACACATACAGCATGGATAAAAATATCAAGGAAGGCCTTTTATTCATTCTACAAATAAAATAAAAATAATGTCTTCCAGGAAAGTATTAGTCATGAGCAACCACACTTAAAAAGAAAGAAATAATATAGTTGAAAGAGAATAATGGAATCAGATCACTTCTTCAGGGACACTGCAGTTCATGTATCTGACCTAGTTGATACAGTACATGCTGCTAAGAACAAAAGTGCAAAGACTTGATAAACTGACTGTCAAGAACAAGGGCGGACATTAAACATGTACTTCATCAAATATCATTCCAAAATAATGCTTGCAGTCAGGTTCCTCAAGAACATTATGTAGCAGACAAAAATGGAAGATGGAATAATGTGTAAAATATTACACCGTTATAAATGGCATAGAAAACGTTGTTTTTTGAACATGCTGGATACCTCTGTAGCTTACAGAGGTCTGTAACTGAACTAATATCATTAGTCAGCAAAACATACTGTACATTTAATGTACTGTATGTATGCAAACTTTATTAAATAAGTATGGCACATAGTCTATAATAATCTTTGTTTTGGCATTATGCCTGCCTATTCATTGCATTTCCAGATCTCCTTAATCATTTGTCCCACTCACTAGGTGTTTGTGCCTTATAAGATAAGATAAGATCACTTTATTAGTCATATACAATTTCTTGCATTAAGAATTTGTCTTTTCACTTAACCTAGCTTGCTCTCCATGTACACACAGGTGCAAAGACAGGGAGAGAGAAGCTTGGGGTCAGAGAGCAGGGTCAGCCATTTATACAGTGCCCATGGAGCAGCTGGGGTTAAGGGCCTTGCTCAGGGGCCCAACAGAGTAGGATTCCTCTGCCGGCTGTGGGATACGAACTTGCCAGCCACAGGCCCAGATCCTTAGCCACAGAGCCACCACACCCCCCTATATCTATATCTATTATATTTAGTCATCTGCACTGTCTTAATTTCTAAATATCTTAATCATGACCTGATAAATTCCAGCTCGACTTCTTTATAAATGACCTTATAAATTCCAGTTTGACTTAATTACATTAGTAAAATAGTATTAGTGTTGATGTGTAAACTAAAAACTCAATATTTTTTGCAAAAGTAGAGCTTTGTCCACTTTGTTATACTCCTTCAACTAGTAATAAAACTTTCCTAGCAAAAGGCTTGGGGGAGTCTTCAATGTTGTTAATGTTGACAATCCCCTTCAAATGCTGATTGTCTATGTTGAAAAACTAACCACAATGGTTTTCTCCTTCAGATTAACTGTTATTATGACAGTTCTGAATTCTAAAGCCTTTCAAACTCTGCCTACTTGTGGACAAAGAAAGGTACTGGAGATCTAAGCATCCTAAACTGTCTGTATTACTAATTCTACCTCCCACTGTTTGTTAAGGAACTCCCACCTACACATTACCCTGGTAAATTAAGGAAAATACATTATTAGCATGTAATATCATGATTCTGTTCATACACTTAGATTTGAGACTCGATGAGCTGTTTAGTTTATACTCTAAGACAGTAAAAGAACTTTTATAAAATATGCATATTCCATGATTATGCTTGGTATAAAAATGGTCAATTAAAGATCTTTAGTGCTACATTTAGACACAGGTTTTGTTCAAACGGTCAAAGGATAGTCCTTTGAGAGCGGTGTCCTCTAATTTTTCTCTTTTAAATTCAGGAAGTGTTCTAAGTCTCTTTAAATTATAAACAACTTACAGTATGTCCTGTGGAGTAAGGTCCTGTCAAGGTATAGTCAAGATCTACCACAGCTATTTCACGACTGCAGCTCTCAAGTACCAGCGTTGGGGACTTTTGATATGCTTCTTTCAAGTCAAGTTCACTTATTAAAAACAATGTATCCATTTCTTTTCCATAAGAAAATCCATACAAAAATGTATTTTCTGATTTTGGAAGCTTTAATGTCATGAATATGTATGGTTTCATGGCAGGGAAATAAAGTAATGGTACAAGAAGTGCAGACTTTCCTCTCAGTAATGCAGGTAACTGTAGACTTTATTAAGAAAGTATCACTCCTCTGACACAAAGCCAGCATCTATGGAAAATTAACAGATAATTGTACAATGTTTCTTCTGGGTTCTTGCCAACCTCCAGCTGAGAACTGCAGGAAATCAAGACCTAAAACAACAATTATCATTTGATTTCCTCTGAAAAAGTATAAAACAACGCCTGTGATAAACTCGGGAAATGGCTATCAAAGAATTTACAGAAAAGCTATTTTTGCAAAGTCCCAATTCAATAAACAAACAGATTATATCTCCTGTCACTGCTGTCGTGATGAGATATGTAGAAAAGACAACCTCGTTGTTGTCCGATTTCTCTTTTTAGGAGCAATAAAACTATCCTAGGAAAAGGTTTGGGGGAGTCTTCAATGTTGTTAATCTTCTGGAAGCAGTTTAGTTTTCCATTATTTCAATCTTCAAAGATATGGAACACATTAGTCACAAACAGGCAAAGTTACCTTTTGGTGGGGGGCACACAGGGACTATATTCCTGCAAGTTAAATCGAAACGGCAAGTAATGTTCTACATCAGAAATCTGAGTGACCAAGAGCCTGTGTCTGGCTAATATTCCCTACTGTAGCTGAACTCTACTCATACTACGCTGGGTTGTTAGACATGGCCAAATTGCAAAACCTGAACAAAGTAATGAAACTAAATCTTCCTTGCTTCTGTGCATTTTATCAGGGGATAATCTGAATAAACTTAATATGTAATTGTATCAGTATTTAAGACAAGTAGACAACTGAAAGATAATTATAATAATAATAATAATTGCTTACACTTATATAGCGCTTTTTCTGGACACTCCACTCAAAGCGCTTTACAGGTAATGGGGACTCCCCTCCACCACCACCAATGTGCAGCATCCACCTGGATGATGCGACGGCAGCCATAGTGCGCCAGAACGCTCACCACACATCAGCTATCAGTGGGGAGGAGAGCAGAGTAATGTAGCCAATTCATAGAGGGGGATTATTAGGAGGCCATGATTAGTAAGGGCCAATTGGAAATTTGGCCAGGACACCGGGGTTACACCCCTACTCTTTTCGAGAAGCGCCCTGGGATTTTTAATGACCACAGAGAGTCAGGACCTCGGTTTTACGTCTCATGTTATGCTCTTTCCGCTCATGCAAATTAAAAGATACAATATACGTATACCTGAAGATTAAATGCACAAACAATCCTTAATCTGAGAGTTGTGCCTCAATTTAGGATGTAGGACACAAACTGTACAGTACCACTAAATACTGTATCTATCCAGACACATTCACATACAAACATTGACTTACCCCCTAACATGTCCTGCAGTAATTGTGTAAAAGTGAGTTAACTGCTAAATGCAGCTAGATGATGATAAGATGTTTACAACACCCAGTTTACCTTTAACTTTCAAATGACAAAGATTTAAAGCAAGTCACATTTTTATATATACATACAGTACTGTACTGCACACACTGTGTAGTAGAGTAAGAACCAGAAGCAGCCATCCATGGCCAGCAGTGCCTGGGGTTATTTTGAAAGCCTAATTACAAGAAATTGCTAGGGCACACATTCAAGCCAGCTGATAATACTTGCAGTGCAAAAAACGTTCCCCTTCGGCGAAACAAAAGGCAAGATAACATGAAGAAGCTTTAAATATCCTTCCACTAACCCTTGACACTTTTGCACAGTCTTCCAGCTTGATTCTCGTGATTAGGAGCACTTTGACAGGGACATAAAAGCCACTTGTGTCTCATACAATCATCTATTATCAATCTGTCAGAGTAGGACATTCTTGGATGTCCTGGAATGTAGGTTCAGTATGTGGTTGCTTTAAACTGGACTGATTAGAAAGTAGCAATATATTTTTCTAAAAAGTAATCGAAAGTTTTACAATATTCTAAATGAAGTCTTACTATACACAATTTTAAATAGCATTAAAATAGCATTCCTTTATTTACAGTATATTCTGTGCTTTTAACCATATATCTTAACATGTTACCTTTTTAACTACTTCCCCACTTTTTCTAGTGGTAAATTACAGTACGTCTTTTTTATAAGTAGTCTCTTCCGTGTTTCCCATTTTACCTGCATGCAAAACCCCCGTTATATCTTTACATGAAACATCACCTGCCAGCTGGCAAGGTGAAGAAAAAGTCAGCCAACTATTACCCAGACAATTTCCTTCAAAAAGACATTTGCAGTCCCTACAGTACAGTATCAGACACAGTGGATGATCAAAGAAGACAGCAACGGTGGTCACATCTCCTTGTTTGTCACACTACTCTGTGGCAGACGTTCAACAACACATACACAAAAAAAACTTTTTTCCTACAGTGTAATTTAGGGTGCATACTTCCCATATTGAACAGCACTTTCAATGGTTAAGCACAAAGTATTTAAATATATCAGAAACAAGACCATTTATTGAGGTCAGAAGACCAAGTTATACTAGATTCTTAATAGTTCTGATTAGCTTTATTGAACTGATGTACAGTAAATGGTCTTACAAACAGTGACAGTAAAGTATGAAGAAAATCAGTTGTTTCTTTTGATTCCCTTTAAGGAGGTCTACTCTATTATGAAACATATACAGTATGTGTATAACATGTAAGGTTAGACTGTATATACACTAAGCTAACCCAATCTATAAATAAACCCAGCAAAATGACACACAACTGATTTCTTTGATACAAGACACATACAACATCTTCAAGTTACATTCATGTAACTTCTTTTGTTAAATTTATGATGAAGAAACCATTAAACGTCTGCCTCTCTTTTATTTATGGACTGTTAAGTTATTACTGTCAGATCAGAGCTCTCTCCTGTCAAAATCCATGGTAGAAGCGTTTTTCAAGCCGAAGAAAACAAAGCACAAAAAACCTCATTGCAAGGTTGTGACACCTCTGAGCTACAAACTGCATTTTTATCTGTTTAAATTAAGATATTCAGGAATTGAGTTAGCAAAGTACATTATTAGAGAACCGTCTAAGTGAGACAAAGGGTTATTCAAAGACAGGAAATGACTGAGTAAATTAGTGTAATTGAGAGAGACCATCAAACAAACCTGCAGGAAGAGAAGAAGGGTCTAATTTCATTTGCAATGTTGCAGCACATTTTGTTTAATCTCCTCCTGCACAGCTCGGCATTCACTCTTCACTGAGCAGGCTTAAATGAACTTAATCTCTACAAACATTTTTTATGGTTGCCACTTTCTCTAAATTCATTACATAAAAAACAAAAGAAAAAAAAATCAGTACAGAAATGTACCATATAACTTACAAAGACTTCCTTTGAGGTCATGGTATCCCCCAAGAGGATGCATCTTAAAAGAACCGCAGGAATAAAGATTTAACTAGTCCTAATTAATATCCCTATCATTTCTATATACTGTGTACATAACTAAATACAGTATATACATAACTAATTTAAATGAACATTATAGCCTAATGTATTTACTAACCTAATAATCGTTCTTTTAATCATCCTCAGCACTTCAAAGATAGAATGAAGCATCTCCATTTTAATCCAATCTTTCAATTTCAGTGGGTCTTCTCTTTGTTTAGGCAGATAGGGTGCTTAATGCAATTTAGCAATTTTTAAATTTATGTCTAAGAGCAAAATTGCCTTCAGAGTCACAAAATTGCAACAGATCCATGACCTCCGCTTCAAACAGGAATGTCTCAGAGCACATCTCTGCTGAAGTTGGTTTCTCTCTGTTTTTAAGCTTTTCATTAACTGAAGAAACTGTCAGTTGAACATAAGGGTAAAGATCTTCAGTTCCTGACATTAAACAGAACACAGTTTTAAAAAAATCACAATTGTTATCTCCGACGTCCTCATTTCCAAAACCTTCTTCACATTACTTACAAAATACTTGTTTAGTTTTTTTAACAACTGTCAATCATTAATTATTTTCTAGGTGATAACCACCCTCTGTAGAATCAACGGTTGCTTAGCAACTCAGATTACCACTGTAGCAAGAGGAGTATGGGACTTCTCCGGTGCACCCACCTGTCATAGACTGCTTTCATTTGACATGCTGCTGCAGGTCCTGAAGTGCTTTTCATGAGCGTTAACACAAACTGGAGAAGCAGAGCAGCCTCTCACTGGCCACATTTTAAGCAGGTAAATTTCAGGTTCACTGTCCAGCAAGCTAAGGAAGCTCACCCCAGACAGGCAACATCCAGCCACCGGTGCATCAACATTTAGGGAACCCCGTGTGCAAATGATGTAGTCCAGGCCTAAGTGGTGATGGTGATGTCTGGACTATAGGATTCAACCTGTGCTCCTCATTAATTTTTAATTAATGGAAGTGAATGTTCTATTGTATATGCAATGTAAGGCAACACAAATTGTAAAATACAGGATTGAGTACTATCTAGATAAAAAAACTTGCCCATGGCAAAGAGCAGAACAGATCCAAAACATGCTCCCTCTTAGTAAACGTCCCTCACGCAAATGACAAAAAGCTAAAGAATAGCATGAGATCAAAAATTAATTAAATAAGAAGTGAATGGTTTAAATTGAATCAAACTCGTTGGTTCATACTTTATTTTCAAATAGGAGTGGAGTGATCAGGAGTGATTGGTGTTCATTCAGTAACTCTTACAGTTGCTGAATGATTAGGGAGGACACACTATGGCAGCATACAGTATGTGCAGCAGAATAAGAATGATAGAGCAAAAATGACTGGTTTGTGGCTAAAAAGCACCTGATAAATGAATTTGTTTTAGAATCATCCATTGTTTGAATGATACAAACATGCTCAGAATTGTTTTTAAAAGGATAAAGAATTCTGCATGAGCAGCCCACATTATACATAAATACAGCTTTCTCCAAATACATACAGTACATACCCATGGTACTGCTAGATAATATTACAAAAATATATGTACTGTCTGTAATTAAATGTTTTGTGCATACTGGCATTTACTGTACCTCTCAACCTGCCTGACATCTGCTACATTAGTGTTACCACCCTTTTTAAGACTGTCCTCCCTTTGTGACAAATGCTTTCCTGGTTTAAATATACTGCAAATTATGACCTGCTGACCTTAACAGTCCAGTGTTATTAATTGTTACATTTTATTTTTGTAATTCTTAAATTTTACCTCCCAAACCACTTCTCTGATAACACATTTGAGTAAAAGTTTCTGACATCCCCTTCCTGATGGGATAGTAACCATTGCATTAGACGTGAGCTTATTAAGACAGTTAAGCCATTAATATATTCAGCACTTATCTTCATATATTTTTATGAAATTTTAATTAATATCTAGAAGAATGTTGGTGTACTGCATGCCTGTATTTTCTTTGCAAAATCAATTTTTAGTTCATCAAGTGTATGGATATACTGTATTTACAGGCTACTGTACATAATGTTACAAAAATGGCCTGTATGTTAAGACAATAAATAGTTGAATTAGCTAATTAAACCTTAGCTGGAATGAAAGCTACAGTATTAGATCTTACATTACAGTACAGTATTTAATTCTGTATGATCTGAGCCCCCTCACACACTCCTGACTAATACCAGAAATAAAATAAAATAAAGGTATATACTGGGATATTTTAAACATGGATTAATAAATGACAATTTTACTCTGATTAAATAACAAAATAAACATCTGGATTGAAAATAGTATGCCATTTGAAAATCAATTATGAACAAAAGAATTTGAATTGAACTTACCATTCACACAGATCTCATATGTTGTGCACAACTCATCCTCAAATAAGCAACCTGGTGATAGAAAAGAAATCTTTTTAGCAAATCAATAGTCCATGACACAGACATAAATTCAATTCACAAGAAAGAAAAGGATACTTTATCTTTAACAGCCTGGAAAATAAGACAATTCAAGAAGCAGTTCTCAATCCATGGTAACAATGGTTAATGCTAGAATTTGCTTAAAGACTTAGAGATGTGCTCCTGTCAGCATCCACCTTGTTCATCTGTTCAGACAGATGATAAAAGTTAAATAAAAGTCTCCACAGTGCTTTTTTTTTGGATCAGGTTGTCAAGCCAGTCTATAAAATAATTACTCCTTGCCATTACTGAGCAACTCAGAAGACTCTGGGGAAATAATCTAAATGTACAAAGGTGCGCCCTCATAGTGGCCTAAAATCAAATGCGCAGTCAGCCATTAAATTAACGTTTTGGTCACAGAAGTGCTCTTCATTCTCAGGCCTTCTACAACATAACAGGTTGAAGGTAGCTCAATCACTGTAAAGTGTAACTTTTTTTCTCGGTCCTACTCCCTGAATCAGACTTGACTGTTCTTTCTACCATGCCTAGTTTACGCATGTTATTAAAATAACCTTGCCATTCTGGCGTTTTGGAACTTTTGCAAACAGCAACACTGTTCTGGAGACAAAGTGAATGTGATCAACATGCAAGTCATGTGGGCTGACACAATGCTCCCTTCTCAATTAACCACACTTCATGGTCCTCTATTGTGACCACAGCTCTTCTTAACTTATACTGTATCAATGTTCTGGATTCAGGTACAGCAGTTAGCTCTAATAGATGATAGTAAAATAGGAGGATTAGCATTTCTGGATGAACACTGCCAGAAACAAAATTCAAAATGACCAATTTTAAGACAGGGCAAACAACGCATAAAGCCAATGATGATATTTCAGTATATTCAGGTACAGATCTCTAAAGTCAGGAAACAAGATGTGTTACATACTGTACAGTAAAACGTAAAAATGTGAGCTTAAAGAAGCTAACTGCTGTATGAAAAAAAGTGTTCATGTTGACTATTTTTATCTTCTAGATAATTTGGAGAAAGAACAAAAAAAGCAAAATGTGAGGATACAGTATATAGAGAGTGGAGTCTAAATTAAGTGATGTTATATTAATTGACATTTTAAAAAAGAAAAACCCTCAGAACTTATTTAATAATAAAAAACGATTAATTTCAAACTAATCTATACAGATAGCTAGATTTGTTACAGTTCTATTCACTTTCCATTTCAGGAATGACACCAGTGTCCCCACACAAGAAGATACATTTTTTGAAAACTCTGTTCTAGACTGTTTCATAAATCAACAAACGATTGCTACCAGGCCTCTTCAGTAATACTTCATATTTCTGCTTTACCAGAACCTAGTTTTCACATTTGATCTTAGCAGGTTCTAAGAATGAATTCCCAGACATCAGTCATCATGTTGTAATTCAGTGGGAAAACAGAGCAGACAATAGGCTTAGAAAAAAAACTGCTTTATTTACATTGAACAAACACAATCCTTAAAAGTCACAGCAAGGAGTGATGAAAGACAACTGTATGGTGAATGATTTTAAGAGCAGTAAAACAGTGCTGTCTAAAAATACTGCATTTTACGTCAGTGTAATTAAGAGTCATGATTTTACATTTTATGAATTTCACAGCCCCATCTAAGAATCAGTGCACTTCTCTATCTAAATAATCCAGTGTACAATATCTGTACCTCCATGCAGTTTCCACATGTGTCCTCTGCTTCGTTTTTCCCCGTTTATTCTGAAGAAAGCCACTGGGTTGACTCTGTCATTGCCTTTGAGGATTTAAAAATACTTGTATCTAAATTGTGCGTCTAAATTAGATTCTGTATATCTAAATTGTCAGTGAGTGTTTACTGTGATGGACCAACATCCCTTCCACAGCACTGCATTGCCACAATTACAACCTTTACAAGCAATAAGCAACAAGCTTCCTGAAAATGGGTGGATAGTATAGGATAGTATGAGTGGATAGTATATATAAACTTTGTTTTTGGTAGACTGTACTTTCAATTTCACTGTTTGACCTTATCCTCAGATTAAACTGATGACCGATTTCCAGCTCAGACAGGATCAGCAATGCAAACGAACACAAAATGTTTACACCCATTGAAATGTACGTTCAGATAGAGAAGTGTCTTTGCATGTCTGCATCTCCAGATAACGAAATTGGGCCGTATCTGGTAAAATATGAAGTTCATTAACAACAGCCTAAGCAGCAGGACGAAGGCCATGAAACTACAGAAATGAAATCATCATGGCATTCAGCTACCAAAGCCAAAGAAGGGAATTATTTGGTCCTTGTATCCACAGTTAATAAGGGAAGATACTGTACATGTAAATCTGTTTACCATGTTGTATGAGAAAGAAATGAGCACTATCTGAATCTGAAAAAAATACAATTCTCCCTGCTCATTTCGAGAACACGACAAAGATTGTCTCATTACAGAGGATGTGCAAACAAGGAAAGTAAAACGGCCCAGCCCCTCTCATGGGAAGAAGCTGGGATGTACAGCGATTGTGAGAGAAGACCTGAGATGAAATCTCACTCACCCCACACAGAATTGTCCACTCTGCTTTGTGTCATTTTTGCTCTGTTCCCTAATTTTTTGTATGATGATCCGCCTTCCCAGCTCAGCGAAAGTTGGAATGTTCTGCTCCCCTCTTGGTCTCATGTTTAAAAGCTATTTTTATCCAGGGGTTCACATCGTTTTTCCTGGCACCCCAGAAACCGTCACCATAGTAATCATATTATCTAGTTTTATTTTTATTATTTAAATTTTTCTTTAAATGACAGGAAGCACACTCCTTTACAAGTAAATGTTTGTTCATATTACCCACCAATATTATTTCAAATAATCCCACCAAATATTTAGTGTAACTCTCATTTAAACAGGTTGCTTAGACCCTTATTGCATAGGTAATTAACGGTGGTCAATTTTAGTGCAATTCTTTTTATTGAAAATTGTGGGCTTTGTCTTGGTAAAATATCAATTTAAGTTCTATATACAGTACTTAAAATATACTGTACAATACACAGATCACAGTGCATCTACATAGCACAAAGTCTATACTGCATACACATATTGTACGCTTTATCTCACATCAGCATTTTGTCTGGAGCACGAGTCCATATGCGAGTCCTGCGCTTACATGCGCCTCTTGAGGCTGCTCTGGTATATGTTCAACGATTATTTTAAATTGCCCCTTCCCCTGTGACACTGTGATGGGCTGCTGTCTCATTCAAGGGAAAAGCAGCTGTACAGTATGTTCTTAGTTCTACAATAGGGACTGGCTTTCAGCAGTGGCAAAAATAGCTTGGGAAGCTCTTTTCTTGTTTTTTTTCCATTCAAACATCAGAGAATCCAGAGGCTCACAGGGCCTCTACAGTATGTAGATCTTGGGTTTCCAGTTATCCTTTAGGAATATGTTCATGGATGCTGCTTTCATGCTTGAAGAAAATTGCTGTAAAATGCCAAAAATGCTGATATAATCTAGTTTTGTATATGACATTTGTGCATCTATTTCCTTTGTTAATGTTCTGTGTCCTGCTAGACATAATAAAGTGAGACTGTAGCATGCAGTAGTTTTTGAATCCACAAGAAAAACAGTTTTCCTTCAATCTTTCCTGTGAAATACTTCCTCCAACAATGCCTTTAAATAATTGAATCTAGAGAACTCTATATACAGTACAACATAGAAGTAATAATCATGCATTTACTCATGAAATTAGAAGACAACCACGCTAGTAATTATATAATACTAAGCATGTTAGTTAATTAATTGCTTCCTTCCTTCTCAGCATACTGTAGCCCTAATCAGTTCTGGAAGGCTTATCTGTCATGTTTTACGTACATGCCAGCAAATAAGTATGCCTATGGTACTGTAGCTCGCCCCCAGAGTTGACTAGCATCTCAGAGATGATGAGACAGTTAAGAATTTATTTATATCAGTTTCTAAATTATTTAAAAGTACACTTTGTTTCCTTTGGAATACTTTATTTTAGGTTTAATGTTTCACTTTTTAAGCCCACGATATGTGGTTTATTTTTTGCCAAAAACACATCTTCTAGCTGATAAGGTGACTCATTCTGCACATTATGGAAGTGAGGCAGCAGCTTGATAATCCGGTCGCTTAAAATCTATTTGTTTTTACTTTTCATTTCCAATGATGAAGTCTCTTTTTTCAAGATGGCATTGGTGGCTTACCCAATAAGATTAAATAGGTGGACTTCACCATCAGTTGTGAGCAGAGGGAAGGGATTAGTAAAATAAGTAACACAGATCCCAGACACAGATCATGAAAATGAGCCACTGTAAAACAGAAAAAATGTTCCTGTGATACAACACCTAGCATAAATTAGGGAAGTTGCAAACACAGGTAAATCCAGTAAGTTGATTATGTGCCACTATGCAGACCCTGATAGTGGTAGATAGTCATAGATTTAGACAGGTAGAGGAATGATGTTCATATCAAAGAACTGCCTGGGAGTCTGGTCTATTTCACTTTGGCTTTGGGACTACTCGCAACAGGAATCCGCATTGATGACTTTGGAAATAACCTACAAAGCTTGGACTCATACAGTATGTATTTGCACCATACTCCCAAAGTAAGAGCTCTGTCAAAGGTATTGTATCAACATCTCAGAGTACCGACCTTTTAATGTCTAAAGTCATTGTTTAAATCAGTTTACAACTCCAACACTAAATCAGGCAATAAAAAATATTTTAAGTCTGTAAGCGGCCTCTTAAAGACATGTTTAATGGTTCTCAACATCTGGAATGTACCGTGCTCTCAAGATAATGTGTTTCTGCATTAAGCTCAGGTAAAAGTTACAGCAAAATTACTTTAACACATATTGTACTGCAGATCACATTTTTAAAACACAATGTACTGTAGTTACCTACCCAACTGGGTACTCAGCCAACTGCCAACTTCTACAGTACATGGAGAAACCCAGTCACAGCTGCCTTTGGATCGTATTGTTGCCCACCCTCAAACCAGTGACTTCAGGGCTGTGTCACATTTCCTTGTCTTTACTATTCTCAAAGGCAGCTTGTCTAATATACAGTATAGTTTAAAGAGTAAACAAATATATCCCGCACAAATTAATGTTGTATCCCCTCAAGTTAAATAGCTTATAATATGCAGGAGTTTCCTCTTGCATGTTTAAATTAATAGTTCAACCAAAATCCTGAAAACAAGTATCTGTGTACTCCATTTTGTTGTCAGCCTGTTTTTTCAAATTTTAAAATAATATATATATATATATATTTAATACCTCCAGTATGTCTTCTGACAAAAACTGATCACTTTACAATTATGATCAGCTACCTATAAAATATTTACATTCAGTATTGTGGCTCCATAACACAGCTTAGGAAGAACATGATGAATACTTATTATATTTACATTCAATAAGCTAGTCATAACAAATCAAAGTTTAATACACAGAAAAAACATAACATATTCTGGAATATAACATGGTGTATATTTATGGCTCATTGATCTGTTAGAAATAACAACTACTAAGACACTAACAGAGGCATTAATCATATTACTTTTTCCTGAATACCAATTTCTCTACATTTCTTAGAGCTGTACACAGACCCTGTCTGAAGAAATCCTCAAATATCAAACCAAAATGTTAACTTCTTTAAAAGATACAGTACTTCAGCACCCCTCTCATACATTACAGTATCTCTAAATACTGATCCATCCGCTAAAATACTGTACATCAGCCCAATTGAAATCATATATATTAAATAAGCTGTCAAGTTTACTCATTATGCAGGTGCACTGGCTAATAAAAGCCAAAAGAACTTTACTCAATCAAATACTGTTCAGTTAAAATTTTCAGTGAATGAAAGCAGCCTCTCGCGCTCCAATAAAGTTTCATACTGTAGGAATAGTAATAGAATAGTCTGATACTTTTTGTAAACTACCAAAACTACATATAATTTTGAGGCTCTTCCTATTGATCGCATTCTGCTGACCAGGCTGTCACAGGCTTTACAGTATGTGCAAGACAAACTCAAAAGATATTTTAAACTACAATAAGAATATCTTATCTTTTCAAGGATTTCAGACAGTACCAGGAATGTTGTCAAAATAAAGCCTGTCCCTCTGTTCAATTCTATAACTTGAACAACCTGTCCATAACATCAATTTGTTATTTCACGCTAAGTAGCCATACCATCGTAGTGACATAGTGATGAGATCAGCAGTCCTTGACCATTAAATGGCACCTCAATTTTGGAGGCAATGTTCTAAAGCTCCCAGGAGCCAGCTTACCTGGGTCACACATTGACGGGGTTGCTAATCAAGTGCAAAACATAGCATGCAAGTTAACCACAGACTGTCCAAGGCCTGTACTGCTTGTGTAAGGCACAACCGGTGGTTGTGGGACAGAAAGGGCAATAAAAGTAGTTCAAATAGGTAGCCGTGTCAGCATGTGTAGGCTGCATACCAGAAGGAGGCTCCACTGCCGAAATGTTGTGTTTTTTTTCTCTCTTTTCAGCCTGGAATAAACCTTTACTTGTTCCCTGCAGGATAATAAAAGGGTAATTTAAGGGTATCCTTAGTATGTACAGCGTAAGTGAATGTTGTATCACTTATTTGCCACTGAATAACTGCCATCCAGATACTGAGACTCCACATACCATAGCAGCAGAATCTAAAATAAAAAAATAATTCACTTAAATAAACTACCTACTTACAGTACATTATGTAAAGTATTATGCAGTAAGCCATAGCAGGATTAGTATTGGGAGAGTTAGCGAAGAGTAAGAATGAGGAGAAAATTTCAACTGAAAGAAGATTTTTGGGGAAGAAAGGGGGTATGGAAGAGCTTGAGAGAAATGAAGAGTAAGGAAGAGTGAAGAAGAGAGGAATCTGGGTGCCACTGAGTTCTTCAGAATGTCCGAATTCTACATGTTGCATGTACACGACTCTGCAACATAGGTACAGTTGTAGCGGCAATGCTTGTTAATAAGACAGAATTAAGCGTTGCTGTGCTTTACTAAATGAAGCCCCATCTCACTCTCCATCTCTGTGGTGTAGCCACAGAGAAAGTATTCATGCAGGCTAATTTAAGATGTTTTCTTTTGATAAGGGACAGCTCCCAAATGGGGATGCACTTAGCTAAGCCTGGCTATCATGATCAATGGTCATCCATTGGCGCCTATCTGTCTAGGGAGTGCCTAATGGACATCTGGACTGCATTCCTAAGTGTCAGGAGTAAGTGACTCATACTGTATCTCACCTTGATCAACCAATCAGGGACTGGCAGGGCGTGGTAACACCATGTGGGTCTCCAATGCCCGCCAAACTCTCAACCAATCAGCACACATCTGTGTCTTGGTCAAAAAGGGAGCGCAAGCTCAGGTCGGGGCTCTCCTTGGCCATTTTCGCGCATCCTCAGAGACAATCATGTGACAACTGCTGTTGTCTGCACTGGGACTTGGACTTTGTTCTAAGCGCGAGGCCGGGGATCCCGTATGTACTCAGAATTCTACCAACGTGAATGCTCCGCTTGATCAACGGCAGCCTACAGTTGGACCCTCGTCGACAACCTGGATAGCTTATTCAGAAGCAGCGCTGGACCGGGAACGAATCAGCTTCTTCCCGGGCAAAAGAGTGACTTGTGAGGACTCGCGGTCACACTCTGTGCATAGAGACTTTCTACTAGCCAGCCGGACTCCTGGTAGATTCCCTTTGGAGCAACGACTGCCCTGCGCGCCACAGTTAGATTCCTCCGCCCTTCCTACTCCCAGCTGCACCTCGACTGGTTGGCCGGTAGCCAGAGGACGCCGGGTCAACGCCATTTGGACAACCGCTGGAACAGAGGCTGCAACAGAGCCTGTCAGCTGGTTTGGTGTTCGTGCCAGGAAATTCCAAATCCATACACAGTGGATAAGTAAACCCCATGTTCTACATTGTGTCTCGAGAATTCAGTTGTACCTCAACATAAGTTGTTATCAATTTAATTAATGAGTAATGTATTTACTTCTGAGTTTAGAGTAACAGTGGGTAATAACACTGATTAGCGAACTGGTGTAACCGAACAATATATATTGACATATATTCTCTGTTGTGTATCTCTTTGTGTTTGCATCTCTTCGAGATTATATACCTTGTATATCGATAACCCTCACAGTAAGGTCTGCCGCTTGTATCCAGGCAGACTAGTATATGTTTGGTGCACAATTTATGTTAATAAATGTATCTCGTGTATTGAACCCGTGTGTGTGCGTTGTTAGTTGTTCTGACGATTGATTTTCTAAAAGCCACAACGAACCACCTCGTGATTACTGCTGCAATTAATAATTGTCTCAGTAACACCATCAAACCACTACACAGTACACACTCTGTGTCTTAAATGTATAAGAATTTAAGAACATTAGAAAGAGAGAAGGCTATCTGGCGCATCTTGTTTTTTTGTTTGTTTGTTTGGCAGCAACTAATTGAACCAAGGATGTTATCCAGTCCTGAAGAAAGCTAGGGTATCAGCTTTATCAATGTACTGTAGCTTGGTAGCTTGTTCCAGACTGCAACAAACCTTCATGCAGTAACAATGCCTCTTGCTCTCAGTTGTAAATGCACTTACCCGAAGTTTGCATAAATGTAAACTGTTCAGGGACCAGTGGTGGAAAGGAAAAATATCTTATATAAGTTACATATTAAATATGTTGACATATTAAATATGTGTTCCTCATAAACAGAAGCATTTCAGTAATTTATTGACACATTCTATGAAATACAAAAGAATCAAGCGTATTACGAAAACATGAGTGTATCATTAAATAAATGTCAGCAGCCATGTATACTGCTCTGTTAATCAACGTGCTAATGCATATAATTTGTAGTAAGAGCATGACTAATTAAGATTAAAGTAACACAATGGGATGATAGTCAATGTTTGCTCAATTGGTGGCTTAATGAGTAGGCTGTATCATCATCTTGGGAATGGGTGACTAAAATACAGGTAATAAAACTAAGTCATGCAAAACAAAGGGCCCTACTTAGTGCAAATGAAACATTTCATTTTCTCTTCCAATTTCTAAAAAGGTCATTATTATTTCATAGTAGTAAAGTACTATTGTAGACACTGAATGGCACTGATCTCCACTATAAAAAAGTCAACTAGTGACTCAGGGCTTTAAAGTAATCTGACGGACATGAATCACTATACTGTATCTGTTAAGTATTCACGCTCAGTGATTATTAGTTTTGATGTCTCTGTTATGACATCTTTTGAGTTCAGTGCATAACATAATATTTACTCTGCGCTTAGAAGATAGTGAAGTATAGCATGATCATATAAGATTCACAAAATATCTTTCTGTTATACCTTTGTCAAACACCTAGATCTTTAACAATGCAGTACAATTCCACATATAGAATTCTGCATGAAAACGTTAAACTAGGGCAGTTTAACAGGTCCAGCTGACAGAAGCGCATAAAAGTCTATTTGTCAAGTCAGAAAGCAGTTACCAATACTCACAATTCAACAGGCCTCCCTTGATATTTTAACTTTATTTTTCAACTTAAATCTGGGAACTCTTCCAACCACAGAGACACTATAACCATCTCCTAAAAATACCATCAACCTGAAAGTAGTATACTGTATCTACAGTATGTCAGGGTCGCAGCTAACACCAAGATGTGGTCAACTACAGTACCATTGAGAATACAAGTGAGAATAATGGTAGCCAAAAGCATAAAACCAGAAGTGATTTGCAGACTTCCATGATGGATATTCTGTATGCAGTACAGTATGTGCTTTCACTATGAAGAAAATGGAAAAATGCCACATTGGCCATATGTTGCAACTTTATACTCTTTTAAATGGGAAATTAGTTGTGTTTGTAGATTTTACACTTTAAATGTTTCAGGAATAACTGAACTAAAATAAAACATCAATACAGTATGTCTCAGTGTTTTGTGAAAGCTGAAGACACCAGCACAGTTATTATGTTCTTAGACAGACTTCTTATGAAAATTACCCCTAATCTTTACTTGAAGGTGCATTGAATACACATTTCTATTTCCTTTAAATTTTAGAAAGTTTCCACTAGGTAATCAAACAGGACATGTGTTTTGTTAACACTCCTACATGCTCATTGTTTCACAAATGTTCTCTCAGATTTTCCAGAATCCCTTCATTTCATACATCACTATTTTGATAAGTGCTCATTATCTTTCTAAATGTTTTGTCATCCCATATGCATGAAAAACGAAAACAAATGTAACCTGTGAGATAGCCTGTTTAACCACTACATTAAATCTAAGTAAAGGAAATGTAATTACTCAATTCTAACTAGTAGTCTTTTAGGGAAATGAGATTAAAGTTTATTAAGCAACTATCTCTGAAGGCATTGAAAAAAGGCCCTAATGCATTCAAAGGAAACCAATATAATTTAATGATGCCTACATTGACACAAAACAAAAAAACAGCAGATGAAGAGTCTAGTTAAACATGATATTGACTTAATGAAAATACGTTATACAAAAATATATCTGGTGAAGCTTAATTGCAGTAATTTCCTGAAAAGTCCCAGTTATAAACTGGAATAGCCCCATCCATTCTCTTCAGATGTTCTGTTCTTTTTTCTGCTTCAAATGTTTTGATCTTTATGAATTCCTTTACAATATCTAACATCTAACCAGGAACAAGATGTTCTTCTCACATTTAAACTTCACTACTATTAATTAAAGCAAATCCATGAGATGTCTTTTTTTGTACTTTAATTATAAATATACTCATAGACTGGAATTTCACATCGTTCTACTTCCGTGTATATCATACTTTACCCTAATCATACATTGCAGCTATAGCAATTAGGTCTGCCTTAACCCAGATTTTTCTTAAATAATTCATTATACTACAGCAGAGTAGTAACAGAAGCATGCACTTTAATATAAGAAATCAATGCTGGAATATTGCTTTACTAAAACTAAATTATAAAAGGAAATCTCCACGGCGCTGCTGAAAAAGCAAGACGTTTCACAGGAAGGCAGACAAAAACAAGCAGCTGCATTCCAAAGAGTACTCTGCTTATGCAAGATGTAAAGCATAATTTCACAGTTTATTTTTTGAAAGATTTACTTACAGCCACACAGCTTTATAATGAATCTGTGTTCTGGGATGTGCTTTTATGCAAATATTAAAACAGAACTCTGTTTAATTATAGACTACTGTATATGAGTTGAGTGTGATCTTCTGCCCTTTTCCCAGAGAGCCACTGTCAGGTACTGTAGGTGCCAGCACCTAAAATCATCAAAATCTTGACTAGTTGAATCAATAAATTTGTTGACTGAAATAACTCAGAGCTAAGCTGGAATGAAATCTAAAAGACCCCAAGAGGAGAAGATTACTAACATAAAGACTTACTGTAGCTGTACCTCCTTCTCAAACTCCACTTCTATTTAAACTGTTATGTAAGTCCATCTTTTAAATCAGCAGGGGGAACCAAAAGGAGGTGATTTTTCTTCACCAAAACATGGAGCATGCATTTACTGGACTACTACAGACTGGACTGCAAAACGTGCCCAGAAAATGTTTCATCTACTATGCCTCTGAGATCAGTGTAAATCTGACAAAGATGAGTGCAGGTTTTTTTATGAAAGAGTAAACACTGGTTAGGTGACTCATTCTGGGAAAAATGTATTTCAGATTCAGGCCTTTGCACAGCTTTACAACAGCTCACTCCAGCTGCCAGCACAGGCGATGTGTCCCCTGAAGATCCTTTAAAAGCATTTTTTATCATGATGTGAACTACCAAAAATACTGCTAGGCCATAAGCTAAATGTAGTACCTTTTTCTTAAAATTAATGTGCTCAGTGACCCATTTTCTGGTCTAAAAGAATAATCAGATACTTTATCTGCAACACAGACTGCAGTCTTTTGAGATTAAATGATTCACTGAAGTACTGTAAGTGGTATATTTAAAACAAAAATTATAAAAAAGATCTGGTGTGGTGAACACATAATATAATCTGATATTAATATAATATAATATAAATATATTTTGGTACATTGCTACTGAGGATACTGGTCTTACATTCTAAAAACACTTCATAGATTGCTTCTTTCATTTCACTAATGTAGTTTGTCTGATTTAGCAAAAGAAAACAATTACAGTATTAACTCTTATTACCATCACAAAGAATGTCTGACTAATTATTTTTCAAATTTTGTAAATCCGATGTTTATGTTTCTATCTCTAGTGCAGTACTGTAACTAATTATTACTATTTAATAATAATTATTTTGGTTAAGCACAGTTAAAGGGATGTGCTGAGGCCTCTTCTAAAGGGTACTACTAAGGATGGTTTTCTCATAAAGCAGGTGTGCCGTGCAAAGATGTACAGTAGGAAGAACATTTTGGACAAAGAAATTAGTGGGAATAAATTAATTTAAGCTATTCAATAACATTTTTTTAAAGTGAACTACTGAAAATCTGTATAAAAACATTTGGCTCACTAATCATTGGTGATGCTCACATATTTCAAATACACCCGTCCTTACTTGTGGGGAATGGAATGCTGAACTATACATGGATAATGGAAAAGCTCTCCTATAATACTGTATATGGCTTCATAAAACTTTTAGAAAGAAAAAAGTATTCATAAATATAAATAGCATGCAGAGTATGTAGTATACAGTAGATATTATTGCAGTATTTTATTCGAGGTGGCTCATCGGAAGTCTCCATTCCCATCTTTTCATGTGTGATCATATTTTAAAAACCATCCATTGCAAAATCATCCATCCAGCAATTTACTTATTTATTAAGGTTCATGCCAAACTGAAGCATATTCCAGAAGCATATGGCACAGGACAGGAATACACTTATAGCCGGAAAGACACAATTCGGAAACACAGGTTAACCTTGTTAGCAGGCCTTTGAAAACCAGAGAAACAGGAGAAAACTACACAAACATGAAGTTGTTAACTAAGTAATAGGAAGTGTTCTGAGATGGTAAGATTTCATCTTAATTCGCCAGCTTTGTCAGAGTATCGTACAGGAAGAATAACAATGTTCAAGCTAAAAATATCCATTACTTACTTCACAGGAACACTCGTGAATCTGTGAGTAACAAAAAGGAATGTGACACTGTATAAACAGGGCTTATGTAAGCTTTCAATGTCTGTATAATCATTAAAAGGTTTCAAGTGGAATACCTTCATATGTTAACAGCCTAATATTCATGGATTCATGACACCAATTATAAAAAGTTCAGTCACCAGCTATTACAATGGCTTGCAGGGTAGAGTGATTAACTACATCACTCACTGATCTTTTCCACTTTTAAATCTTAAGTGTGCCAGGATAAAAGCTTTTTTTCATGATTTAACATGCTGCTGTAAGTTCCTAAGTGCAATTCCCTTGGCAAGAAAAGTTGCAGTATTTCCATTAAGTGTTGTGAAAGTATTACCAAATAAGTGCAGCTGATTAAGCTTCTTCAGACATGTGTCAAATCTAACATAATTCTGAAATGTAAAGAGACGTAAATGCATTGAACCTGAGCTCCTGAATGGCTAAAATCAACCAGTCAAGCCTTTTTAAGCCTGATAACCAATTCAGAGTAAATTCTCATTCATGGCGCTTCTGGTCTTGGAAAGTCAAACCACTCTAGAGTCACAAACCTATAATCAAACAGAAAAAGCATTTAAAAAATCAGTCAGTATCCAGTCAAAACCAAGGACTTTAAAAAAACCTCTTCAAAAAAAAGAATTGTCCGAAACTCATTTCAGTCAGTGGCTGCTGAAAACTGAAATGAATGACAGCCAAACATTGTCTCAGTCCTTGAGAACTTCCAGATGAATATTATCATTGGATCTGACAGATTGAACAGCTGCTCAGAAGGAATTGTCTTTATATATCGCAGTTGACGACTGTGTTTTCTATCTCTCACTGCAGATTCAAAATATGTTGGTTTGAGCGCTAACTGTGAAAGATGCATTTGTAAATACATTTCTAAATATATGTCTAATGAACATTCAGTGAATTAACCTGCAATCAGATAACAGGAAATGAGCTGTCAAACACTCAACAAAAAACTATAGTACAATATTCAGTACTAGAGGGGGGTTTCATGGTTTTCCAGTTAATTTTTGGTAGATGAATATGCTGTAATACTATCATTTCAGGGCCAGCTAATGTTCACAATAGGACGCACGTGTAACAGTAAAGGAATAAAAAATCCCATGAGAGGAGGAGAATCTTTACACACAGTTAATATGCTCAGGTAACCATACGCCTGAGAAAGCACTGGCTCTAGTTTAATTTTGCCTGTTTGTGCTGTGTTGCCTATCTTGTGACCTGAAGAAAGAGTAAAAATGGTATGTGAGCTCCAGAGGATAAGGCCTACTGTATGTTCTTTAACTGAATCACCCATTTGAACTAACGTGTGCTGTATGGACCCAGGCATGCACAGCTCACCTACTCCACATTAAATATATACTGTAGAACGAAGTATAGCCAGTCACCATCACTCACTGTCTTTCATTGCACATTTGAGATAAAGCTGGTAACGAAAATGTTTAAAATAGGTACCGGAAAATAATGGCACACGCTGGCACAACAAGAAATCCTCTTAAAACAACTGTAGCAAGGTAATCGCTAAAGTGGACAAAGCCTTCTCAAACAGCTGTAAAATTGTTCTATTCACAGGAAAGTATAAACCTAAATATAAGGCACAGTTCCAAAATGCAAACAACCCACTCCCGATTGTAAACCGTCTTTGTAGACATTATCTTTTTTTTTGTACACAACCACTGCTTGCTGTAAATTCTGATGGCAACAGCAGAAATTCTTTTTGTCTCAATACTAATAAATTGGTTCTCATGGCTGGAACAAACAAGTGAACAAAACCAGCCAAATGTCCACAAAAAGTTTCACCGGACAAAATATAACCGCTTCAATAAAGCTTTTCAAGACATTTCACTACTATTATTTTTCTACAGGCTCAAATCCTACTTAAAAGGAAAATAAATGTTTTTGTGTCATTCTGGAATTCAAACATGTACTATTTTAGATGCAATGGAGATGGTAAGTTTCCATGATGTTGTTGAAAACATAAAAAAACATATCTGGCATGAGTGTCTTTTGTTGCAGACTTAACAGGTTACAATTTCTTTAAGCTCATGGCCCAGAGCAAATTGTATACTATTTCAATAACCAATATCCTCCTCATAGAGAAAACTGTCCTTGTTTAATGTTTGTGCCCAGAGCACAGTCATTACAAATGGTGGTTTCCAATGAAAGCACATTTCCCAAGTTACCATCTGCGTTCTCAGTACACAGCACCTGCTGTTCTGGGCAAAGAGTCTAGGCTAAAGTACACAATAACCTTCAATGTCGATTTTACAATCTTTCTGGAGGTTCTCAACCTTACAGATATAAATAATAATGTGTGTATGGGAACCCTTTTTGAAGGTTTACAATGGGAAATTTGTGCAATTATAGTTGCACAAATTATAGACATTGTAAGCATCGCTAGGCCACAGAAAAACACAGGGAAAGCAAGGTAACATGTTATACAGGATACAGAAAGGCAGAAAAGTAAAATTGCTATAGTAATAATAAACATGGATACCATGGAAAGAGAGCATTATGCTCAAGGGCAGCTCTTTATTAAAAAGAATAGCTTCAGTCTTAAACCAGGAGTCAGTTCTAATCAGAAATTCTATCCCCTAAAAAAACAGAAACACAAAACAAAGTAAAAGAGTGTGATGTAAGCTTAAGCCAGCTGAAAAGTAATGACTAAAACCTCACAAATTCTGTAAAGGAACATTTTCAATTTCTGATCATCTGGATGATCACCCAGAAATACTGTTAGTGAATTTCTTTCTTTAAAACTCTGTATTTCATTACATTGCAGAACAACTGAGGTTTTTCTTACTGTACTTTACAAAAATATTTGGAGGCATATTTTCATAAAAATGGTGATATTATTACTGGTAGCATGTACAGTATGTGCAAATATTTAAATTATTTTAGATGGGATGAAAATACAACCTACATTCTTGTTACATTTTTCCTGTAAATGACCATAGTTAGTGGAGTAAAGCATACAATCTGAACACTTAAACCACATTAAAATGTGAAGATCATAATATTAACATAGAAAACACATCATACAACTAGTTCATGAAACGGCATTATGATTCAATATATATATAATGACAATAAATGCTTGCCTTAAATTATATCTATCCTATTTTACTCCTAAGTGACTTCTGAATCATAGTTTAGCTGTAGTACAGTATTTTATTTTAAAGAAACTAAGAAAAGCAAGTTAATCTTTCACAAAAACTGCATTTACTGCAATCCCACTCCCAAATTTCAATAAAATAATGATCTAAGGTACTAGCTACTAAAAATACACGCACTTGTTACTTCCTGAAACTGAACACTAACGGAAGTATTTAACAATTAAAATAAGTGCACACACAGGCAGCATGTAGCAAAACCAGTGAAAACACATGAACACAGTTTTTAAACTGTTTCTCTATTCTGAACAAAGGCCTTTATGCTATTACCAGGCACAAGGCCTAAAAACATCCACTGAATACAAGAAATCAATCTTTTACAGTATGCTATAAGTGTATTAATTTATGTGAAAACATAAAGACAAAGGTTACAAATTAGGTCTATCTATCTTGTTTTGATGGTTGCAGCTAATTGATATCCTGAAGGAAGTCAGGCAATGAAGCTCCACAACATTGCTGAGTAACTTGCTCAAAACACCCACGGCCCTTTCTGTCAAGAAAAACCTCTGATTCTCTATTTTCAGTGCACTTTCTCTCGGTAGACAAGTGTGTCCTATGGTTTATGTTTCACTGTTTACTGCAATCAAAAAGTCGTCATCAGGCTTGACTTTGTCAATATCTTTCAAAATGACAAAATGTTGAGATTCACATCCTCACATATAACGTACTGTAACATAACACAATCTTAAGTGAAAAGTATCAGCCAGCAAACTAGCAAGACAGAGTGACGATAGAGTAGAAAAATAAACTAGTTTATTGTTACTTCTAGTGAAAGAAGCAACATTCGATTCTACTACATAGTAATATTTGATATATAATGTATAACTCTATTGTATTTTTTACACAATGCGGTCTTATTCTTATCATAAATGGGAAAATACATACTGTATGCCATGGTGCCAAGATTTTCTGATGTAATTACACAAAAGTGAACATGGTGTACAGACAAAAGTACACAAAGCCTGGAAAAAGTACACACTCGCAGGTGTCAGGATGACCTTCCAGGGCTCCTTTGCATTGTCTGTTTTCTAACCTAAAAACCTTCCAGGGCTGCTTGAAAACATCTTAGGCCCTGAGTGCCAAACTCACTTTTGACAGTGGAGAACACCAGAAACTGAGAGAAACTAGAGGAACTGCCAAGCACAGTGTTTGAAAGAAAATAAACAAAAACACAGGAATCAGACAAAGCTTGACATATTGTTTTCAAAAGCTAACAAAACCACACACTTGAATGTTTGAATTTCTTAATTCAGGAGCAGGATTTGATTAATAGCTACTTTTCTTATCAAAGATAGACTGTAGTAATTTACAAATAGCCAGTATTAAAATTGTGATCACAAAGTTAAGCACCTAAGTGTCTAAGTGTGTCTTTAAGTAAGGGTAATGGTCATGGTTGCACTGTTGTACCATATCACCACAATGCTTCGAGATTCTTGCAGGCCTTAAACTTACATCATTAATAATAATTATTATGTGCTGATTTTTGACATTGCATGATTAAACAGAGTGGACTGTTTTGTTCTTTAGCCACACCAGCTGTTTCTACCCAGAGATGGGACCCAATGAACTTCTTAACACAATTGCCAGTTTGATTAGACAGCCTGTGAGCATTCAAGCAATTACAGTAATTAACATCAGGTGAGCTATTAATTGATATAGCTGTAACTGTAAAGATAATGAAAAAATAATTGCATACATATTCTTTTCATTGTCTTTATATAGTATGTAACTGTATACTGTCTGTATACTGTATATTTGCACATTATTAGTGTTTTTAAAATACATTATTTTATACTATTTAAGCCATATATTTATATAATTTATTCCATATTAGTTTATTTAGAGGGCTAACATTAGCTGTATCAAATAACATATGATAAACAATGAAGTGATAAAAATGTCTTTTGTAAAGTATTCAAGTTATTACTGTAATTACTGGTGTTATTATTTATCTAGTAATGAGGACTGTGTTCTCATGTAGCCTAGGGTTTTTTGTCTCAACTGCAAGAGCAGCCCAGCCATTCACTGAGTGATCGAAACAACTACCAACACAAACATCAGTAATTTGTTACATTGCTGAACATTAAAACAAAAATCCCTCTTTTTCTTCACATATATTTTTATAAAAAACACATGCACAGTTTGGATACTGCTTCAGTGTGTTTGGCAACCCTTTGTTTAATTGATCATTCAGGAAATGACTGACTGGCCTACAACTGAGTGACTTCGTTGTATAAGTATTACATCATCTCATCTGTGTGACATTTGATTGGACACAGGTGTTGAGACGATTTAATCTGTTGAATGTCAAGCCTGGTGGAAATAAAAAAAAAACACTGTCAGCACAATGTCGCGTGCCATCTGTGTTGTTTCCAGTCAGCAATATCTAACCTGGCAAGATATTTCAGTCACAGTCAGCACATCACTGATAGGCCATGATGTGGGAGACCACAAGTTACACACGTCCCCAGAATCGATGGGGAGGTTATGATGGCCTGGCCAATGGTGGTTACTGTATTCCACTAATAGTGATAGATGGCAGCATGACTGCATTGATCAGGTCCTTCATTAATTCAAGTCCTGGGACCTCATTTGCCCCCCTTTCTGCCTATTCTGACATGGCAACATTCTCAAAGACAAAACACAACTTCATTTTGCTTGCGGAACAGTTGTGCATCTTACTAGATGATATTTTGCTAGTTACAGTATGCTATGGACGGCTTGCAGTACAGTATGTGCCAGGTAAGGCCCCATTGAAGAGACACATGTTTGAGACAAATCATAAGAAATGTGAAACAATTCCAAAAGCCTGCTTTACAATCTCTGGTACAAAGTACAGTATGCATTGCTGTTGTATTGCAATAGCCTGTGTCTTTCATAGCAGGCTGCCTACTGATAACAAATGCTAATCAACACAATGTCTGTTTAATGGGCGGCATGAGAGCGCAGAGGTTAGATGCCTCGCAGTGCTGGGGCCCTAGGTTCAATTCCTGGGGTGCTATATGTGTGGAGTTTGTATGGTCTTCTTGTGTTCGCAGGGTGCACTGGTTTCCTCTCACAGTCTAAAGACATACTTGTAGGTCAATTGGCTTCTGTGAAATGGTGCTGGTGGGAGAGTGTGCTTTTGTGTCTGTCTCTGCCTTGGAATGGACTGGCGTCCCATCCAGGCTGTATCCTGCTTTGCCCCCGTTGCTTGACAGAATAGGCCCTGCCTCCCCTGCAACCCTGTATTGGCGGGAGAGGTTAGAAGATGGATTGATGTCTGTTCATCATAATTTCTGTGATGTTATAAGCAAAATGTTTATTTAGAAGCTCTGTACAGCATTCGAACACATGGGTTTATAAGGACAAAAGCTCACCGCCAAATAAATCAGTTTATCTCTGCTAGACACAAGCCATGAAAACAGTGTTAAAACATGATAATGCATGGAGGACAGGCTTTTGTTGATTTCTGAGGCTTCAATACATTTGCAACAACTTATTTACTGTATATATAGGCTGTATATAACATTTAAAAATGAAAGAATAAATCATAATTAAAATGTATCAGTGTTTTGAGATATAAGGCATAGTATTACAATGCATTAATTCATATGAAACAGAAAATAACATAAATATTATGCAGAATATATTTGTTATGATGGCTGTAAGAAAGTTCTCAAATCAAAGATTACACTCAAATAGACCATCCTGGTGGAAAACAAAAAACTCACATTTAGACAAGTTCATATAAAAGTGACAGGGATAAGAAAAGCTTTAAAGAACTCAACATGATACTACTGTATATTTACATATTTTATTTTCTATTGGTGTATCTGGTGTGTCTTCTTAAGAAACTGCTCCCGAAACAGGAAACGTTTCTGTTGACACAGTGAGAGAGAAAGGCAGAACAATTTATTTCTGGACTACTTAAAGGTCAAGTACACCTGCAGGATGTTAATAACTTACTCAAGGAGAATAAGGGTGAAATGTGTCTGATTAAGGCCTTCCTCAGCCAATGTAATCACTTGGTCTTGTGTTATTAGTGAGATGTAAAAAAAAACTAAAGAAGCTACTTGAAGGTTTCTTGATAGCCTTCAAAGTCAAAAGAAGTGATGATTTATTTAATTCTGCTGCACTTGTTTTGATGTGGACATCATTTGAAATGTGATCTGGGGCCTAGAGAGCTTCCCTGGACATAAAATTAATACTACACAGACTTTGTGTGCGTGTAGGAACAAGTGTACTCATACTCCGTTAGTAGAGATGATCAGTATTTGTTATACTGAATACCCCCTGTCACACTCTCCTAATCTACTTCCCAGAACTTTCCTGCTGCCTGATCTACTGATCCAAGCTGCAACACTAATGTAACAAAAATGGACATCAGAGCCTCTCTTGTTTTCAGCGTCGGTGAAAAAAAAAATTTCTGCCACACCTTGGCTGATGCAATGTAAACATATGGACTAATTCGTTTTTGATTCTGAGTTTTTATTTGCTTTTTCCTTGAAAGGAAGGTCAAGTTAAGTTTTCAGAAAACACCAAAATAAGAGGCAGCAAATGGAATTCTAAATGAAAATAATTAGGCTTATAATGCTTAGGAATATGATGTAAACAGTATAGTGAAAAACACAGAATATAATCCAAGGGATATTAAGTCAAAACTGTATAACACATATATAGTAAAGCTTCATTCAGAATACTGTGTATAATTCTGGACATTATGTTCCCGTATATAGAAAAGATAATGCTGTTCTGGAAACAGTACAGAGAAGAGCAACGAGATGCATTCTGACAGGCACTGACAGAATGAAGGATCTGAAAATTTTATATCTTGAACAAAGAATATTACATGGCGACCTGACAAGTTTTCAAATTCCTCAAAGGCAATGACACAGTCAACCCAGCAGCTTTCTTCAGATTGAACAGTAAAACAAGAACCAGAGGGCACAAGCTGAAACCTGCAGTTAAAACCACCTTTTTGGGGAGTATGGAACAACCTACCCAGCCTTGCTAATGAAGCTGATACTCTGACTACTTTCAAGGATTGACTGGATTGGATTCCTGGATCAATTAACTACTAACTACCAGATGGGCTAAATGGGCTTCCCCTCATATGGAACCTTTCAGTCACGGTGGGCCCTGGTATATTCAAGGAATTTCACTTCTTGCATAAGACTAAATTATACTCTTTGGGAGAGTTTATGTACAGGTGATCAGATGTTCAATGTCCATCATGATGAACAGCAACAGAAACAAATGCAGAAGGGAAGCAATATGCCCATTTGATCACAAGAGTAACAGCTGTGAGTATGTTGGAGATGGCACTAAGTCACTGCATTTTCACTTTTAGTCTGGGATCAATACAACAGTGCAACAGTGACAGGCCATATCCTGGGAGACCACAAGTCAGAACATCTTGCCAAGGCCAATGGGGAGGTCCAAATGTGATGGTCTGGTCAAAAGAGTCTGTTCAATACTGAATTCCACGCCATCAATCACTCTTCTCCAGTGATGGCAATCTGACTGCACGGATCAAGTGTTATATTGATCAAATCCCAGTACCTCTCTGTCCTGATGGCTCATCCAATTCATGCTTCAGTCTATCCATGTTACAAAAACTTTATAGAATAATGAGAATGTGACAGGTAGGTCCTGGATTTCCATCTCTCTAATCTAGCGTCCCATTGATAATTTATTGGATGAGAAGGGACAAAATGTAACATCTAGGGTTTAGAGACCAGTGAACAAACTCAGATGTGTCCAGTCTCTAAGTGAGGAAGGTTACAGAATCCAGCAAGACTGCATCTGCAACCTAATGCAAAGCATGCACTGCAGATGCACAGTACAGCCTGTATTTCTACCAACAGATACCACACACACACAGTCTGTGGCTTTCACAGGAAAACCCCTCTGAATGACAAATGTTGATCAGCATATTGGATTTTCCTAGATCATGTCTGTTCAATTCAATGTTAATCTACCTGCAACAAACAACTTGTTTTCCTAATACATTTGTGAAAGTGTTGCAGTTATAAGAGGAACGTTTCTTTTGATGACGAGCACAGTATATTACAAAGTCAAGGCAAGGTGAATGAAATGCATTTTACCTTTTAAAAGTGCAAACTGAACTTAACTGAAAGTGATCAAATTAAATATAAAAGCAAAACAGTATGATGTTACCAAATAATGTTTGCAATGTTTGTTAAATGAAGGGCTCTAAAGCTGTGTTATTTTGGTCTCTAGGAAATAAAGGCATTTCATTTACTTTTTTTATTATTTTCATGTAGTGGGATTGCTAATGCTGACATTCTTTTATCTTTATTCAGACTCATTGTACTGTCAACATATGAATTAAAGATGTTAATGCCTGTTGCTATGGGAACAGGGACTGCCGATAAGCCTTGTGACCTTTCCCTTGGCTTTGGTAATGATTTGGATATGTGTCTTTTCTCTGAGAACATCTGCATAATTGTGTCTTTGCCCCCACTAAAAGAGCAAAAAGAAACACACCTGCTTCCACTAGTACTACAGCAAATAACAGAGTTTATTATTAGACCAACTTACGTGGGTGATCGAAAATAAATAAAATAATGTTTTAATAAAAGGTTTTAACTCAAAATAAAGAAAAAAATGCTAAAACCTTTTAAACTGTATATTTTGCAAAAACCTCAACTTCATTGTAATGATTATGAATTTTCCATTACTATTTGCAGGTACACTTTCATTACTAATTAAAAGAAGATTAATTTCCTGTTTGCAATCTAGAAGGTATTCCTTAGAATTGTGGTTTATTAAATCTTATATTGTCATCCATTGTTTCTAGCCCATTGCTATTTACAGTCCTTGACTAATTTCAGCTTTCTGTGCCTGGACATCTCAGAAAGAAAAGTACTGCTCTCTGGAGATTTTAATAAAGATACATTTTCTTCTATAAAGATTTTTCTCTTCCAAAAGTCATCCCAGATAAATGTTTTTTCCCTTTACAAAGACAAAACAATATTAAAAATTACAAATACTCATGCTAAAGCAACAAAAATAAATTTGTGGAGATAGTGAAGTTCTAATTTTGAGCAGCTGCTGATGTGCCTTGTGGCTATACACTAAAATTCACACTCAATTCTTGAGTCAGGTCTGTATCTGGAGCAATGTCTTTTACCCTGTATGGTTGTGTTTTTTTTTTATTTTGCTCATTGAGATTTAAATGGGATTCCCTTTTTTCCTCCAAAATAACCTACCTACCTAACCTAAATTAATGTAAAAGGTGTCAAACTGCCATTGTATCGATTCACATGTAAGGAGAACATACTGTATCTCTATTTTGTACTTAACATTTCTTATTTATTGTATGAAGTCTGTCCAACCTTAAAGAGATATTTCTTGATTAAGTACTAAGGATTGCACTGATGAATACAAATGTTAATTGTAAACCATCAGACATATGTTATAAGGCAGTACTATGCTTTGTATCCAACCAAGCTTTTCTAACTAATGAATGCTGCATATTTCTCATTGAGTTTCTAGCATTTTTCTATTAAATTCATCTTAATCATATACTATATCTTTTGTATACTGTAACTTAATATCATCAATACCTTCTCCAGCTCTTTAATGGAATTAATGCTTATCCCCGTGAAATAAATTCTATTACAACATATACATACTCTATACACAGGAGACGGAACATGAATACACGTCTTATTGGCCTTTTGCTTATATTGTGTCACTAACAACCATGAATTAACAGGTATTCCAATGCTGGTCTGAACTAGGCTGAGTGCATGGCTGCCTCTGAGTTGCATTCTCAGGCTTCCATCTGCTAACAGGTCATCTAAAGAAACAGTAGTTTCCCTGTAAGGCAAGAATCCCAGATTCTGATTTTTTTTTCCCCCACCAAAAGATGGAAGGAAATGAAAACCTGCTGTTCACATCCAACAGCCTTAAATGCTAAACAGAAAGGGTCAACTTGTAAGAACCCGTCCAGAAACAATGTTAGCAGTCTGGAACCTAACAGCCACCAAATGAATGTGGAATTTGTACAGCAGAGGGAACAGATTAACAGTTTGCTTCATTTTGTAAAAATTCTGTCAACATCGCACACACGGACAGCTTTCTCCGTAAGAGTGTTTCACTAGATAGTTTCACTTACAATTTCCAAAAAACTGTGCATTAAAGTATTGGGAAAAAATAACAACTAACAGAAATGTACCATAAGGAACTTTTGGGATTTTTTTTGGGATGTTTTGTTAACACTAATAACACAAAACAGAGATGGAGTAACACTTTTTACATGATGTTGGCATCTTGCTCCATCTAATCCATACATATATGTATATTCTAAACCAAAAAATTACTCAGCAACTTAAGTAATGCATACTACAGTACATAATTTCCAATGACAACTTCCAAATGGCTAGATGAGATGAGATTAGAACTATAAGAACAGAATATGCCACACATACAGTATATAACCAAAGTGATGCAAATTTTATGGTAAACAAAATATAAAATCTTTATGTTGGTCATTTGGACAAATCTTTCTGGAGAAAAACATTCATGTCAACAGGTCACACGATCATTCTATGCAACACAAATGCACAACAGTTTATGGATGCCTGTGTTGCACCCTGTGAATCGCCAAGTGTATTATTATAATTAAGCTTTTGATCTACTCATTCATTGCATGGTCCAATTGCACAATTTTACAAAGGATCTGGCACTTTTGAGACTCAGAAGCGAATAGTGATGGCAGCATTACATAATTTCTCCTGTATACTTGTAAAAGGCTTTTGAAAGAACCGGTAGGTGTATAAGCACTTAATGTGGCTATGAGAAAAGAGATGAGTTTGAACAGTGACTGATCAGTGAGGTCTCTTCCTTCTCGGAACATAGTCTGTAACGGTGGTGGATGTGGCTTGTAAGGCAAAGATGAGAGAGAAGGTTTAACTGTCCTGAAGCAAACTATACTGTGAGCATTCACTGTAAAAACATTTGCATACAAAGACGAGGCAGTAACGACTCTTCTCAACTACATTTTCCGAAGTGTGTTACACATCAGCAATCCTTGTGTATGCTACTTTCTTTTTCATTTCACCACTACATAAAGTAATAAAATACAGTATATAGACTGGAATCCCTCCAACCATTGATTACAGTGCCTTTCACGTATTTAGAAAGCATACAGTACACTGTAGGTACAGTAATTAATGTGAAAGAAAAATGGAAAAAAATTGATTGCACACGTATTCAACACCACTATGTTTCCATGGCAAAAGCTTAACAGGACACAGTTTATCCTTTCATCTGAAGGGTTGACTACAGTATGTATTTGTCTTGTCCTGTCTTGTTCTGTTGCACATATAATTTAAAAACTTTGCATTCTTACCAAGAATAATGACCATTTTCAATATTTAATCAGCTGCTCGGCAGATTAAATTAAATCCTGTTTCCACTAAAGAACAAATAAAATGCTCTGGACTCTTTATAGTATTGTTACCTACTTAATTACAAACGCGGACAGCAAAGATGTATACAGTAAATCTTAAATATGACCTTCATTGCCTACATTTCACTTGAAGCCTGTTTACTAAACACACCACAGAAATGATTGAGATCCAAGTAGAGGGTATTTTCATGGACATTGATTTTCTTAAGTAAACATTAAATAGAAATGGAAAGAGTTCTATTTTTATAGATTTCTCCTTTGGGAAAAACAGATCGGAGATGCCCTCTTTAGAAGATGCTTTATTATGCAGAATGTTTTACTTAAATGTTAAGTTAGTAAAGGAACAGTAATTGAAAAAAAATAGTCTTCCAGATTTTGCTTTTAGGGAAACATCCAGCTGAGTTAAAAACTCCAAATCGTGAACTGAAACATTTCTTGTTCTGTAAGTCACACACAAGCCAGAGTTCTGTAGGATCTTATGAAGACCTATGGGTAAAAGTGGAAATGTACTGTATCAGTTTCTGTCAGCTCTGGAGGCTGAGCTGAACAGGTAGCAAGCAGGTGCAGGAGGTTCTAATTTCTGCCTGGGTACCCAATTGGATGGACTTTTATTGAATAATTTTAAAAATGCTCACATTTCGCTTTGCCTTATCACAGCAAAGAAATATGGTTGCTAGCTCAAAATATGTAGCCTAGGGAACTGACAGCATTAAATCTCTTTGCAGGCCCAGAAGTGGGAGTTCTGCTGTGAGCTGCAATTTGATTTAGATGTACTCAATAAGGCAGCCGCCTTCAAAAAAGAAAGGAGATCTTTTCACTCTCCAGTGGTAATTGAATATATCACTGTCTTCCTTTAACCAGATGACCAAACCTCTCATTATGTGACAGACTTGCTTGCAATCATATCTTTTGTACTAGTTCAAGTCATTATGCACTTACTATCATAATCATTTTTTAATAAGAAATAATCTAAAAATCTATACAAAAGAGTGAGACAAAATACATTAACAATCAACAGACAAAGTGTATCATAAAAAAATAGTTTTATCAAGTAACTTTTAAAGTCAAACTCAAGTCAGAACTGCAGAATTTCTGATGCATAGGAAAGAATATTGCACAACCTAGTTGTACTGCAGGTGAAGTTCTGTCACCCACAAATTGTAGGGGAGAAACAAAAGATGAGCATCAGAGGACCAGAGTCTGTGTCTAGCAGTGCTATTTATCAGAATTTTAGAAATATAAGGGGGAGCTTATGGTTTTAAATGTTAGGGGCATTAATTTGAAGTCTACAGAAAATTCAATAGGCAGGCAGAGGAGGAATTTCAAGACCGAGGTCAAATGTCCACCAGAACTAGGGCACTGCTACGGTCAACCCTACATTTGCCCATATTTTTTCTCAAATTTAGAATTTTGTTATATCCACCTGACAAGTTGAAAAGTATTAGAACTGTGTTCTATACTCTGCATATGGAATAGCCAATTGTAGTTTTTTTTTCATGTCTCAGCTTACCGTGATGAACCACGCAAACTCCTCCAAACCAACCTCCTTTGGGCCACTTGTCTTTTAAGATGCTACGGGTACAGTACCACAGCCTCATATGAGAGATTTAGCACCCACTGGGGAAGAAGTATGTCACCCTCTAACTGCTCCAAGGTCTCCAAACATCCAGGAGACCACAGGGGTGACTATGTGGATAAGAACTAAGACCGTCCCACCCAGCTAATCCCACCCTACAATGGGGAGCTCAGCAAACTGTGTGCCGCCACTTGGACAATCCCGTTCACAGCTGGCTAGTGATGGGACCCAGGCCTGAACCCCTGACACAGAGTATGGCTAGTTTTTGATTCAGCTAATGAAGCATTTTCAGTTTTCTTTAGCTTATTAGTAACACCCCAAAAAATCTTTCCTTCAGCTTCTGTAGCCCACTTTACAGATAAACAAATAAAATAACTCACTTCACCTTCATACTTTAATATTCTGTCTAAAATAATATCAGATATCTCTTTTTGTTGAAAGAAATACTAATGCAGTCATTTGAAACAGAAAATTGTAACATTAAAAAGTACCGGATTAATTAAATAGAATAATTACTGGAGATGAGGTGACAACCTCTCAATCATCTCAAGCTTGGTGAAATTATTTTCCTTCTAAATATTCGCACACCACAGAGGTCCATGAATGTGAGATATGCCAGAATCAATGAGTTAGTTGCACCAGAAAAGTAGCTGTCAGCAGGAATGCTTGAACATTATTAAGATTATTCACTGTCACTACAAGCCAGATTTAAACCATACAGTCCCATTTGTATAGAGAAGGCATACCTGAGACCATGCAGATACATTTAAATTCCGAAAATGAGATTCATTCTATTTCTATTTAATATTCACATAAACAAATCAGAGCCCACTTAAATATCACTGCACATTACATTTTACAGTTATTTTCTTCTTGTCATGTTTGATGGGCTATTATTTGGCTTAGATTGAGGTAAATGTAAAGACGATTATACTGTATTTAAGATTTACAGTGCTTTCCTGCACTGTGTTAGTAATAAAAAGTGCAATAATGTAAAGAGGGTCCAGAGTAGTTTAGTTTGCAGAAGTAGAAAAACTGCTGACTCACAATCGTACAGCTGTACCCAAAAAAACAGCAAACATGTCTGTTTACTATTATAAATGAACAAAAAAACACAACTGCATGTGTCCTGTGAGCTACTATTGTAAATTTAGGCTCTTGCATTTTCATTACGTTTCAAAGCTTTATAAACACCAAACTGTTGATCATTCTAGCTGTTGACCTACTTCAGACACTCTCAAGATGATTCCATACCCTTTTTGAATGTGTGCTATCAGAATGGAGGGGGGGGGGGGGGCTAATCTTTTAGTCAAAACAAAATTTTGCAGGTCAAAAATCATGGATTATCTGTTTATGACATTCATGTGTTTAATTTAAAAAAGAAAACCGCTGCCCCTCTCAAATAAGCACAGCATAGGTGAAGACTGTGAAATGTGCCACCCATTCCTTTTAACATCAGAATAAAGGTATCCGACAGCACAAATGCAACTTTCACTGACAAAACTGCCGCAAAGAAAACAGATGATGTCCTGTCTGACTTTGATCACCCATAATAGAGCTAGTGAAATCACGTATACTTGGGCACGGGCTTGCACACTTTGGTCTAATTTCGAAAGTGTCTATGACTTTACTCTTACCTGGATACCTTGTTTTAATTTATGATCGCTTGCTTTTTTTGCACAGTCAATAATTCTCCAGATATTGCTACTGTAGCTTAGGACACTGCATGCATGACCTTGCCATTTGGTACCTTACAGCCTTTTCAGACTGACAGACTACACTTACTGTAACTGGAGAACTGACATATACAATACATTGAATCAGAACAGTCAACCATCAAGAATATCCAAGCTGTCAGAGAGTTAATTTTTTATGACAACTCAAACCAGACCTTTCAGTACAATTGTAAGGCCATGAGGAAACAAAAACCAAATGACTAGGCCATTGGACATACTGGTATATTCCTGGCACAGTGTGTCTGAGAAAAGGTAAATAAAGATGATGACCAGCACACACACTCGACTGACTTCAAGACTGTGTAACATGTCACTGAAGAATGATAGGTTACATGATATGACGGTAGAAGCATATCCTAAAAATATTGTGATAAAAGACAAAAAGTACTATAAAGCCATTTGAATATCACCACTAATAATAATAATAACAATAACAACAGCATTTATATAGTGCTTTCCATCAAAAAGATGCCTGAAATGTTTTATACATAGTAGGATGTCAATTCATCTGCCCTGATCAATTTAGTGGTAAAAACAGAAGCCTGAAGTAGTACCACCACACAGCTGATAAGGTGGGAATGTTGCCTGTATCTGAATGGTGATCCAGAGTAAGTATCATAAATACCCCAACTCCTCCAAACATCAGCACGCAATCTTAAATGGTCAAGATCTCAGTTCATACAAACGCTTGGAACTATATCTCAGTGTGACCTGCCACTGCACTCCAGGCCAGACACGAAGTTCTTGGAAACGACTTCACAAATCCAAAAACTGACAAGATAAAACATCAAAGTGACGCAGCTACTTCCCATTAAAAATGAAGATTAAAAGAGCTCCTCACTAATTGCATGCCATTTATAGCTCATGTGAATACACTGCTTTCTTAATTTGTTTAAGATCTGGACTTTGAGCATTTTAAATCAAGACTGTAACAGAAGGTTGCTGGTCAACAACATTAAGGATCAACGAGAAAGGCCTTAAAATGAATGCACTGCTAATCAATGAGTGAGCAGCAAGGCACAGCTAATGACTGGTGCACCAGAACACTTACCATTATAGAAACCTTAAACCTATTATCATGCTCTGTATTCTCTTAGTGGCCACTCTCTTCAGCCAAGCATAATCTAACCACTCATTAACCTCCCTTCTCTATTCTCCTAAATCCTTATCGAAGACATCAATCAGGTTAATGTGGACTTAACTGTTGATTCACTCAGAATACTTGGTAATAATATACACTTAGAAAACCAGACACCCCTCTGGGTCCTGACAAAGCAACATACAATTCACCTGACAACTACAAATCCATAAACCGATATAAAAAGACATGCAACACTGGACCTAGTCAGTACTGGCATAGGAGACTTTCAAGGAAACTCAGGTTACTGGTTGCTGTTGGTTCAGTAGGTGATGCTTTTTCCTCTGGACCAGAGGTCCACATCCCCAGCAGGTGAAAGTGCTGCTCCTAGGAATAGAATTATTAACCCCCGTGTCTTAGTTAAACCCCACTGTGGGCTACATTAATTCAAATGGAGAATGTTTCTCAGTTCTCCCCTCTGATCTGCCTTGTAGCGAGGCAGTTGGCCTATGTGAGTGCCTCACTTCTGTGGTGGCTTGGCATGGGAACCCTCCTATTTGTAATGCACTTTGGATTTTTTTAGGATGAAAAGCAGTATTTGAATGCAAGCAATTAGCAATTCTTACTTTGATCTTCCCCTGGATATTCAGATACAAGCCATGTGAATTGAGTGGGACAGACTCAAAATACAAAAAAAAACAACAACAAATAAATACAAATCTACAGTATTTAAGTGAATATAGTCCATTTAAACATAGAACTACAGTATATTAACTTGTAAGGTAAAGGGATTATAAACGCAGACAGCAATTCTCGTTATGTCAGACTGCACCCAGTTATCTTGTGAAATAAAAAACGTTTTAACTAAAAAAAAAATAGGAATGCAAACCTGAACATCTGAACCTTTTTCTTCCTAAGAACAAAAGGAATAAAAAACATCTCTTGGACTGCAGTGCACTTGGAACTCTGAGAACCAGACTAATGAAGGACATTCTCATTACTCTTAGACTGGAGAGCAGCCTGTTCCACATTAATCCATAATGCAAAATCCCATCAAAGACTGAAATTTAGTTTATCCTCTAATTTTCATTTTAAAAGCACCTGTGGGGCCTCCATCCCTATAAGGGAACAATAATTAACAATAGGTGAACATTAAGAGGGGTTTGAAAACACTTAAGTTGTTTTGCAACATTTACACCAGAAAACGTGGAATTTCATATTCTCTTATTATAATTGTTGTATTGTTGTTTCCGGTAATGTTTATCTTTCACCACAGTTGGTAGCATGGCTGTAACTCGATTATATAATCCGCTCTCGCATTGGAGACTTCAGAAGTTCACCGGTGTTCTTCATCTCACAACGAAGGAGGACATTCCTTGCACTGACACCATCCATACCCAGGGGATAATTCATGTTCAACAGCAAGAAACACTTTACGCTTCCTTTAAAGAAATAAAGGTAACTTTTCCTTGTGGAAAAACGACTAATCAGGTTTAAACCTACTGTATGTTTGGAGACTAATAAATGTATCAGTAGGTGCTGGATTATTGCAATGCAATGCTCTACATTTCTTTTGTAAACCATATAATAATAACAACGTTATTTACTATTAGCTTTTCTGGAAATCCGTTTTGCATAACTTGAATTTTCACTGCATTACCTCCAATGGAAAATATTCTTGACCGATTTTTCTATTTTTATGAACAAATGCATATGATGTATAACAGTGCTGGAATCGCAAGCGTCCATGATCTTTCTTGCCATACAAAACACTCTACATGCCTGGCATTTACATAAAAGCAGGCAGCGTTTCTTGTATGTTTTCCATTCACATAGGACTAGCAAGATTTCGAATATGTCGTTCAAGCTCATCGGGGGATTTCTAACATCATTTATAGATATTTGCGTTATTGTATAAAGTTTCCTACTGGTGTGCACTATTAATAACCAGCCCCCACACCAATGTACCGCTTTACGCCTGTTTTCCACTGAGTGCCTAATGTAATATTGACACGGCTCCAGAATAGGCACATCCTTAATACTATACCACTGGAGCGCAGCTGCGATACACTATGTGCACGATCGGCAAACATTGAGAACAAATAAACTGACACGGGAATTAACGAACTTACCGAATTTTCTCTCCGCGGCGACAATAACGGGGGAATGGAAAACTAAAAGGACGAGCAGAACGGTGTAAATCGAATCCATTATTCTTGTTGATCCATTGCACACTTTCGCTAACAATCCATTGTGCTCTTTTTTTTTCTTCTTCTTCTTCTTCTGCTTCCAGGGATGAGAAAGGGGGGGGAAAAGACGGAGAAAGCGGAGGGAGATGGGAGGATGCCTCTCTGTGTTCAGGGAGCCCTGTGCTCAAACTCTCTCCCGCAGTCAAGCGGCTTGAAATCAGCACTGAGAACAGCACCCTGTGGCCAGGCCCCTCCTTCAAGTCCTTGACGTCAACTTAAAATACACACGCTGAAAGACCTTGGTCCATAGTACAGCCTGACAAAGTCGTGAGACGGAAAGCGTCGCTAAAAGGAAACACCTACTGGATTTTTATAAAGCGGAATTCTACGCTGGGATTTTCAGGCTCCAGGCTTCTATAATGTGGGTTTTTTTTTTGCCATCGAAATTATTATAATTTCCGCTGACGTTAAATACTCTTAAATATTATTTTAGGCACTTCCTATAGCCTTTGCTTTTATTATTGTTTGTTTTGCCTATGCCACACTCTGGGTTAGGACTGGGGAGGATTTGGAGTCGGCACATCACCCTAAATGTTTGTTAGATTTAACAGGTTGGAACAAAAATATTTCTGCAATGCTAAACAATTTTCATTATTAAATATGCGATTATTGTAGTTCGCTGGTTTGTCGCTTTCACTCTGTTTTTTTTTAATCGTAGCAGAAAGCAGTGCAAGAACACATTGTGATTTGATCGGTTCGTTCATGGAGAAATATGGATCACCACTACAGAAGAAAGACATTGCTATTATTTACACGTGTTAGTATAGCAGACTTGTAATATTTGTCCTAGAATATTCTCCTGTTCCTCCTTAGTCCCTCCCCAACTGTGTGACGTTATTCTTAACACGTGTACAAAAACACGCGTGTAGTACAGCCTCTGCACATGATGCTAAATTGCCTCTTCATACCAGCCATCCCAAAAACTGCCAATTACCCAGGAGCTTGTCCGAGTTAGTAATACGTTTCACTGCAGGAATATGTTCCCAGGAATATCATGTTAAACAAGAAGCACAGTTTACACAATACTTTCTTACATATGATAACTTTTTTATTGTACAGCGAAATGTATTATTGCATTAATGAGTAGGCTGAAATTAATTATACATTGCTTAACAATTATAATTGCTAACCATAAACATCATCCTGCATTACAACATCACAATATAAATGCGAATGCTCATATACAGTATAGATAATAATGCTAATTTTTTAGCTATGTGAAAGCGTTAAGTCTTAGTTTTAAATGATGTAACTGGACCCTTTTCTGTAACCACTTTACAAGAGTGCACCCATGCTGCATTGACTCAACTGTGGATGAAACACCAGCTCAGCCCAAATTTCATACTCACATGCCTATGGGTGATAATTTAAAAATTCTAATTAACCTAGTCAGCATGTCTTTGGACAGTGTTAGGAAACCAGAATACAAGGGGAAAATCCACACAGAGCCAGATTCAAACCCAGCACTCAAGAGCATTACCCACTGTGCCTTTGCGGTGCTTGTAAAAAAACTGGGCAAAGAAACCAATAAACATAATAAACTTTCTTCATGGGTGTTTTGCTTAAGGCTAGGTCAAATGGCAGCCTAGTATTTTTCCTTGAAGTCTCCATTGACGTTGGAAAAATCAAGAAAACTTTACCACTGGTCTTTGGAAGTGTTTTCTTTTGTTCCAGCATGTAAAATATTTGAAGCAGAGAATTCCAGTTGACACTGAAAATCGGATGTGCAGCAGTTTCATTGCGTAGTTGATCTTTAACTGGTTTGCTCTTGTGAAAATCTTTTGCTGTTGTAATAGGTGTCCCATGGTGTACAGTATATACTGTGTAGGACAGCTTTTTCCTACAGTACATGTTGTTTGTTATCCATGGACAGTTCTGGAACATTTCCCCCATGAATAAGGAGGTCTGGGTGTAATACTCAAAGTGTGAAAAATGGCAAATGGCCCTGACAATTACTGCACCTTCTTCAGAGACAATCGCACATAGACCCCATTCCTCCTCTGTTGCTGCAAAACGGTAAGACCCATTAAACAGCACTGATTAACAACTGCTGGTTCTAAATCAGGGAGGAGATGAAATAAAAAAAAACTATGGGCTTTCAACTGAGCTCTCAGCTGCTTGACTGAAGGCTACATTTAATTGTATTTCAAGAAACTTATGCAGTATCACAGGATCTTTGTAATTTCCAACCGTTTATGGACTTCTAGAAATAACTAAAAAATGTCCATTAGTTTAACATAGAATTCTCCTACCTAATTAAGGGCTGTGTTTGAACATTAAATAGCATAGAAAACTGAAAAATGTTGGGTTCAGTCATTAATGGATCTTTAAGGACAGAAATGAACGATACTGCAATCTCAATTTAATCATCTGGTGAGACCTCAGTTCTTTTTTGCTTCTTTGTATTCACTCACTTAATCAATTTCACATTCTCTTTCATTTTCTACCTTCCATTTGCACACGTGGGCAGTTTTATGTTTCGGTGGCAGGATTTTCGTTGTGAAGTGACAGGTGGTTTTTGTCAATGAGAACAGAGCTGGGGATGCAAACATCCTTGTGCTCTAAAGTAACCCCACTCTTTGTCAGTTTGTATAATAGTTATTTTATTATGTTTCTACAATATACAGTACAACTTGGAACTTCCAATGGTGTCATTTGTCCTTAATGCTCAGCTCCCTGACTAGGACCTACAGTATTTATCTGCTAGGGGAATACAGAGATATGTAGGCATGCCACACTACCATGCCCGCGAGTATAGCCATTCATCATTGGACACATTGTAAGCTCCACAGTGTCTGATACCAGCTGGGGGAGTGGCACATCCTCACTGCTATCTCTACAAACATTAAAGTACCTGGCAAGTCACACGGGGAAGGCCAAAATATTCTGGGCCAGCTACCCCCAGTTTACTCAGATCATACTCAGACAATCAAACGCCAACCACTGGACCATCCCATTTGCAATTAGTGAATGAAATGGCCAAATCTAGAACTCAGGTGATCTGGGCCACAGAGCTCAACTACTGCTCAGTGCAAGGTAACGATTGCCCCTATACTGCATATGGCTTTGAGTCGTACTTGCTACCACCAATAACTGCAATTTAGTATTGAAATCTATTTTGACATAAGTCAATGTTACTATAATGATATCAATAACAGAAGGTATTAGGCATTTAAAGAGTCTTGTGAAACTCTAGACATTTCTCAGGCTTATGATTTTAACCTCTGAATATTATAATTCAGGATGTACAGACTACAATTACACTGAAACTAATATGACCTATACTACACATAGGGCATAGTCTTACTGTCTCTAAAAATGTACAAATATTTCATTTTGTGGATGTTGCTGGTTAATAATATGCCTTCCTGCATTGCACTCTCTCTCCGTTCCAGAAAGAATAGAAACTAGAGCAAATCAACTGGTCAGCTTTCTGTGCTGTTCCAATCATTGCTATTGGAGAATGAAACAATCATGTTGAGCTGTCTGAAAGAGGTTGACGTGTTTTAATTCTGTAGCTAAACAGTCACAAGCAGAAGCAGAGAAAATGAAACGCTCCTACATATTCGACTATGCACTATATTGTATCAAATACCAGAGCCTCCTAATGTTAACTACTGTAGGTACATGTACAGTACATACAAACTAACCTCTTGCATTCCTTTCTCTTGAAATGTATGCTTTAGTCTCCCCTGTAGTGTTTGTCTGTCCAGTGAACATTTTATATTTGACTTTGAGCTATGAGCAGCCAAAGAGTCCTTAGAACTCGTATGGATTTTCAAAACCACAAGAGTAAGTGTACAAGATGTCAGTTGGAAATCTGAGTAGGGAAGCACATGGCAACAAACATACTGTAAGTTAGAACACTGACGTAGTATTATATAACAATGAAATTACATCTCATAATTCTATTTAGTGATTGATTACACACAAAGAACAATGTTCTCCAGACGAACTGAAGTGTATCTCAACCTGGACTCAGGACTGGGGTTCTTTTTCGATGGGTTCCTAAATTTCTGTCCAAAAAGGTAATTTCTCATAGATGTATTCGGTCTCTGTAATCCCTCAACTGTTCAAAACTATGACTAATGAAGTATTCAATTATTTACATAGTTAGGAACTCATTATAAGAGTAGAAACCTTGAGGCCTGAATGTGTGGGAGTTTTTTACTCCTGCTTTAGGTCAATCCCCTTATTATAGTACTGACTGAACCGGAGTCCTGCAAAGACATGAATTTAAAGTTTCACATGGATGCTTGGTGTGGATTTAATTATTACTCTAAAAGTAGTAGAGAGAGCTAAGTACAGCTGAGACTTTTCTTCAAAGTTATTCCTACATTCACCAATATCTTTACATCCCCAAAGCAATAAAGACACTCATGTCTAAGTGTGATGGCAGCCTCCTTTTACTATACAACTATGGAAGGTGTGTACCATGTACAATATAACTAGGAATTTAACAATCATTCTGTTAACCCAAAGTAGAACAAAACACACAATACACAGGTGCGCAAGAACAACACTTTTGCTTTTTATGCATGTTAATGTAAGATAACGTAAGAGAACTATGTATAACCCCACAAATTACTTCTAATACATTTAGTTATTGACTAGACTTTAGCTACAGTACATGTACAGTATATTACCTTAATTGTCTAGTAAGGAAAAGCTGGTAATGTACCCATACAGTAGGTAGTACTGTACTCTAAAAGATGACTGATATTTCAAATATACCTACTATTCTAAGCATAAGGGACATTATTCTAAAAAAACAGTATTTATCATTGTAATTGTATCATGTAATTCATTACCAAATATTGCTACAAATACAAATACTGTTCTGCATACTTACATCCAGGATTTAAGGTTACATGGGCTGCAGGAGTGCATTTCTGAGAGAGCTTTTCTAAGTGACGATGCTGTTCTAATAGAGAATTCTTTCTCTAATAGAGAAACCCAGAAATGCCTTTTTGTTTCTAGCAGGTACATCTGTGTGTTAGCAAAGCCGAATGCTTTTCTGGCACACCTGTACCGAAAGCAAAATTGACATCATGAGAGGACACAATGGGTGTCGGACTCACATCTTCAGAAAATTGCCAGGTCATGAAAAATGAAGTCTAATAGGGCTTTGCTGAAAGCATCTTCATCATTTACTGAAACAACACCAATAACTTGTGTCATTCATACTTTTTTCTCTCGGTTTGGTAGTACATAATGCAGTACTGTGACCTAGTGAAGTAGAAAAAAAGAACGAGACAATTTTTAAAATAAAGAAAATGGCTTCTTCACATTCTTTTTCAACATGCTGTGTTTGCCAGTGCCCATAGAGGAGTTTAAGTGAGAGAAGTTTACCTTGATGTGCAGATGAGTGGGCAGTAGCTGCTAACTGCTATTTTCCTTATTGAGCATCATCCCCTCACTACTGTGACTGTCAGATCAATTAGTTACTTTATCATAGGAAGCAGAACTAAACCTCCAGTGTAAACCAATTGTTCCACTTTGGAACTGTGTCTTTGCCAGGAATATTCCTCATAAAAGCAACAGCGCTGTTAATATAGCAAAACTGGGTCACTGTCAAACTTGTCTAAACCTACAGATGCTAAGCGGGTATCTTTCTCATGTAAGAAAATGAAGACATCTAGTTTTTTCTGACTTAAAACTTTTGGCTCTGCCGTACGATCTTCACAATGAGATGAACTGATGTTCACATGAACAATAGCATAGCGACATTTGACGTTCTTGTCTGCGACACTCCTACCTTTTGTTGTCATGATACATTTCTTTTGTTGCCACACATTTTTTGTTTTTGCAAGAATGTTTTTTTATGACCTTCTGCTCATCATGCCCTTTAAGAGTTACCGTTTCCAGTCTGGGCTATATGGTGAAACAAGCTCCTGACTTCTGCAGGGGAGACACATCTGTGCCTGAGAGCACCAGGTTACGGTAAAGAGTGGAATAGGCAGGATTAGTTTTAGTTTACCATGTGTGTGGGCATTTTCATTATGTCCAATGCAGACGTCATTCTAGAAGTCTGGGATCTCAGAGGACGTCAATTCCAAACTGGAAAAAAAAAAAAGGAAAATGGGTGATTATAAATAGCACACATATGGATACACACTGTACATTATATATTTTTACCAGCAGGCATGACTAACAGGGAGTTTGAGTACTAAAAGCATCTGTAATAACAGGTGCTGTAACTACTTTCCCAGGAGCCAGCAGTTTATAGTAATGGAATGTGACTCACCTTAAAATAATGACTTATTTTAACATACTTTCAAAAGTTCCCTGCTCTGTTAAATTGTATTGCGAGGCCTATCGCAAATTTGTTTTCCATATTTTGTACACTGTAATTCTATTGAAGAACTAATGGTTAATTCTTGTTATTAACAGGCTATTTTGGCCCATCTAAAGTAGCATGTAAAGTAGCATGTCCCTTAATTGATCCATGGATCTCTTCTGGCCATTCTGTACTCACACAATATATCCATCCATTTTCTAATCACTTCTTCCAAAGCAGGATAGGCAGGGGAGCCAGGGCCTATCCTAGCAAGCAACAGGCACAAGACAGGGTACACCCTGGACAGGATGCCAATCCACCCCCACAACCCTTTGTGTTAAAATGCTGCTCCTGTTCTTAGTCTTGCAAAAGTCTGCAAAAGTCTTTCTGCAATTATACAATCAGTCATTAGTGGGCAGAGGACAAAAACAATGATAAAGACACGTGTCAAACACAGAGAAACAAAAATAAAGTGTGCTTCATAGTTTAAAATTCTATTAGGGACAGTTTATTACAATAAAGATCTCAACAACAATAGTGTGTGAATACTAAACCCGACCCTAGCTAGGGTGTCAACTGACCTGTTCCGCAATCAATAACTGAAACCCCCTGGATACCGGATTTCAACATGTTCCCCTAATCTAACAGTATGACTTTGAAACAGTCAAAAGCAGTGTTAAAACCTCCTGCAAATGCAACAGATTGTATAATGTTTGCTTGCAACTTTTGATCTGACCGACTCCGTTTTTGGATAAAATTACAGAGCGGCGCACCGCGCCATCGAAGCACCGAAAAGTTTCTGAAACAAATTTCAGTTAGGAGCAAAGAATCACCTGTCCTAAAGGTGATCTGGGCCCCAGCGCGCTGAGCTTAAAAATGGTCTAAGTAGAGGTTGAATGTTAACCCTAACCCTAGCTGGGGTGCCAACTGAGCAGTTTCACCATCAATATCTGAAGCCCTCCAGGCATCGGATTTTGGCATGTTCTCCCAACCAAATTGTTTAAATGTGAAACAATCAAAAGCAGTTATTAAAGCTGTTGCACATGTTTTAGATTCCATAATGCATATTTGCAACTTTTGAACCGACCGACTCAGTTTTAGGTTAAAATTGCCGAGCGGTGCACCACACCATCTAGGCACTGAAAAGTTTCCAACTAAAAAAAATTTCAGTTAGGAGCAAAGAATCACCTGTCCTAAAGGTGATTTGGGACCCAAAATCCAGCTCTGAGCTTAAAAATGGTCTAAGTAGAGGTTGAATGTTAACCCTAACCCTAGCTGGGGTGCCAACTGAGCAGTTTCACCATCAATATCTGAAGCCCTCCAGACATCGGATTTTGACATGTTCCCCCAACCAAACCATTTAAATGTGAAACAATCAAAAGCATTGATAAAAGCTCTTGCAAATGTATTAGATTGTAAAATGTTTGGTTGCAACTTTTGATCCGACAGACTCTGTTGTTGGATACAATTACGGAGCAGTGTACCGCGCCATCCAGGCACCAAAAACTTTCTGAAAAAAAATTCAGTTAGGAGCAAAAAATCACCTGTCCTAAAGGTGATTTGGGCCCCAAAATCCAGCGCTAAGCTTAAAAATGGTCTAAGTAGAGACTGAAAGTTAACCCTAAACCTAGCTGGAGTGCCAACTGAGCAGTTTCGCCATCAATATCTGAAGCTCTCCGGGCATTGGATTTTGACATATTCTCCCAACCAAAAAGTGTGAGTGTGAAACAATAGAAAAGCATTGATAAAAACTCTTGCAAACGTATTATATTCTATAATAATAATAATAATAATAATAATAATAATAATAATAATAATAATTGCTTACACTTATATAGCGCTTTTCTGGACACTCCACTCAAAGCGCTTTACAGGTAATGGGGTCTCCCCTCCACCACCACCAATGTGCAGCATCCACCTGGATGATGCGACAGCAGCCATAGTGCACCAGAACGCTCACCACACATCAGCTATTAGTGGGGAGGAGAGCAGAGAGTAATGAAGCCAATTCATAGATGGGGATTATTAGGAGGCCATGATTGGTTAAGGCCAAATGGGAAATTTGGCCAGGACGCCGGGGTTACACCCCTACTCTTTTCGAGAAACGCCCTGGGATTTTTAATGACCACAGAGAGTCAGGACTTCGGTTTTACGTCTCATCCGAAGGACGGATGTATGTACAGTACAGTATGCTGTGCAGTATAATGTACAGTATGCTGTTCAGGCCCATTTTGTTCAGTAATAAGAGTGAATTTATTTTACTGTTCAGAGCTTTTTTAGTGGTGCAATTTCTGTCATCTCCAGATAGAAACTAAAATCAGTTTATTTAAGAAAATAAATTTAGAGTATGCAATATTCATCTTCAGAAGATTATTAAACAAATCAAGAATCAAGTCGGTTTTCCAAAGACATTATTCTGAAAGGTTTTCAAGGCTTTCAGTACATTATTTTAGAAGCTAGAGAATGACTATAAAACTCATACTCCCAACTCTTTCTTGAAGAAAAAAATAGCCCTTGGACCCTTTCACTTCAACTTTATTGTTGCATGTTTACTTTGAATGTTTTTTTTAGAAATGTTTCATCTGGGTCAAATTATGCCATCTTAAACACCTTCACTATCTATACTTTTTACCATTTGAACATAAGTTTTTTAACTCAAACAGAGTTAGGGGTTAAGAAATTGTGCACCAAATTTAGAAGAGGAGCTCAAAGCATTGATAATTGTCCTGTTGTCTATATTTCTATTCATACTTTCAGGACTTTATTTGGATTTGTGATCATTCCAGTTCATCGTCTGCCTCCTCCAAAATTGCTTTGGATTTCCTGTGCTGTCGGCAAATGTGGAGGAGTTTATTTTCCATCAAATAAGGAAAAGAAATGGAACTGGAGAAAAAAGGAGATTAAAGATGGGAAGGGATGCCAATTCTGAAATACAAAAGAAAAATACAGAAAGAACTATAACAATACTCCCCCATAACAAAAATCATTTAGCCTGTTTCAAAGAAAGATTAAAAAGAATGAGCAAGGAAAAACTAAAAGGGATTACTTTCCCAATACCTTCCATGACCAGGACAGTAGCAGTAATTCTGTTTAGTTATACAGTCCTCATCATTGTAAAAGCTCAATGGGCTTTTTACAGGGGAAGGGACTGATTTCATCTACTACTAAAGTGAAACGTCCATCTGGGTGATGAACTTAGAAACTGTTTCACCAGTTGAAACAAGGTGGGATGTTTGGAAAGCAGAACTGTACAAGCCCAGAAAAGACTCTAACATCGTCCACCTTGACACTACTCTTTACCAGCTTTTTCAATGGATTAATGACAGTGGAGAGTGCAATTCTTACCATGCCCAGGGTTTGTAGACTCAAAGGTCTCTCACTACTCCTCGGGTCTTTTGAAGGGGTGCTAACACGACTCTCATGTGCTCTACTTCTCCTGGGAATATAGGGGTGGGTGCCCAAGATCTTGCAAAGCTTCCCATGTTCTCCCCTGCCTCCTCTGAGTGCAATGTCATCTGCCTCTGGCCCCGGTGACAGCAGCTCTTCACCTGTCTTGGGAAACAAGCTGTTGTTCCTCCTCACCTTCAGGGACACTTGGGGCTCAATGAGCTCTTTCTCCCTCTGGCACTGCCAGGCCCAAAGTCCGTTCCCTGGTCTTTTTCACTTCGACATTTCCAGAGAACTCGTGAGACTTGGCCATCGGGGTTTGCCAAATCAGTCTTTCCTCCTCCACGCATCTCTAAGGGTCACTGAGGAAGCCATTAGTTGCAAGGAAGCCTTCAGATATTTCTGTGTGCAGCTTAGATTATTTGTGGTGCTCCAAGACCCCTGAGGAGGCCAGTTATTCTGCTCTGCATCGATAGGAATCAGAGAGAAGAGCATCTCAAGAGCTTCCCTCGTCTCTGTCTTCCACTGCTTTCGCTGTTGTTCAATGACACACAGTGCGATTTGAGCAGAACTGTTTTTCTTGGCATTTCCATTTAGGAGACGTCACTGCTTCAATGGCTTGGTAGTGCTCCAGCCAAAAAAGCATGTCATTTTTTGTCGCTTAATTTCCTTTTCCTTTTCTTTTTTCTTTCCTCTGGCTGGTCTCCAGTATGGCTTCTGCTCATTTCCTCATTTCAGCAAGAAACCTGGCGGATCAGGGATCACAGATTCTCCACTCGTCCATCAGGCCTTCATGTCTGTCTGTCTAAGGGCGGGACACACTCTGGGCTGGTGCTCGGCAAGAGTAGCCATCTTTTGCTTGGCCTTTCAAGTTGCAACTCTGAACCTTTTCCGATTCATTGCTCAACTAGTGCAAACACTTCTGAAGTGTGGGTTTGCTCTCAGGCCGGCTGGATTAAAGCTAGTTGACCTGCGCCTCACAGGTGTCCATCTTGGACTCCAGGTTCTTCGTCTGCTGCTCATTAGCCTGTGTTATTATATACTAACACACCAGCAGTTAATCCCATGTGAGAATGCACTTTCAAGACCTTAAACAACAATCCAATAACACAGCTGATGAAACAGTTTACAATTCTTAAAGGCCCTTTGGTGGCCTCTAGTGGCACGTTAGCCACAACTGCAGGCCCTCCATAGCCTACAACAGTGCATTTAATTAAACAGCTTCAGAAGCAGTGGTGCAATGAAGTTTAGGGAGAAACAGCATAACATGAGTTCAGCTTTAATTCAAGGAAGGAAGGCCTGGTTCCTTTTCTGTGGGGAAACAAATTTTATTGCATGGAGCCTTTTGCTGATAACAATATGGTTCAAATATCCTAACCAGCTTAAAAAAAAGCATCCTGTTTGTACAAATTGCTTACGATAGCCAGGTGTTAATTTTAAGCATGGGTAAGACAAAATTCCAGGGGAATCCAAAATTTTAGTCTTCCTAATTCACCATGCGCCACAAAAGAAATAAATGTTAAGATTCTCATTCAAATCCATTCATTTTCCTTACCAGCAAACCCCAAGTGCCTGGGCTACACTACAGGGCTCTGCTCTGAGCATTTGAGCAATCTATATTCATAGCACAAAAACAACAGACTTGAATCTTGAATAGGAGCTTGTTTGTTAAGGAACAATTTCAGATGAAAATATCAATTTATGAGAAGATGAACAAGGCACAGAGACTGTAAGAGCAAATTGAGCACTTGTTTAGATTGTTGCATATTGGGATAGGGCTCATTTTGAGACCGTTACAAGGTCATGCAATCTCCTAGGAAACAGGATAGCATTGCATGTGATGAGTGCATTTTATATTAGAATTGACACTTTTCACCTGTTCATGTGAATGAGCAATGTGTGCTCATAATGACATGATCGCTTTCCAACATAAAATGTATTCATTCATCCTACTGGCTGCTGAAACATATTAGTTCACCACTCAACATTGGACTTGTAATACAAGTCTTAAAACCAACAGTGAAACTTTTAGTGGACTAAACCAATTAAAACTTGAAAAGACAAATCAGGCCAAACAGAACTTGCTGAAATGATCATTCTTTTTTTTAGTATGGGAAATCAAACACTTAGATTTTTGTCACAAACAAGAATGTATAATCCCATATTGATCCTTTTAAATGAAAGATTACAAGAAGTCCATTTCAACAACATGACTGGGCATTCTATTCTACACTATTTGAGACAGTTCTCTTATTCTTAATCTACAGTAGATGCACCACTTAAATTCCATTTGTGTCATTGTTACACTGATGCGTTTGAAGATGACAAATGGGCAGACAGTCAATACCTTTCAGAAATAGATACTTCATTCAAACGGTCTCAGTCTCTATTCTAGATTCAGCTCCTTCTTTGTAAGATGTACCTTTAGAAAGAGTATATTGGCAGGTTGTTCATTGAACACTTTCCAGGATATAAATCACAGTTTGTTTTTGTAAATCAATCACAAAAAGACTTGAACTCTTTGTTCTCATTTCTTAGAGTTGTGACTGAACAGCAAAAAACTGTTTCAGAATCATGAAGACCTTACAAAAAAGATGTTTCAGAATTCAAACCCCTAAATGTGTATGCTGATAGGCATCAAAAACATCAAGGAGAACTTGGTTCAAACCAAATATAAACCTAAGACAACTAAGATGTGCTAATGAAAACTTGCCAAAGCATATTTAAGTTAACACATCACCTGAATAATACTAAAATATTCCCTAGTAATGCACGATATCTACAGTATGATATTGAATGAAAAAATATGAAGCAGCACAGAATGGGAGCTATTGCAGGAGAATCGCAGATGGAAGCTGGTAAATCTGTGTTATTCAGTTAGATCATTAAAATCAGAATGCATTTTTCATTGTCTATATCCAGTCTAACAAAGGCTACAGTTAGGAAACAGCCTGCATGTTTTTTGCTTGGAATACAGCACTGGAAGAATTTCAAATATCAGCATGCTGAAAATTCCCTGCCACTAAGAATGCTTTTTAATCATGCATATTTTCATAAGAATTCTACCCATTGTGCAAACGGAGTTATCAGACTGCATTATTCCACACTATATAATTATATTCTATCATATTGAATACGACACCCAAATGTCTCAGTTTATAATTAAATAATTGTAAATGTGAAATTTAAACAGTTTTAATAGCAAGCAGAAGATAAGTAATGTTTGGGTAATAGGATTAAAACTGTTTTATAATACAACAGTATTGGGCTGACAAGAAGGAAATGGCAGTATTATTGTATGTATTCATGGTGGAATTATTATTGAGGAAGTATAACATTATTTCTACCACCGAAGGTGTCAATTGTGGTAGTATACATTAACCCTGCCTACTGTGATGTGTACTAACAGGTAAATCCATTCATACTCAACAAAAAAATCAAAGAGTAATCATTCCTTAGCACAAACTCACACCACTGGAGCAAACCAAATGTGAGAAAATTAAGTCAGGTGCTCACAGTTAACAAAAAGACTAAATCATAAACATAAAACTTTCACAAACAGGTCTTAGTGCCAAAACAATTTGTGCTGAACATAGTATAGGGACCAGTGGTCAAAATACTAAAACAGATTTTAAGAATAAACAAGAGAACACAAAACAAAATAAAGATTTCTTAAAGATATGTAATAACACTGAAATAAAAGTACATCCCTAAGAGTTCCAGTCTAAACTATTTCCATATATAACTCCTAGAAGCTTTTACATAACAAGAAAAATAATTGTAACTAGTGATAAAAAATAATGGCTACTATAATTACTAATGCACAAACTATGCCCTAGATAATGTTTTGTTTTACCAGGGAAATTTAGTTTTTTTTTCATTAACATTTGTATGTAACGCATAATTCTAAAATATTCACAAAGGATAACATGCATGTTTTTATTACGTAATTTACTCCTCTGGCACAACTTGCTCACTAAATAAGTGTGTATAGTCTGCTTCCTCTTTCAGATGCATATGAAATATATCTGTGCAAACCGTATCACACTTGCACTGACAGCCCAAATGGATACCCTGTGCTACATACTGTATAGTATACTGAACACCAAAAGAAATGTATCACTGCAGAAAAAAACGAATAAAAGATATTAGGAGAATACAGGTTAGTACCAGGTGAACTGAAATATAATTTAATTAACATTCTCCAACAACAAGTGATCCACTGTGAAAGTCACAGGCTAGAGTAGTCACTAGTGTGGCTTTGTGGGAAATGTGTCCCAAATCACAGATTCTGTCACGTAGGGCTCCGTTAAATTACTCTACTACAGCTTGGACAAGCACGTGCTTCTTCACAGGTCTCAGACCTATGTGACCCTACCGGATTCCACATGTAACTATTATAGTCTCACTGTTACACATGAAGCTGTGTGTTGTCCTGCTGGAACATTGTCATGGCAGGATAAGCCTGCAGGAAGAAGAGCAGGGAAGGTCCCAGGACTTCCGAAAGTCATGCAATCACATCGAGATCAATTTCTACAAGTGGAGTTCAATAGAAAGTAGACACTTCTTTCCAGAACATTACACTTAGACCACTCCATCAATTTATCTGTTATACACAATTAGAGTATTATTCACATTGTGAAAGTATTCGCCACACTTGCCATTTGACACAAAACCTGCATTCATTACAAAAGAGGACTTGGGTCTACTGCTGGCATGATGAAGTGAGGTGTTACCATAACATACCAATAGCGCAAAGATGTTTTCTTGAAAAGTGGGGTAAACTGGATTCTTCTTTTCTTGCCTCATTTTCACCATACTTTCCATTAAACAGTTTCAATAACATCATCATCTGCACCCATTTAGCTCTCGGTAATGATGTCATTCAGTGATTAGGTTAGAGTTAAGGTCTTTTGAATGCATCAATGTCTGTCATAAAATAACATTTAATTAAAATGATGCCCAGTATTTAGTATTTAATTTTATCTAAAATCTGCACCATTTTTTTATCTAAAAAGGGCCCTGCCTTTTATTAACAGAGGATTTTTTGTGAAACTAGTCCATGAATGATGATACAGTAACACGTCCTCTTATTAGACTCACGGTACACAGGCAAGTTATTCTTATTTTTATCTTATAGCAGGCAACAGCCTGTGCTTTTTTTCCCCTTGTTAATCCATCTTTCGATGAAACTCACCTTTTAAACACTAGTCATAGCTTATATCCCTTCCATGAGTTTTGTAGGAAACAAGGTAGCAGCTTTATGATCAGCTGATGCAGAATACCAATCATGTTCACATTGCAGTGCCTAAAGCATTTTTTTAAAAAAGAATGTCTCTCCACACAATAGCGTTCATCGTCACGGGCAACCACAAGAATTCAAAGCAAATGTGGATTATAATTGGTAAAACAGGGTTCCCAAAAAACTGACTATATAATCAGCAGATGAGTACATTGCAAAGTCCTGTACCATTTGTTTCTGAAATCATACATGGTTAAACAAAGCAACACGATTCTTTTGATGATTAATATATTTGTCATGGTTTCTAGTTTTCCATGAGTAAAGATGATGAAATTGCTATGAGCACAGTATTAAATACTACTTGGAATACACTGTAACAAGCATGGCTTTCATTGTGCAGTTAATATGTGAAACATTTAAATTATGATCTTGAACGCTAATCAAACTTGCATTTTATATTATACTTAATTGTACCATGTAGAAAGTGGGTATGTGGTTAAACTCATTTTTCTCAAAAGTGAGAAAACCAGGGAAAACAACATACTGTACAGCCTTGTAGAATCAGAATTTATGATTAATGGCAGGCATCCAAAGTGGCACAAACACTGTGAAGCTGACTTGTCCAGTTTATCAAACTAATCTAAATGCAAGGAAGATTGAGAAATGTATTTGATATGCTATAAACAGAAGTAACATACAAAACTGAAAACTAATACAAAAATCAGTTAAGGAACAACTAGCAAGCAATTATCTCACCTTTCAGAAACACTGATGTCAAGTCATTATTTCAATTACATTTAATTCAAATGAGCTATGTATTTATAATATGAAAGGGATATGCAATTGAAATAAAATGACGTCATATTTGTCATTCACATATGAATTCTTAAATATATATTATTTCTGTTTGAAGATCATGGAATCCAGTAAATAAGAACCTGTACATCAGATGGTGTTGTCTTTTAACAACAGAAAAAACATGCTAGAAGCCATTGTAAGGTCACATTAGCGACAAAGACAAAGAGGAAACAAGGGTCCTACAAAAGATGTCTGAATTTAACAGATCGAATGTCCACTGGTCTTGCTTGCAGCTCTTTTGTTTAGAGGTGGCTGATCACACCTTCAAAATCTTATTCACAGACTTGACAGCAGACTCATAAATTGCTCTGAAAAAAAAAGTGTTTTTATTATGGACTGTTTTTATGAACAAACAATTTTATGTTTTTTGAGAGTACCTCTATTTGTGCTGTTCCACTTCTTGTTAATGTAGTCATTTAAAAAACAGTCTCATGCAGTTTAAACACTGTTCAACACCCACCAATAACAATAGTCTTACCCTCACATTTTATATGAAACATATCAACATTAAACATCTAATTTGAAAATGCCTTTTATTACAACTAAATAAACATTTATAAATATTCTTGTTTACTCTTGTTTGCAGTGGACACCACACATATTCCCCTCTTCAATAGGGGGATTAATATTTTTCAATAACAATGAATCCCATATCTACTGATTACCTTTGAATGCTACCACGGTCCTCAGCCATGACTTCTTGATACCGCTGCAACTGTCTATGAATGGAAACAACTGTTGCCTTGATATCCGATCCTTTAAAAGGACCTGTTTGATAAAACAAAGTTGACAATATATGTCAAATTCTCAGCAGAGGCTTTTTACCTCATTCCTTGGATCTGCCACTGGATAAAATCATGTGGTATAAACTACCATGATACACAAAAAAGTTAGAGCACTGCAGCAAAAGAAAGAAAAGCTGTGGTCTCTGGAATCCCATTAACAGGGAACTGCAGGCCCAATTTCTCAGACCAGTTATTAAATCTTGGCAACAAAATACATTTCTTGATGTTAAAACAATTACAAGTTTTGAATTAAGCACAAAATCGTGAAAATTGTGAAACGACGATGCAACTTGCATTTAAGTTCCCAGGAATTGCCGTGTGATGCAGCCCTTCCTGCTCACTAGTCACTGTAATGACTAATGTAATGTGATGTACAAGAGTAGAAACAGTTGTGCAGCAGACATTTCACTGCAGAAATGTTCCAATGTGATCCACATGCAGAGTTAAGTATTTTCCAGCAAAACCGTCTTGAAAACAAAAGCCATACCTGGACATTTTGTCTATTTTGTGACGTAAATTGGAGGTTTTACAAGTTATTACTGTTACTGCAGTTTTAATGCACTCATCAATGCGGATTCTTTCTAACCCTGAATTATGAAAATAGTGTTGCTGTTTCCCTTTAAAACAATGAATCCTGTACAAATTCTGCCTATAATAATCTCCTTTCTGATCATATTATAAAAATGTTGAGAAGGATAGTTAAGAAATAGCTTCTTCTTGCCTGAAAATTTGAACACTTGCTGAATCAGAATATTTCACATGCAGAAAATTATTTTACCTTAATTTACAACTTATTGCAACATAATTAACAAATCAACCATAGAACCCAGGTAAATTGAAGCCAGAACAAACCTTTATAATTCATAAACAGGAAAATACAAAGTAACATACTGTACTTACTGATTAATGCCAAAACGTACAAGACTGAAGTCAATCCTGTTAATCCATCTATTGCTTCAGATTCAATGGACTCATTTGTCTCAGTCAGAAATGACCTTAAAATATAAAGCAAAAGTAAATACTAAATTAAAATATCATTTTTTTCCCCCATTTGTTTTATGTATAAACAAATATTGTTTTTTTTTTTACCTGGTTAAACTCGAAGATTTAAAAATTACGGTCAGTAAGGTTCTTGAAAGTGGAGGCAGATGCTGAACTGTCTCTGGAGCTGCTACCTCCTCTGCCCCTGAAACCTGAATATAAAATGAATACACATCTTTTAGCTCACTTAAGCACAGAATCAGAACCAGATTAAAAGTCTGAAAGGTTACACAGAGGGGCACCCGAGTGATTTGACCAGTGAAGGTGCTCACTTTCTCAGGCGTTGTCTGAGCGAGTGTCATTAGGGCTGCACTATATCCAGTGTGCTCACATTGTTATCAATAAGAGCTATACTAGGCTTCCATTCCATGCTAACAACTCCAAGATTCACAGTGGAAAAATCCGGCAGAAATATTGCCAGAAAATGGCAAAATAGTATCTGTCAAAAGATTTGTGCACGGTCTGCATCTTTCCCATACTGGTGGTAAGGGATGCATTATAAAAAATATCCCTGATAGGACATGATTGCTGGAGATTTCTGATCAGTGCTTTTAGGAGTTAGTGTGTAAGTAAGAAAACATTGGATGTGCAAGACTGACAATACAAGCTCCCTAGAATCTAAAATCTGTGGACAATTATGTCATCATTTGAGCCATAACTCATGCTAATCATTCGAAGAAAATGTTATTTATATTCTTCAGAAAAACAACTACCATATTGTATTCACATTGATACTCCTTTGAGATTTAAAATTCATTAAATAAAATGTCCTAAAAATCTTCATGTCATGGAATATTAATTTAAATATCTTATCTTTTTTTAATAATCATCATTGCTTAAGACAGGTTTGTCTTTGCAACCAAAAACAAAGAATGTGATTCAAACTGATGGAGGAGGAAGGAGCAGGGAATCATAGGAGGGATTAGGGAATTTCGGAGCTGAGAGCTTTGGAAGAGAGAGAATACGGACACCCTACAGTAAACTGAGGAAACTTTTACTGCTTTCAAAATCATACGTTCCAAGAGCCAGCCAGTCAGCTGTAGACATTAATACTATAAAGTCTTGCTCACAGCTCACACGGGCATTTTATTCCACACTAGAACCAGCTTTGTCAGTTCTATGGTGTATACAGTAGTCTAAATCTGTGCTAATCCATGACAGGACTCTGGCTCTGGAGGGCTGCAGGCCGTATAGGTAACGTACAGTGATTCAGTGAGTAATGACACAGAAACAGAGGTAATATAAATCGATTAAGTGAACAACTGTTTAAATCAAGTCATTAAGGAAATAGGATGGGAAGGAAACCACAGGGCACGATGGCCCTTCAGGACCAGGAATTAAAGTCACTGGTTTAAATCAAGACCTTTGTCAGGTAAATCACTTGGGAGCAACAGAACCACTCTCTACTCCTCATCAATTCAAGCATTCAAACAGGTCAAAAAAACTAAATTCACACCAATACCAAAAGGTACTTTGGTTTAGTGTACCTCAATGCAACTATTTTATTCCTGGTGTGGAATGCATTTCAGTTTGCTCTCCAAGCCGGCTGTGGGGATTTCTTGTTCTGGGCTCACGTGTGCCGTTGGCTGATGTACAACAGCCCAGCAGACACGAGGCTTTTTGCTTTTGATGGCTTGATTTCTTTGTACAAAGATAAAGGTGCAACACCAGCCCTGTACTTGGCTGAATTCACAATGTGATTACTAATGAATACTGATTTATTCCCTGTGCATTTGCACTTTTTGCCAAGTGCAAGTGATGCTTTTTAAGCAAATGTGTTCAATATTTGTAGCTGGAAAAAAATTAAGAACTATGCACATACATATTTTATAATACGATTACATTAAATCAAATGATAATAAAGGTCCTACTGTAATTTTATTATTGCATTATAATATCATATATTAAAAAGTATACAATAGTGGTATCTGTACTGGGGCATAGAGCTCTAACATGAACTCCATACTGCTTGCAGCACTGTACTGAATAAACACAATTTAATGAATAAGTCAAAAACGCTGCACTGAAATAAAATCTCACCTTGTGCAGGAAATGCTTCAATTCCACAACCACTGCAGCAATGATGGTTGAGAAGACTGCGGCTTTAACAGCTGTATTTGCTGTGTGCCATTCTTGAATAACAGAAAGAAAATCTCCCAGGGCCATGCTGACTGAATGGCACACCTAAAAATAAGAATTACAAGATTAAGATAATACTACCATATATATCACACAAGTCCTCATTATGTAATGAAGTAAAGGAGAATGGAAATTTTACAGAGAGCTCTGCAATACCCAGGAGATGATTCTGAAATTCAATTTGAGAATAATAATGATTCGAATGAAAGGATGTCTTTACCAATACAATTGGGCCACTGCGGTCATCAGGGTGAAATGATGAAGACAAAACATATATTGCTACAGGTCACTGAATGATGTTTTATCACATCCTGTGTTTCCCAGTCCCATTGAGTGTTATCTTCGAGTGTGCCATTCAAACAAACCCTTGCTTTACAATGGTGACTGTGGCAATTTGCTTATTAGTACAGCAGTACTCATGCATGCTTTAGGACAATGCTTATCTTTTCTCATGGTAAATATGATACATCAGCACCACCTTATTTTGACACAAGAATTCTCCATTTCTACAGGAAAAATGCAAGAAACATATTGGTACAGTATATTATGCATGCATTTCCCACCTCCAGCCCCTCTTCGCGATTTTTCCGTAGTCTGCGTGCAACGGCTTCCAAACTCTTCTGGAACACATCGGAGACGAAGCTGAGAAGAAGGGACAGGTCCTGACTTTGACTTTGAGCACTCTGAACCAGGCAGACCTCCGCGACCTCTTTCAGAATGGAAATCAGCGATGGCAGGAACACGTGTCCCCTATCTGAAAAGCCAAACATACAGATGATGTGAAATAGGAAAAAACTCCAAAGATTTCTGAAAGTGTAAACGTATTACATTTACTTTGAGGGTGAAACCGATGAAAGCGAAAACTCTGTGGAACATTTAAATTTGGATAGACACCTCAAGAATGGAAAGGTATCACATGCAATTCCAAATCTTGTTTTCCCCAGAGATTTAGACTAACTTGGTGTTGTTTCTGTGTTGTGTCGTTCTTACATCCCCCTGCTTACTTCCACAGTTCTGCCCCCAAAACCAGCAGAGATATCTGACCAGAGGTCAGAAACCTTCCACCTGCATGCAGTGATTTGTGCCAAAGACATCTTATCAGATAGCTTGGACAGAACCTCACAACATAGCAGACCACAAATTCAATTTTGAGAATAACAACATTACTATTTTTAAAAAATATATGGAGCACAAAAAAGAATTCCATATTGTCAACTTGTTCTGATACCACTGACTTTTAGGTCAAGGATGGGTAGCACTATACACCCATATCTTAAGGAAAAATAAGAATTTTTCATTCTTTCCCTTCCAATTACCCATCTTCAACACAAGTTCTGTCATAAAGAAATCTTAATGAATCTAAAGTTGATCTTAATTAACAAGCTTCTTAATCATAGAGAGGTTAATGAAATAAGAAAGAATAGTATTGTGACTCTTGACGCAATATAGTCTTATACATGTTTCCATGCTTCAGTGCTGATCGACATCTCTTGCACAAATCACATGCACTGTGTGTAGAGTGTCACTTTCCGATGACAATGGTAACTAAACCCAAACTTTCTGACCTGCATGCAAACATAGCCGATGCCCTAGTTCCACATAAGCAGCTTCTTTCTGGTCCATCACTCACCAGACTGAAGCACAGCTGTGCAGAAACGAAGAATCTGTCCCTTAAATTCTGTATCCGCAAGGCCCACCATTGCGGCATCCTTGCAAACGTTCAGGAAGTCCTGTTTTCATGAAAAGACATAATATGGTATTTATTGGACAAACACCCACCTAATATGCTGTATGCAATCCTGTAAACATTTTCCCCATTTGTGTTTTTTTTAGAATCCAATTTTTTAAGTTATATACCCAGGTGATTTGAAATGGCCAATTGTGTGTTTATCATGTCTTAGCAGACTTTTACACACCCTGTAAACACACACTGGGGGAGAATGAGTACTGTAAATGTGGGCAGACTTGTCCAAACAACCCCTCCGCTCATCTTTCAGAGATACATAACTCATGGAGAACACTATCAATTGTTTGTCGGCTTTTACTGTACATATATAACACATACACTACCAGAGACAAACATCAAATGTGATTTGCCTGCTTCAGTGTTATAGAGCATTCCTCAAGAGTATGCATCATGTTAAAATCTAAAAAGAAACTTACTTCCACGGCTTGTTTTGCTACATCATACTGCTCCACGGAGACCCTTTCTTCCTCAGGACTGACGAGGAAAGGAAGGATCTTCTCAGTAATCCATGCTATACCGCTTTCTAGGACCAAGAGGTAGCTCCTGTCACCTGAAAACTGAAACATTTTAAAACCGGTTTTAAAACGCTTTCTAAAAACGGCCATCCTCCTGCTGTCAGTAGCGTTCCAAGTCAGCAGGGAAATCCTACATGTTGTAAGTCTGAGCTAATGTTTTGATAACTTTAAAATAAGAGCTTTCTACACTCAAGTCTAGATTACAAAAGGCCCACATACCTTTTCCTGGAGATGGATACTCAGACGGCAGTGAAGGTTGAAGGCTCTGAGCGCAGTTTTCTTGTCAATCTGAGTGGGCCCCACCTCAGTAGAATTGATACATGTGTAGAACACAACCTGAGAATAGCATAAAATATCAGTATTTCATTAAGAACACACAAAACACTCTCTCTAGTTAGGTTAATTGTGTTAATAACTGTCTTATTTATTCCCTCAGAGCCTCGGTTTCCATCTGGGGAGCATTTCTCACTCCTCTTCTCCTGGGAAGACAGACTTTTCAAGATCTTTTCTATTTGTAAAAATGTTAGTAGTGTATTGGGACACTGAAATTTGCTGTGCACTACTGAAAGCTGTAGTTGTGTAGTAATTAGTATTTAAAATAAAAAGTATAGAATGTATATGTTGTCTATAGAATAGAAGTATAGAATGTCATATGGTGTTTCTGGGTATTATTTTGCATACATCTTCAGCCATGTTACAACAGGACTCTTAATCTTTATTTCAGAAATACAAATTTCCTTAGTTTCGTTTGTAACCTATTTAAATGTAGTTCCTGAAACACATACCTTTGTAAAACGTAAAAATCATTTAAAACTGTGACCTGAAAAATAACACCAAATAATGCATTCTTTAGCAGCATGATAAATTACACGATTACTAGTACCTTCAGTGCCCCCATCGCCTTCAGAAGCTGGTTTAATTTCTTTTTCTGAACGTCCAGCAGGAAGGACCGGTTCATTCTGTGAGTGATGAGGTATTCAATGTAGTCCAGGCCTAAGTCAGGTTTGACCACAACTGTCACATTAATGCGCACTCTACCCTGGGTGTCTTTTTTGCTCTGTTGAAGACAAAGCAGATAACTGTTTTCAATAAAAATAAACATTTGATGTACCGATCACCCTCCCTATACCACCCCCACAAGCTCTGCTTGCTATCTTACCAATTTCAACACCTGTCCGTAATTGGGGGGGAATGGAATCTGCATTTCTGAGAAGCTGTAAAGTGTAACTTTTAACCGAACCTTTTTCTGTGGCATGGCCTCAGTCAGCCAGTCCATCACGACCTCCAGGATGTGTCCCACCTGTCCCCAGCGACAGAGGCAGTCGATGAGCGTGGAGTACTGGGATTCGGCAACTCCATATTCTAAGTTTCTCAGCTTGGAGAGGACACCGCAGCTGTGAAAAAAGCATATAGTATGGGTTCAACTGACTGGTACAAAAAAGGAAAGAGAAGGACAGGAAATTAAAAAAAAACAGACCTGAAAGAAGGGATAGCCGTGGCTGGCATGAAAGATGCCATGAGGATCAATGGAACCAAGCAACGTTGATCCTGTAGAGAGAGAAGTTCAGTGACATTAAAAACCCATTACCCAGATTGTAAATATTCATTCCAATGATGTTTTTCGCATAGCAAACAAAAGAAGTTTACAATACAATGATATTAGGTAATGTTAAGAATTGACCATACCTGAAATACACGGAAATATGCAGGCAACACCGATGCAAACTTGCTGGTGGTGTACTGAAGGGCTTCTTTATTCATTTCAAGAGACTTGCGAATACTTCTCCACAGGATCAGCACAACCTCTAGTAAGCTGGCCATTGTTGAAGTGTCATTGACAGAGAGGACGTCCTCCAAAATCTGAGAAAAAGCAAAGAAAATAAGACATGTGCGACACTCCATCATGGTATTATACAGTAATGTTAATCAGCTAATCTGTTTAGCAAGATCAGTCTCAAGTGTCAGGAACCTGTGCAAATATATACTATTTAACCACAAATCAATTGCTTTTGCAGTACTTTTCTTGCCACTATTTTCAATAATAAGGATATATGTAAATATTTTAAACGTGGGATTTGGACTTCATGTTCTTCCACAGAATATCCTGAATCAAGCACCAGCCCTTAAGATTTTTAAGCACTTTTCACAGAAGCAGCATTTCCCTACAGCTACAATATTTAATTAATGTAATAATTAGTAAATTTTATTAATCACTACATCTGGACCTAATTCTTAGTACTTACTAAGACTAGACTTGCTTCTGTATCACTTCTCCAAACCACATTAACTTTATAGGTATTATCCTTTGGAAAAAGAAAACCAGTTTAAATCTCACCCTCACAGGTGGGGGATGACTTCTAATACACAACTATGGAACATTACTCAAGATAACTAAAGGTTATGATAGAAGTGAGTCCTTTTTTATCTCTTTAGTTCTTCAGAAGCCATCTGCAGGAGCAAATATAATACATCAATGGGAGTTAACTATCTATTCTGGGACCTGGAAAGCAGAAACTGCTTTAGTGCTACTCTGAGTGCATGTGAAATGGAAAGGCTGAAGTCATTAACTCACACTGGAATTCTCTTTGTTGCTGCTTTCTGCCTCGTCTTCGTCGGCTGTTCTCTGAATACAGGCATTCAAACACCGCCGGATTGTCAGCATCAGTTTGGCTGGAATCACAAGATTTTAATACAAAAAAGAACATTTAATTCCATTTGCGTTCATATCACACTTGGCTGTCGCCAAAATCAGTTACAGCAGAGACAATGCAGGACGCTGGTTCACTATGAAATGTGATATCTGTTTTTCTGTTCATGGCCTCCCCAGTAATGCCCTTCTCAGGGATCCCTGGCACATCAGCATTCTCTCTGGAGTCAACTGGAAGGGGCACTTCAGAGGGTTATCAAGGGCCGTAAGAAATTATGTTACTTCAGTAACACGAAAAAAGATAATACTGCAAAAAAATTTAAACTCAGCAACAATTTCCAACATGTGTCTACAAAATTTCTTAACAGGCTGCCTGCAGTTTAATCCTCAAACTCACAATAAGTTAAGAACAGTTTACAAGTCTCTACGGGAACAGGACACTAAACAGTTAATAAAAAAACACCCCTTTGCTTTCATTGTATATTTTATTAATCATCAGACTACTAGGAGTCCCATACTTATAAACTAATAGTTCCTTTGGTGGACACCTGAATCTGCTGCTAAAAGGTCTTCACATTGCACAGAATTCCGTCAAGGAATTTCTGAGACTAACGATTTTGTCTGCACATGATTTCGAAAAAAGCTTGCTCCTGTGCAGCATTTGTATTTTTGCTGCATGCAGGTTTTATCCTTGAAGCTGGTCTCACGCCTCCAAGAAATCTAAAAAGAAGGGTTTTTGGTGTATCAAAAACACCAACTGTTAGAATAGATTAGGAGGCATGACAGCAGGCACTGCAATCGGGGTCACGCCGCAAGCAAAGTTTTGTCAGTTTAAAAGTCTCAAGAACAATAAATAATCCTTAATGCAATCAGACAACTGTAAAGTTGGTGTTACAGTATTTCCTTGATGTACTGTGTAAATTCGAACCTGTAGGGTACTCTAATTCACTTATTATCATTGATGTGCACTATCTATAAATATAAAAAACTACATACTGTACATACAAAAGAAAACAATCAAACTAAAACTGATATGGATACATTCATATAAAGAAAATCTGCTGTAATATGCCAGACTCCAGGAGCTTCTAATGTATTACATCTGGTTAATATTAACATCCATTAATAATTTATGAGAAGGTTTTAAGGCTTGCACAACTAGTGTTAATGGGCACTTAAATCTCCATTACATATCAGGCTAAGTATCCCAGGGTGTGTTTAAGTGTGTAATAAGGAGAAATGCAGAAGTTGCCATTTTAATGCAACAGTTCTTTCTATTAACTATGAAGGAAATGAAAATCCCTGTACTGTAAAGAAGACTGCAAACTGTTATGATTCACAGATCCTTACTCTCAGCAAAATGACAAACACTAGACCAAATGATGTATTTAAGGTAAGAGACTAGAGCAAACCTGCCTTTGAAATGTACACTTACTGACAGTAATAATAATAATTCTGTTTCATATTGAATATATGTATTAAACTGGGGGCCTTATCGAGAGATTTCTTCAGTCGGGTTTTCATCCATAAAAGATTGAGAACATCTGCTTCACAGTGTGTGAAATTTTGTCTAACAGTTTTATACACATTAAAAGACAACAATGTATTACATCCTTCTGAAAACACTACCATGAATTACCCTAAAACCCATAAAAATCACTTCTAAACTTAATAGTGACATACAGTACTGTAAATGCATTCCATAAGCTCACCTATATTGGTAGGAGCAGTATATTCATGGGTGTACTGGTAAAACTTTCTGGCTGCCATGGGATTCATCTGAATTATGGTAACACATCGCTCACACCAGACTTCTTCCGACATGTTGACGGGGAAGAAGGAGCTGAAGAGAAGGTTTACAATCCTTCGAGAAACAGGAGCTGAATCAACCTCAAGTCTAGCCAGGAGATGCTCCATGGAGCATACCTTCCAGAACTAGAAAAAAACAGAACCCACTTTTTTAAGCATTATCATAAAGCTTGACAAAAGAAACTTGAAAAGACATCTTGCTACTGTACACGTTAAATGGTTCGAAAGGTATCTTCTGCTAACAATCAAGTAAATACCCTAAAGCAGAAGGCTACAGCAACATGCTTGAGAGAAGGGTCCATTTTGGTTATTAGTTTATCCTATTAACATAGGACCATTTTGACAAAGCTCAATCCCTTGCCACAAAAGCTGGACACCTTTACCTCCTGTAGGGCTATCATTTCCAGAAGGACATTCTTCCTATGTTCATTCTAAATAATGTTTCTAAAGATTCAAACAGATAGTTATCTCCTTACTACAAAACCACCATGTGAAACTCTAGGAACAAACTTCTCTTTTGTTCTGTTTATTTAAAGAAAAAAGAAAACCTGTTCAATTGTGATTCTGCCTAACTGCCTACCAGGCACTTTACATTAAGATGGAGCAGATGAATTTGAAGCAGAAAATGAACATCCCTCCATTGCAAAACAGAGCAAAAGTTTCAAGTTCAGGTTTTGCTGACAAATATTCACTTTATATTTTTAAGGTATTTATTATTTTTGCCAATAAGGAACGGCATGCATCTCACCTTGGCAGCTTTGACAGCTTTAATCTTCAGCAGCAGTTCTATGAAGGCCACTCGTACCTTCTCCGAGGTGTCATGGAGGCTGTTTTTCAGGACAGGAAACAGCTGCTCCAGCAACGGGTGGCTCAGCTTGTTGTCCAGAATCATGGTCATACACTAAGGATTAATCAAAGGGAAAAGGAGACTCAAACAAAGACAAAAGAACTGGTGAATTCGATCAGGATTGGAAGAGGGTTAATTTAAATACACAAAGGCTCTGTACTGTGCAATGACTGGCTTACATGGACGATGAAAAACAACCCTATCTGTAGTCACTTTGTGTACAAAGGCACAGAGCGAAGGTCCAATCCCACCTTGAAGACTGAGCAGCGGACATCAGCAGAGCTCACATCAGCAGCCAGATCCGTGACCAGCTTCTTTAGAAAGTCTGTGAGGATGCTGGGAGGGATCATTTCCCAATACTTTGACGTTATTCTGCAAACACCCAGAACTCCAGCCGAGCGGACCAGTGGCTGAGGGTCCTCTAGGAGAGACTGTTAAAAACCATACATTTTATTTCCTGTATCATGGAAAAACATAACAAACTAACAAAGTTTAAAGTGGAGTCAAATAATTAAATGTGCATATATACTATACTGTATATGCGTCCTCACAGGGGTTTCGGAACTCCTATTGCAGAAAGGCATCCAAAACCAAAAATATCCTTTAACTTGGAACAGTCCTTCGCCCTTCTCTCAACAGACTCTCCTTCTAAATCCTCTCTATGTGTTTAGAGATTTCACCTTTTCACACCTCTCCCGCTTCCCCTGAGTTTGGAAACTAATTTTTGCCCTTTTACTCACTGTTCTCTTCCCTTCATACCAACTCTAGCCTTTGTTCTCTAACACCTTATTGATTTACCGTTCTCTCTCTCTCTCCCTCAAACGTTGCGTTTCTTTACTGTTCAGCATGGAATAAACCTTTACTTGTTCCTTTGCAGCCTACTCATGCTGTCCCAGCTACCTACTTGTACGTATATAGTATATTATAGTATATTGCAGATCTTATCTTACATACTGTACGAAAACATTTATCAAGCATTTAAATTAATCTACAGAACATTTTCTTCAAATGATGAGTTACGTAGGAACACACTGCAAAACAATGAAGTCAGACCACAGTATGTGACACATGGCCAGACTTTTAGAATTCAAGTGCTGTTGCTTATGCTCACCAGTCCTTTGTACTTCTAAATGCAGTTACCACTACTGTCTGTAATAAACACCTAATGAAAAATTACAAATACTGAAGTGTGGTCCTATAATTACGAGTGCTTTAATTTAACGGTACACAGAGTTTACAGTGCTCTGTGGGATCACCCCTTTAGATTTGATCCCTATTGAAATTTATTGTAGATAAGAAAAAAAAGACTGGTAAGATTCCCTTTGTTCATGTGTTATACAAGAAAAAGGTAACAACTTACAAACAATACTTCAAACTGCTTCTGGATTTCGCTGTCCATGTCCTCATTGCTTAAACTGGGATCCTGAATGGGGAATGCTTCTGTGAACAGTAATGCAGCATTGGCACGGACTTCTGAACTGCTTGCCTGCATGTTTCAAGAGTGTTTTTTTTTTAAAAAAAGATGATAGAATAAAGAAAAATAAGGTTGACATAAGCCTCTTAAATAACATTAACATGGTTCTACTTCAAACATTTGACAAACCTGGATTAAGACTGGATGTTTAGTCAAGTTTTCAGTATTAATCTTGTGAGTAGGATTTGAATAGATTATTTTAATTCAATTTAGAAACTTGTTATGAAGCCAAATGTCTTTAATGGAAATTGGAAAATGGAATGCCATCTGTCTCTGGAGATTGCTCATTTCTTTTTTTCTCAAGTAAATATAGTATTTTCTTCCATGTATAGGACAGGTAGTTTAAATGAGTCGAATAAAAAGGACATGTACAGTACAAGAAAAGGCTGTGAATACAATTCTGCGATATTCAACAAAAGTTGTTGTATCTCTTTTAATTTATAATGCATGTGATTACTGAATTGACAATTGTATAGACCCTGAATTTGGATTTTTGTTTATGTAATGTTGTGGATTTTTATCGAAGAAGAGCCAGGAGAGGTATTCTCATTAACTCAGTAAAGTCTTCATTCATATTGCAATATGGGAAAAAGCCATCACCCGTCTGTGCAGAGAAGTGAAAGCTGACTCAAAAGCAAGCAGGGAGAGCCCTTGTTTTATATCTTTTTTAAGCTGATGCAACACTTCAAAGACAGGCAAAGCAGTAATTTTCCATTCCTTATAGGTTTCTTCTTTAAGCAAAGAAGAGCAGTTATTCAAATAGTTTCTCATTCTCCCTTCTTCAAGCAGCGGAGATAAACATTATTAAAACATCCCGTGCCCTTGATGAGTTGGGTGCTATCACACTTTGTTCTAAGTATCCAGCTGCTTCTGCAGCACAGCTCTGTCCGTAAACAACATTTTTAGGATAAAACACCTTTTCTCAGTAACTTTCCATTACAGTAATCATCATGCTCATATCATTAAATTAGATCCTGATTGTGTAGTTTTGTTTTAGAAACTTCAATTTCCTTTCTTCTTTGACAGTCTGAAAATTATTTTTTCCATACTCCTCAATAATCTCACATATACTTGATGGGTAAGTGTTTTATTTATGATTTTGCATTGTCTATGCATTTTAATTCTGTTTGCAATTACTTATGTTTAGTGTGCAGCACATCTGGCATTGAGACACACTGAGTAGCCTATAGTAATAACACTAAGTGAGATCCAAAATGATAGAACAACCCATTCTCACTAAAATCATCTATTGACACAGCAAGTTCAGTACAGTGCTAAAATACAAAAGTGGATAAAATTAGTTGTTACACTACAAAATGATTCAGAAATCAGCTTTCAGGAGATGAGTTTTAAAAAAAACTACAAGGCTGCAGTTTCTGATAGAAACTGCCAAAAACCTGATTTGTCCATTTTGAATACATTTACTCCAAATGTATTCACATTACTTCAATATGCAACCATTGAAGTTTAAATGTTAAATGTGTTGCTTTTCTCCTTCATCAGTACAAGCTAAAGTCCCTGCAACTCATAAAGTCTGAAATAGCTCAGACATCTGTGCATTGTGAGTCTCATTAGCTTCCTCGTACAATTAGAAGAGGAAAAACTGGTTGACATCTTCCGAGCATTAATAAACATTAATAATTAATAACACTGCCATATTATATTCTTTAAAAAACATTATTTAAAGATGGAAAAAACAACAATTATTTTTAAAAATGTAAAGGAATAACTATATAAATGAACTGTTATAATTCATAAACAGACATCTGCAGTGCAAGTTAAAGGCTAAATGTAGACTCTGAAGAGACAATAACAGTGTTTATAATGATTTGTTGTCATTTTTACTTACATATTGTGATGAAAATGGTACTTATTTCAAGTAGAATGTCTTGATAGATGGATTATAAAAGTGTATCTTTCACTATGTCTAGCTGAAGATTTTAAGGATTTAGGATTTTTCCCGACACTGCCATACTTTCTCATAACTTTATATTTGACAGAAGAAAATTATATTTTTCTATCAGCAAGGAGACATCAAGGAACAAATCCTTATTCAACAATGACATCCTATTTTGTATTCTTGAAGAGGGAGCAATTGAAAATGTGCAGTGGAGTTAATTAATCATGTTAATCAATCTCAAACTTTCTGCTTTTCACCCATGAGTATTTGAGGTTTGTCTTTCAATTGAGTTCTCACAGATTATATTCATACCACTTGCATTTGCAATTATTTAAAAAGCTCCAGCAAAGCTATACCTTCAGTTAATAATCTACTATATTTCATGTACGATTTAAAAAAAAAATCTTAAAGTACTCTGAACAAGAGCTGCTTTTAATGGAGTGTGCTTAAAACAGGACTTAACATTATGGAAGTGATGTCCTTTGTATGAACACCCCAGATTTTTCTGTAAATGCACCAAGAATTTTAACGTTTTTCATGTTTTGTGTTGTAATATGAACATTTACCTTTAGCCCTCGCCAAAGAATGGGCTTGTATAGTCTGTACAGCATTTCATCAACTCCTTGGCGCAACTTCTGGTTGTGGAAGTAACTGAGTATCTAGAGAGAATATGCAGGTTAAACACTGGCAGATCTTAAACAACTATAACAAACAATTGTTTCCAAAGCTCTTTACATCAGGAATGTAAACAGTATTTTTTTTTTTGCTATCTCATTTTAGCTCTCCCCCGTTGTGTGCATTCTATTGCTTTTACTCAATGTGAATGTTCGTGCTGAGCTCTGCTCTGAACTCCACTGTTTTCGGACATTTTCAACACACAGCGCTAAAGTACAACTTACCCATCAAAAAGAATAAACCCAGCACACAGGAGAAATCTAAATTACAGTAGAGCGGTAGACGCATGCACATTAATGAAGCCATAACCCATCCAAAATGAACAGAGGGCTTCCAAGGGGCTCTGCCAGCTCAGGCACTTGATCTAAACGCAAGCTGAGGCAGATATACGTGCACAGATGATTGTCTCATGCCTGTATTATGTCATTAGCCATTCTTCACTAGGACTCTCCAGCTGGCACACATCTGGCCAAATACCCGTGAGGTTGCACGGACTTAAGTCAGCAAGGACACCCTCAGTGCGGAGTACAAGAGCAATCAGCGACTTGTTGGCTGCCTGTGAGTTTACAGTGCTGCCAGCAAAAGCTGCATCAAACTTGGCAAACTCACTTCGTAAAAAAGGCACAGTGAAGTTCTTAATGTATAAAGGGGTGAATGGCTTGCAAGCCTGTGCCAGAATAAACCTGTGTGTTGTTCTTTAACACAGCTTTCCTCTATGGTACAAAGGGTGGTAATGGTGAAATCCAACTTGGAGAGCACAAGAAGAGATATAAGTCTTCCAAAATGTACAGTAAGAACAGCTCTTGAATGATTCCTTAAGTTCGGCTTCCAAAAGATGATTTAGCTACAGGACTGGAGTCATACACTTTCAGCTCTTTGTGTAAAATAAGTATTTTCACAATGTCAGATTAGTTCCATTTAATTTCTGTTTACACTCCCTTGTTCCTGCTGTCCAAGATGAAATAGACATCTGTGTGGGCTTTCTCACCTTTCACAATTTGATACAGACGGTAAGAGCTGAAATAAGGCAACACACTCACTATATGGGGAAAAGGCAAATTTACCTGTCGCACTTTAGAATGAACCGGCGAACTCCTGTAAAGGTGAATGCCATGCTGCATGAAATCCTGGATGCAAACCTTTTCTATTTCCTAAAAAAAGGATAATTAAAAAAAGGTTAGAAACCACACTAAAAAAAGACAAGCTTCCATTAACTAGAAGTAAAAACAGATAAACAACAGCTGGTTCTGTGTTAAGGAACAACTTCCTCCAAATAGGCTGAGGCTTCCTGCTAGTGCTTAAGAGTTACACTACTTAAGTCTTCGTTTACTAATCTGTTTACAAATGCATTACACTTATGATTTGTTCTACATTTGTTGTTAAATCAATTCTAAATACGCCTTTATCCAGAAATAACCCATCTCAGGAAGTCAACAGAGCATGGACTCACGCATGTCTTTCCTGCTCTCCAACAGCTTACAGATCCTCAATATATGGATCCAAGCTCTTTCTACAACACGCATACTATTCCAAAGCGATGCCCGAAGAGACTCGTTCGCATATTTACTGTGCTTCTCAATGAAAAATAAGAGCAAAAGCAAAATAAGATACGCAAGCAAATGATGACATTTAGAATTTAAAATTATTTTAGAGTTAGTAGACCTTCAAGAATAATTGGAATCTTTGCAGTTTTGACAATTGTTTTTTTTTGTTGCAATATTTATAAATATTTTTCACGGCATCATGTGACAAATTATTACTGGAAGCTGCCTTTGATGGTGACTGATATTTTGTGAAAAACAAATTAAATACCTCTAAGATGATCCCCGATGCCTTCTTCCATGCTCTAAAATATATTTCAGCCACATGTACTGTGATAGATCTTTAAAAAAGAAAAAAGAAATCAGTTTAAATTGATATAGTAAACATCACAAGGGGACAGTAAGGCCTGTGACCAAAACACCTTTCTGTAGTCATTAAAATACCCATACCATACCTTGTGCTGTTTATGTAGGCCATGCTCTGTCTAGACAGAGATATAAACACAATCCCAGCAGTGTCTATTCTAGTGTCATTGCAGAATAAAATGTACTGGATCTGTCAGGGCCAAAATACATTGTCCATTCTCCAAAATTTGCAACAGGTAAAATATGTACTGGAAGCATGCCTTCATTTCCCAATTTACCTCTTTGACACAACTTGCCCGAAACAGTCACTGTTGTTTTCAGACACATGGGCCACACTCGCAACAGATTTGATATAGTACTGTAGACTATTCCTGGGCAGTGCAGCTTGGCCAGGAGCATCCTGCACTGATATGGACAGTCAAGTTGAACATTGTCATTTACAACTTCAGTGCAGAGGCGAAACTTGAGAACTGGAGACCGGCTGCAAGTACCCATATAAATTCCAAGGGCTTATAGTATGGTTAATAGTACCAAAATATCAGTATAATTAAATTTTCTTAAATTGTACTCTGTGCTTTCATAATCAGGATCTGAGGACTAAGAGCAGCATTAAAGGGGAACTGCAACACCATATTTATATTTTGGGGTTAGAAAAAATCAGCATCGATGAGTGTATTTAAAAACCACAATGAAAGTAAAATGTACGCAATAACTTGCAAAACCTCCAATTTATATCAGAAAATAGACACATTTCCAGGTATGCTCAGCGCCATGTTCTGTGATTCAGAAAGAGGTAACAAAACTTCCGGCAATGCGTTGGGGCCGTATGACATAAGCAGGCTTGTGAATATGTATTTTTAATCCAATAGAAATACTGCTTTCGATTTCGAGACGGTATGCCGACAAATACTACTTACTTGTTAACTCTGCATGCAGATTACATTTCTGCGGTAAAATGTCTGCCACACAACCTGTACTAATTTGCTCCTAGGTCACCATGTATCAGTCCTTAGGGTGACTAGTGAGCAGGAAGGGCTGTATTACGTCACAATTCATGGGAACTCAAATGCGAGTTTGCAACAACATGCCGACTTACAGTACTTTGACAAAGTTCACAATTTTGTGCTTAATTCAAAATTTGCAAAATTATTCTATGTCAATTAATTTATTTTGTTACCGAGATTTAATATCTGAGAAATTGGCACTGCAGTTCCCCTTTAACAACCCATATGTATATAAAAAAGGGAATATCAAGCTTGAAAAAAGACTTTATGAAGGAGACTTAGGAGTTTATGTTGACATCACTTAAATCTTTAAAGCAACGGGGGAAGAAATAAAAAAACACTGCTAGGATATATAAAGTACAGAATTAAAATTTAATCAAGGTATTTTATGGTAAAACTGTACAAAGCACTAGGAGATGCTGCACTCCAGTGGTGGAGGAAATTGTTTCTTTTCCATATGTATAGTGTATTGGGCTTTTTTTAAATGAAATTAGGTAAATAAATAATATTGTAATTACTGACATTGTACAATGACCACATTTAGAACATTTTGTAAAACATTTTCAGACAATGAAACACAACTAAACGAGACAAATGGAAAATCACTTTTTCTCATACCGTGGTAAAGTACTGTATAACTGTGTGTAATTATTATGCCAAAGATCAATTACTGTATACAGTATATAACGGTCTCAGCAATTGGAAAACTATTTATAGGCAGTGTAATTCTAATTACTGGTGATACACTTACTTAGGGAAGAACTGAAGTTGATTTTTGATTGTTCCATGAATCATCTTTACAAAATTCACATTCCAGCTAAAAACGTAAATCAGAAACCTTCTTCCCTGTTAACAAAGACAGAACAGAAAAGAAAACAGTGGCTGTCAACGCTCAGCGAGAAATGTTGAGACTCAGAATTGGACTCAGAAAGAGAAAATGTCTTTGCATATCTACCTCGTCCCGTTTAATGTGGTTCACACTGAGAAAACACTGCAGCAGCAGGTCACTTAAACCTTTACCGTCTTCTGAGTCAAAGCTAAAGGTCAGCAGCACTTCGTGGAGATTCCATAAGCGCTGCAAATATGTGGCCTTCGAATGCAAAAGAATATAAAGCATCAGAACAAAATCCCCAGTAGCAAAGAAGTATTATATTAATCATTTATTACCTTCGAATAAACGCTCAGATCTTAGTTATACAGGATGTTAGTAAAGTCTCGCATTAAACTTATGTTTTTATTGTCACAAAATATTAGACAATGTTTTCGTCAATAATAAAATCGCCTAAAAATTAATCTTTTTACAGCTAGAAAAATTAATATTGACTTTCAAGAAAAAAATATGTTCTTATACTCTTGTGTGCGTATGTGTAGGCATGTATAGTTTACCGTCTCCTATAATGAATAGTAACCTATGCGTTACAAAGGGAATTCAGCTTCCTAATAGGCTGCAATATATTCAGAGTTGTGCTCGGCTAAACTCTAAAACAGGAAGCCGATCCAAGAATGCAATTTACTACATTGCACACTATATCACTGAGGTAGGTACAGTATCTATACAAAATGAGTTTAGTTTGAGATTGAACTGAATGTTCAAAGATTAAATGAACACCAATTACTTAAAACTGTAACACTATTTGCAAAATAAGTGTATACAGCACATGAAAGAATAAAGTGTTTGTGTCAGCCTATGAAACCGAATAAAAACCCATTCTTGTGTACATTACCGGGTTCTTTAGTGAAAGACTTCTCTCCAAAAGCCCTAGAAAAGCGCTTTTTCCCAGCTCGTCCTTTCCTTCCAGTCCTTTCTCCCACCACTGCTCACAGAAGCGCTGAATTGAAGCTTGTACCATCATTTCCGAGGGCGGCACAGCACTCAGAATCGCTGACAAAAAGTCACAACAAAAAAAACTGAGCACTCCTTATTTATATTCCTACCCCCCTCTTCCATCGCCTGAAAAATAGACTAAAGGTCGTGGTAAAATTCCCAATTAAAGTGAGAAATAAAATATACTACAGGGAATCAATGAAGACTCCCCTGGCATGGTTGATAAAACATGACATTGATGATACGAACGCCAACAACCAAGAGTTGGACATTTTGGACTATTACCTTAATTTGAGAAAATCTTTCACAGGCTAATCTAGGGATATGAAATATACTGTTTCCTGCTACATCAGGACAAAAGACTGTAGTTCCCTAACTTTTAAGATGTTAAGGGCTTATTCTAAACTACCTTTACAGTGAATAATCCAGACTCACTTACCATTTAACATATGGGCACACCCAAGCAGAGCATCGTAAGCATCATCATCTTGCATTACAGTTATTGAGGCAGTAGCGACAGCTGTCACAGCCTCGATTATGGCCATGGTCTGTTTCTAAGTAAAGAAGGGGAAAAACTGAAGCAAGCAGACATTTCAAATTCTTTAAGAAAAGGATGGACAAAAAAAGAAGCAGAAGTTTTTTTTTTTAAAGGGGTGATCTGACAGGTGATGCTGGAAGTGTTCCGGATCATTTATGATTTTGATGTTCACACTTGACTACACCTTTTCTTGAGTGGCCTGCAATACAAACTGTTTTCTATGATACAAAAATGCCTCTTTCATTTTTGAACGAGGCGCCTTATTTGCACATCAGCACAAACCTTTGGCGCACCTTCTGTCTATGTTAAAGCATTTTTAATACCATGTAATCTTTCTGTACACTGGCAATATACAGTAACACCCACATATGTATAGACCTGTATACATGTATACACCATAGCTGTATACACCACGTCCTGTAAAAACCATGAAGATAATGAAATGCTGATTGGGTCAAAGAGGTGGACTATTGAGAACACCTCACGTTTTGTCATTTTGGTGTTCATTTCTCATCATGTGACACCCCTTTAAACACACCCTAGCTAAATTTTGTTTCCCCGGTTAAAAAAAAAACACAAAACAAAACTGTTAATTATGAAATAAGACAAGCTGTTTTGCACTTAACATCACGACCACCTTGCTTTATCAATTATTCCAGCAGAGCGGCACTAATTACTCATCCATGATCACGTCCAACTTGCATTTTAGTCATGACGTTCATTATGTATGTTTGGTTAGGCATTTATTTTTGACATTAGTTGATTAATGCATCTGACTATACACTTTCCAACAGAACAGAAATGTCTGTGCAAGCATCTATATATTCAGAGGGCAACACTGGGATCTAGTGAAGACAGAGAGAGTGGCAATTGCATTTTAAAGGGAGGGTATACTGTGAAATCAACCCCAAAAAATGCAGGAGGGGGAAAGGAAAACCCTCATTATCTTCTTCTATACTTACTAAGGCCGGCGGAAGTTCCACTTCCATCTCATCCCCACTGTCATCGTCCAGTCCCTGGTTCCACTGCTCCACGGGGAAGTCCAACAGTGACTCGGTTAAGAGCGCTTGCAGTTTCCCCCAAAGCAGCTCCTTCTGCTTTGTAGGGAGCTCCTGGATGAGCTCCGGCAGATCGAAGGGCTCCGAACTGTCCTTCTGTAAGAAGAAACGAGTAAAATACGGGTTTAAGGGTGCATCCCAATAAACTCATATACTGTAGTATCACAAAGGGAAACCAGGATACAAGAAGAAATATTAGACGGCTGTTTTCAATATACAGCCCCTAAGACCAAACCTTAAATCTCAAGAGATTTTAGAGAAATGCATTTGATAATTAAGCTACTCCTCTCCATATTGTTTTACAAAAACTGCCCAGGGTACAAGAAAGAAACCGGAAATGTTTGACCTGGAAGAGCCTGGCTTTTCAATAAAAAGAATAGAAAGTAACAGCGCAAAATGTAGAGTTATTATGGAGACCTTGAAAACATTTAACCCAGAGAACCAGGTGGCTAAGATCATGCAGATCATTACACTTTCCAAGTGTAAATCAAGGGGAGTAAATCACATACCAAAAAAAGCTTATGAAGATCTTCTCCAGTTTTACAGTCCCTTTCAACTTTTGTATTAATGTAGAAGTCAAAGAGGTAATGGCAAAGAACAACAGAAAATACTTTTGCCCACTTACATTTTCATTCAATTTAAACGTTATTAGCAGTAGGTATTATGTCGGTTCATTAAGAGGTTGAAGAATTTATTTGGAATATTCAGCCATATAGGTCGATTTTGATGTTACAAAGATGAACACGGCAGGCAAGCAGACATCAGATGTACGGAACGGTTAACAGTGAGCACTGGGATAAAAGTGCTTTGCTTTCCTTCCTTTTTTCCAGGTTGCCATATTCTATCACATAAATTGCTTAATATATGTTTTAATATATTTTGCAGCCAGACATGTTGGCTGCTCTGCTGAATAGGCTGCCCACAGTGCTATGCAGCTTCATACTGTAGATTTCATTACATGGACTGTGCTTATCCAATTGTCAGGGAAGCTACCTGTATACAGTGACACTGGATAGAAGGATTAGGCTTTTAGGAGGAGCCAGGGAGGAATATTCTAGTATCACATCTTCAAGAAACTGAGCATAGCAAAGATATTGTGGATTGTTATATGTTACTTTTATTTTTTTCTGTAGTTTACATTAAACAGGACAGCACGTATTGAGTAATACACTTTACATGTACAAAGCATTCATATTTCCAGTTTGGGGGAAAACTAAATAGTCTATTAATTCAAGAACTATCAACTCTGGTTCTTAAATAGCTGTATATGATATATTGTGGGATTTATGAAAGGCTATTTTCCCCAATCAGACTCAGCTCTGACTTGATTGAAAAGTATACCAATAAATTCCTTAAATTGTCCTTCTTGTTTTTCAAAGAAGATCAAATTTACAAGAGGTGAAAACGTTCACATACAGTACACTGCAAAAGTTAAATTTAAGAAGTGGAAAAAACAAAACATCAGCAAATTTACCTTACGAGTTGACCTAAATAAGAAGGAACTCTAATGAAATAACATTAATAGATACAGAGTTAGCCCTGGACCAGGGATGAGAAACCCAGGATTGGACAATGCTCTGGAGTGCATTTCATCCAGGTAATTAGAAATTTGGACCCGTGACATGCAAAAGTTTGTTCTGTCTAGATCAGTGATTCTTAGTCCTGCTCTTGAGAGACTCCTGCCTCTTCTTGTTTACATCCCAACTAAGCCCTTAACCACAAATATTAACTAGTGGTTGTAATTGATCTTCTTGCCTGTTTAGACTTTTTTCTGCACTCAACCCTTGGTTTCAAAAAGTAGCTAAAGTATATAGCACATTATTCCATCGACATCAGCATACTGACCTTTATGCACTCTCCTCAAACTGCTAATGAAGAATTTGCTATCTTTCCTCTAAAAAGCTCTTAATAGGCAAACCTTCTCTAATGAACAGCACAGGCAGGAATGACAACGTACAGTATCAGAGACTCCCACGATTCATCCTAAATCCAGATGGTTAAATTAAAGAAAAAAAAATATCAACTAGCCTGCAATTAAGAACTTAGCTGGAGATGAACCCAGGAGGCATGCTGTTTCCACAAGATCAAGAGCAAAAACCACCGGTCTGACAAACAACAATCCACTATTTCACCCTTAATCAGACTGTAGACAACCTGCTGTGTGGCTACAAAAGGAATTTCAGTTTCCAAATCTACATAATTCCAGCGTCTCTCATTGAATTAAAAGCCTGAAATACTTACATGGAGTTTTAGGAATTTCAAGAACTCCTCCACATTCTCTTTGCTGACTGAATTTAAAAATTCCTCTCGTTTTGTCATATTTAGATGCCAGCACCCCAAGTGCTTTGCTGCAAAACAGTGAAAAATAAACACAAGTTGTGTCACAATGTCACAATAGAAACAAAATACATGGTCCAATAAATCCAAGCTGAGAAAAACATGAAAAATGACATTTATAATATACCTATTTTAATTTTCCAACATAGAACTCTGCAAATCGACTATTAAATCCATAAAAATGATTGCAAAATGTAAATGTACACATCTAAGCTATTTTGGACATAATATAAACTTTATCACCACCAATATTCATCTGCATTAAATGTTAAAGTATGGTTAAATTAGCATTAAATCCCGTTTTAATGCATTCTGAATAATAAGAACAACATGTTATTAGAGATGCAATTCAAGCAGCAAGCTAATGCTAACCATAACAAACCAGGGCATTATGATACAGTAGAAGTCTGTCCATCTTAATGGTTCAACAACACCCAGGTTACAATATACTGTAAGTTTGTTTAAATAATACCATGTTATTAAGAATAATTATCCTATTAAGCATAATAGGGCTTATTAATTATTATATGACTTTGATTACATTTGCACTTCATTCAATATATGGCATCCACTGGAAAATGCAGCTTTGATCGGGATAACTACAGTTATGTCACTAGTACTACAATTGAAAAAATGCATTAAAGCATCCCACAAGGCCAGTTCTGTTTTAAATGTAACGCTGAACGTCAGTTTTTAGGTGGCAGCACATTTCTTAGGTGTCCTAATTCCCCTCAATTTAGAGAGGTCTATTTCTATTTCAGTGACACCGTACGACAGTCGACAATGTACTACAATCTCAGGTGCTTTCAAGAGTGACTATATTTCACAGAAATACGCTGCTGATTTACGTGCAAAGGGTGATTATCATGTTTACAGTTTAAAAAATTGCTTGTTCTCTCTGTATTTTGGGACTTCATCCAGTGTAAGCTGAGGTTTGATATATCTGTTGTCAAAACATTTTTGAACAAGCACTGCTATACCGCAAAGCAGCTAATGAGGACTGATATTTGCAGTAGCGCTCTACATACTGTAAGTTCGTTTCTAGTGCTGTTTGTCCTGCTGGACAAACCCGCCACTTTATCTAGATAACAGCATTTTACATAGTTCACAGCTCTCGATTAACTAAAATAATACAAACCCATTATCATAGCAAAACATGTTCAGTCATGAACGTGATGTGGAAATCATATTATGGTGGAGAAATCAGCGTAACGTTGTATGAGCCTTTGGATAACAAATCACACTTAAAAAAATAAATGTAAAAAAATAACAATGAGCGGAACAGCACAAATCATTTATTTAATCGCCAAACGGCTCACAAAATTAAAAGAAAGGAGCTACTTACCAGCAACAATTCTTTCCAGATACTTTTGCTTTTCTCGTCCCACTACCCTAAACAGTTTACAATTGCCGCGCAAAATTGAATTTACTTCTTCAACTTCCGCGGGTACCTCGGCCGTGCGCGCCCTCGCGTGCGTTCTCGAGAGCGCGCACGTCCACACACAAGCGCATCCTGGAGTTGGAGAGATAGGGGTCCTCTTGTGTCGGAGTAGGACTTCAGCTCTGCTGGTAGGACTGTGAAGTGAGGAATACCCACTTTTACTTTTCCACTCGCTGCAAGCTGGTGCTCGGGAGCTTTTGGAGGCAAATACAGTTTTTTGCTCTCACATGTATGCAACGTATAGGGTCAAAATTTTAATATTTTGTCATTATCCCGACAACAATTATACATTATATTTAATACAATACAGTCATAATTTAAATTTTAACCTCGTTAAAAAAATACATTAAAACATATTTTTGATAGGTTTGGAGCACAATTTTGAATTTCTAGTCAATCCAGAAATTCAAAGGCAATTATAAACCCTAAATTTGCTCCGAATATGGCACTAATGTTATAAAACTATGCAGACATTCACATTAAAATGTATTAAAAAGAGCATTTGGAAGCGAATGTGATTTCTGGTAAAATCGTACTTCGGAGTGCAATGCATAAATAGGTTGGTTGCTGTCTCATTTGCATGATTTAAAATGTTGCATCTCCATGGAGCACAAGAACAATTTCATGGTGCAGCTTCTAGATATTTCACAGGCTCCTCGCTGAATTCAGTTTATCCTCCATAAATCTGCTTTTGTTAGAAGGACTAAGTGTTCAAAATAACCCCAAAAGACTGATAAAAGACATACAGTTTAATTAGCACTATTGTTCAACAAGGGAGACAGTACTTCTGTGGCTATACAGTAGGTGGATGTCCAATGGAAGGAGTCACTGTGATATAAGGTCATGTCATCCACAAACAACTTGTTCATGTTCATGGACACCCTGTGGCGTCCATTGGGACAAAAAAAAGGAAAGCATTTCTTTTTCTGTTCCCATGTTATAATGCCTTTTGCAGAGATAAATGTGTCCATGCTAACTAGCAGATAAGGCTTTCTGCTACACCACTGGCATGAACTGGCTCTGCGGAGTGAATAGGCAAACGAGTCTCTTCGGTGTGGCATGCAAATCAACCTCCATTAAACATCTGGGGGATTATTTCGAGTAAAAAAAAGTCAGCAGCATAGCAATGCAGTCATCTGAAATGGCTGCACCACAACAGAGACCATCCCCTAAACACCTACATCTGAAAAGCACAATATTTGTGCTTAAATTAGGTAGAGTTAGGCTACCAAAACTTAGAGGCCCAACGAAATCCATCCTCAATCGGACTCCTTGGCCATGTACACCTCTAAAAGAGATTGGTAATATCCATCCATCCATTTTCTTACTGAGTCTTCCAATTCTGGGTCATAGGGGAGCCAGAGCCTATGGGTGCAAGGCAGAGTACAACTGCAGAGTAATGGGTAATGATCAAAATAATTTCTTCCTTGTGTTCAGGTGGAAGTGAAATGGGGATGAGCAGTGCATTGCTGCCTCAAAGCTCTTGGGTCCAGCTTGAACACCTTCTGTGTGGAATCTGCACGTTTCTGCCCATGGGCTGATGACCATCTAATCCAATCTCATTTCATTTTATTCTGGGCATCCAGCATACTTTATGAATCTGCCTGAAGTCATGTGAACTATTAATACGCAGATACATCAATGAAGTGTGATAGTGAAAGTATGATACAGTACATGTACAGAAGAGAAGTTATGCACTGTATGTCATTACAATAAATCAGTACATGTTTTTATTAACATTTAAAAAAAGGTTGATAATTTCCATAATTCCTCTGTATCACAGATCAGAGTCACAAATGTATTTATAGTGTATCCCGAGAGATTTCTTACTATTAAACATTCTCGCAATACACAGACAAACCTGTACATATGGAGATAGACAGCCAAAACAAATAAATATATCAGAATCTTGTAAGATATACTTAAGTGTTTTAAGGATTCCTGCAAATGCCCAGCAGTGCTTGCACCTGAACTAGGGTAATTTTGCAGAACTAACTTCAAAGGAAAATGAAGTAGGACAATCTGTCCAGAAGGTAAAACGGGTTGACAATTTTATCCACTAGATGTCAGTGTAATCACACAGACATGCCTTTGAAAATTGTGTATTAGTCTGACTCAACACAGCAGCTAGAGCTTTTCCTATTAAGTCATTATTTTAGTACACTTAATGTACTTTAGAAATGTTTGGGAAAAAAGCAATGTCTCAGCTTTCAAATTATTTGTGGGGCAATTTTTCTTTGTGACCTTAGTGATTTACACTGATTTTACAGGCTTTGAGATGTTTTCTGTCTTTAATATACTGTATCTTCAATTCATATGCAGTATAATGGATATATTTTTTATCTTGCTTCCCGTTTTCAGAAGTCAGATATTTTAGTCACTCTTTAATAAAAGAATGCGACAATAGTTCCATAAAAAAGTAACTTAATGTTACACGATTTGCGTGGAGAAGAGTTTCTCTAAAATCTTTGACTTAAAAGAATATAGTTTTGTATTGACTTTCAGGACTAAAAGTAAAGCAGAATGAAGCATTTATTTTCGCAACGGATTTTTGGGACTAAAAAAAACTCTAGATCTGTTTTGACCCATTTTCCATCCTAGGGCTTTTCCACCTATTCTCAGACACATCTGTTAATCCCTGGATTAGTTCTTTTGCTATTGCCATAATATTCTTGAAACAGCCGTGTCACTTCCATTATTTTAGGAGCCCAACTGAATGAATCTGTGAAACATCATACATCAAAAATCATACAGAATCTCCCTAGAGCACACTTTAGCAGAATCATCTGTGATCCATTTCCTGGTATCTTGAATTACAAAGTCCTGAAAGGCACTAAAGCACCTCACCTGAATAATGTGATTGCCCTGTTTTCATGCCTACTGTAAATACCAGCTTTTTGTATGGCTCCATTTTTCTAGTCTCTCCATTGGCCACCTATTGCTGCACGGATCCAAAACCTAACCATTATGCTCCCCCACATACTGCGTCTCTAACATCTTCTGTAACCCCTTGTTGTTTCCCACTGTTTTTCTCCTACCTCCCTCCTCAGTGGTGGAAGGAGTTACACAGAGAAATGGGAACTGCTCAGTCATTGAACACTTTTTGGGTTTTTGCAAAAGACTAAGCTTTAGAGCTAGACGCAGCTGACCTCTCAGCTCTCAACTACATCTTTCAGTAATTCTTACACTGTGTTGCACTATATATTGTACACTATGCAGATGGAGCACTCACCATCACTTTAATGGCACTCTGTATTCTTAAAAAGTGGCTTCTCAAAGTGCTTTTCAGTAAGAAAAAAGCACATTATGAGATGAAACAGCAGAATTACACAATTACAATGAGGGTTTGGCAAACATTAGAAAAGCCATGGTACAGACATAGAACCAGTTAAATAAAAGCCCTTCTAAAGAATGAAGTTTTGAAGATTGTAGACAGAGAGGTGACCATGCAGAGCCATATACTGTAGGTGAGCATGAAGATTTTGAAGATGACACGAAACCTGATAAGAAGCCAGTGCAAGGACTCCAGGACAGGAGTAATGTGATCACTTGCACTAGACCTGGTCAGGATTTTAACTGCTGAATGCAGGGCATACTATAGTTTGTCCAGTATGAATTTATATATCCCGGCGAGCAGGGCGTTATAGTAATGAATTTGAGAGAAGACATAGGTGTTTGCAGCTTTTCAGCAACAGTTAGCGACAACATAGGATGTTTGGTGATCTGCTAAACAAATTATAATAGTTAGCCATGCAGGATGTGAAAAAGGCCAAGTTACCATATGCAGATGTGTATTTGCCTGGAGCTTCCTTTGGTTCCTGCTTTATCATGGTCATAATAATTTTATAAAGCTCCTTTCTTTGTATACCAGTTGTTTTTTCCTTTTTTTTTCTTGCTCATCTTCATCATTTGTCCATTCATTTTAGAATCATAGCTTCATTTCCACTGGTCCAATGGAGAATTTTTTGCAGTAACTGTCATAACTGTATATCTTCATGACATGGGTTCTGACATTTTGAGAGTGCTGAAAATAAACCAGGTATGCTGCAAGTATTTTTTAACTGGATATACAGTACTATATTTAGCCTGTACAATTACCAGGAACAATTTCAGTAGAACACCAGAAAAAAAAACAACATTTCAGCTCCATTGATGTAAATTCTGAAATTTAACAGATGCATTTATACAAAGTGATTTAATTGAAGTGAATATCACTGCAGTTTTATTTAAGTTTGAGGTCTCATCTGAAGGGCAGAGCACAGGTTACATAACTGGCTGAGGTACAAGCACGGTGAGTCAGTGGAAGAGCTGGGCTTTGATCTGGAATATTGCAGTAAACCTGATTTTACCTTAATTATTGGACTAAAAACAAATTTGTGTTACAGGTTTTTCATTTCCTCATGTTTCAGGCTGTTCCCAGTCCTCTGGAAAGCTGATTGACAGCCAAAATAAACTTCATTGTATCTCTAATCTCCGGATGCTCAATATTCACTTTTATCAAAGCTTAGCACTATTATTTTTCAAAGCGTATTGCCTTTGTACAGTATCTTCAACAATTTTCAATAGAGTCTTGACATGTTCCATGTAAATATAGTCAATTAGAATGTTTAGGAACAAGATAATTATATTCAACAGACGATTTGTCTGAAAGCACTTTGTAATCCTTAAATACACACTATACTGTATAAAAGAGATTCGTTCTTTCTCTGAAATGAAATAAGCTATTAAGATGTGCAGAAGTTTCCTAATGGTCATTTTGGGCATTTCTATATGTGATGCACAATTTTCTAGAAGGAAATCAACCTTTTGACTTACTTTCAGTGAGCTACAGCATTTGTGACCTCTGTGAACAAATTAAGGAATAGGCAGCAAAGAGCCAGGTTTATAAAAAATCATTAAAGGTTCAAGTATAATTGACCTGTTTTGTAAAAGGAAACATCTCCATATGGCCTTGGTATGACAAAATATAACCTGTTTTCTTCTAAAAATAATGCACTTGCATACAGTATAGCTTTCTGACACCACACCACTGAAATGAGAGAGAGCCTCGTACTGCAGATATAGCTCTTTATTATTTCAAAGTTGTGAAGAGACATTCTGAAACATGGAAACTTTGAAAAGTTCTTTATGCCAAGTTCTCATACTTATACATCTTTGAGCATCTTTATTTTTAAGGCACAAGATAAATAAAATAAAGGGTGAAGGCAAAGGAACTGGTCATGGAAAGAAATGCAGAATGTTCAGAGACAACTGTCATTCGATGGCCCACAGAGGAAATTGCACTTTAAAGGAAAATACAAGTTGTCCGAATAATAAAAAAAAAAAAAACAGCACTGGAAAAAGTAAAAAAAGAAGAGCATTACAGTTCATATCCATATGCTTATTTTTGTCCAATAAATATGATTTTATTACACAAATTATGCAAGCAATTCTAAATATTATGCCAGCCAGAATAAATGCCTGTTTGTAATAAACTAAGATTTGGACACACACCAAAATAGTGAATTTACATTTATATTATACTAAATAGACTTACATTCACCCTTAATTGCAGCCCAGGGATTCTCAATGCAAACTTGAAATGTCAGGAGTCTTAAGAATCCGCCCTGCTTGTATGGATCAAAAGCCAAGAATCTAAAATCCTATTTTCATGAAGAAAGGTGTTGCCAGACACCTTTGAAACGGTTTAGCTCTTATTGTGAATACAACAGGTTCGAAATCACCAACTGGAGGCATCTACAGCAGTACTACAGCACAGCTATTGTATATCATAATCTTGTGAAGTCTGAAAAAATATCTTCGGGATTCCTTTAGAAAAAAGCAAACAATAATGAATTAAACAAAACTACCTCTTCATGAATAAAATAGGAAAAAGATTAGCAGGAACAGGCATACATACTGTATATGTAGATACAAATTACATTGTAGTATTGAGCAAAGGTTTGGGTTCTTGTTATTGAGTACATTTGTTTTTCATATGAGAATGACAGATTTCCCACAGTACCTACATTATTAAGAAGCTGTTGCTTTAGTTACATAAATGTAGAAACAACAGTAAAGTGTTTATGAAAACTGCTTTACTCTGTTCAAAAAGCCCTGTAATTTGTTTTAAAAAAAACTGACCCCCAAAAATAAGTTCAGAATGAGTCTTACTTGATGTTAATAATTGTGAAATCCCCACACCATTTCTAATTCTACTGCAAAAGAAAATTATACTATAACAATATACACTGATTTAGAAACTTAGAGACGATGGCTTCCCAATGGTGGACACAAAATTGAATCTCATTATTAAACTACATTATACTTGTCCAGAAAAACCATATCACTGAGGGTCAGAAAAGGAAATGGGGGCCTGGCAAAAACGTGAAGGCAGTAGCTGTCGGCCGAGGCGGCAACCAATGTGAACATGTGTTTTAGCAGAAGAACAACACTAGCGGTGCAGGTTCATAAAGCCAGGATTAATGTTATGAAATCAATGTCAGGTGTTCTTTCTAAATTAAAATGTATTACTGTACATTTGCGCAAAATCCCCAAAACATTAATTGGAAAATGTCTGGATCTCAACTATGCCTGTTTGCTATAAAGACAGTTGGTGAACACTATGCTGAACGTCTACAGCCACCTCTGAAGCACAAAAAGGAATACAAGACTATTTTTGGGGTGGTACTCGGTTTTTGACATTGGGGGGGGAAGGAAAGCTAACCAAGGACGAAGAACACAAGCTGATAGTACAGCACCATGCAGTTAAACCAGAAATCATTTCATTGGTCGATATAATATTTTTTTCCAACATGGCAACATTTCCAAACGTACTGTAAATATGGCCATACAGTATGCATACAGTATGTTACAAAAAACACCAAAAAAACTAATAAAATATTTTACTACAAAATAACCCAAACCTTTGATCAACACCGTGTATATATTTGGCTTAAAACCCACATAGGCAATAAAATGAAATACTTGTCTCTTTGGCAGCTAGTGTTCTTCAGCTAAATGAAAAATATATCAACCTGTAGCACAATATTCTAAAGCAAAATGTTTAAAAGTTTACCTGCCATTTAAACAAGAAAAATACTATTTCCCTCCTTTTTCATTGTTAAACTTTTCCAATGGCATTACGTCATGTTACATATTTACAAGTTGTACATTAATGACATAGAAAAACAATGCAGGAGATCAGCTGTAAGAAACACAGCAAAAATATTTTTACACTCCTCTTTTCTTTTTAAGCATTTTAACACCACATGCTTTCTTATATCTATTGCACATAACTGATTATTGTTTAAAAAAGGGAACATAGCACAGAGATGCTATCCCTTGGAAAATGTCAAAGCATTTACAATTACAGGTTGATTGTATTAAAACATTAAATGAAAAAAAAAACGATGTGTGCATTGGCTAAAATAATTAGCTATAAAAATAATGCTGGTTTAATTTGATAATATTAAGAAGAAGACCAAAAGCAGGCTTGGGGAAGGTGCATTGCAATTTTGATTTGACACATATATTCTAGGTTTGAAGTGTTGATCTTGAGCCGTCCTCAGTAAGGTCATACCTGGAAAGCCAAAAGAGAACAATCAGTTTTTCCACCATCATGGCAAAGAAAATGTTTCTTGTCATGGTTGGTTTTGTGTCCTAAACCACTGCAGTCATGTCAGTTCCAGTGCAATTTGCACTCAGCTTCTGACTGAATAAAAACTAGTACAAAGACGTTCAAGAGCAGAGGTCAGACAAAGATTCCTTTGTTTAACTTCTCATTGCTTGAATGGCTCAAAGACAAAGCCTTCAGTATCTCTGGTATTGCTACAGGATAAGGGGGCGAGGATCATATTCTCAGTTCATGCACTAGTCCTGTTCAAATTATGTCAGGTATTCGCCATCAAAATTTCAAACCTGAGAGAAGTAGTTCAATGGTTTATGTCAACAGAGAACAATGGAAAACTTACAAGTGTTCATACTCTATTTTAAGAAGTTTTAAGAATTAAAGAAATCACTACAACTGAAGCTGGAAGGGATATGGGGTCTGGTCCTTTTAATATTAACATTGATACATTTCAGTTAGCTACCAATTTGATTTTGTAAAATATTTTTAACATAGATTTTTTTAAACAGGAAAAAAATGTACTTCTTTTGATGAGAACATATTTGCAAATGAAAGCAATGTTGGATGCAGTAATACCTTAAACAAAAGATGCATGAGTATTGATAATAAGTTGGGAGTTGTCACCGAGAAAGAGCTGTCAAGGGCTCAGCCACATCTGAAAGCGTGTTAGTCACATCTGCCTACAGTAAAAGTGCCTAAGACACTCCTAAATCATGTGCAGGTAGGAACCAAGAGCAACAGGGCAGATGAGGAAGGGACAGATTTCCTAAAGCGAGTACTGCATGTAGCCAAAAGTCACTTCGCTAGAAGTAAAACTAATCTAAAAAAAGAAAAGAAAAAAAACACAACTAATAAAAAACTAATGTTAAATCAGCCTCTTTTCACTCACCATTGTGTGCATCCTTTGGTTATATCTTCACTAGTCAAATCTACTAAAACCTGGAAATTCAGAAAGAAAGAGAAAAATATGCATTAGCCAAAGAACATCATGTAAGTTATTGTCTATGATAAAACTCGGAGTATATTCTATATTATAGGTTAAGTACCAAGAGAGATGTCCATCACAGAAAAAAAGAAGGACATTAAGATTCTTGTGCATCACTTCCACATGTGGGGCCAAATGTTTACCTATTGTTTTCCACGTAGCACTTGATAAAACACAATTTGGAATGATCACTGTGTTTCTCATATCACACATGGAAAAAGAAAGTGTAGGCAGATTCCTCCAACAAGCCTGCCTGCTAACCATTTATTTTTTTACATGTCACACACTACAAAGCCCAGCAAAAAATGATCAGCGCCAACTGGAGGAGTAGTGCATCCCCCACCTACACAATCCTGAATCTGAAGCCGAGCTTCTCTAGAGCCTAAGCATCAAAATCCTAAAATGTTTTATATATACATAAATGTATATATATATATGTTTTTTAAATGGAGCAACCAGTTCCATTTTATTACATACATCATCTTGAAAAAATATAGACTATTTAAATCAAATCTCAATAAGCATTCACTGAAATACATCTAGGGCTTGATGCATAAAAAAGCTTTCCTGCATGCTCATTGGATCGATGCACAAGAAAAAAAGCAGGTACCCTTCTTAGAAAATCAACAGGGTGTATGTAACTCACAGGCTGGCACGTGAGACTGAAGAGTTAAAAAACAGAAAAAGACGCGTACACATCTTTAGACTATTTTCCATCGAGACCTCTCTCTGTTATTTTGTTTGAACTTTTCAGATTATGTAAATATTCTGGACAGTGGAGCTCACTCAAAAGTAAATTTTGAAACACAAGAGTCAAGCATTAATCACTAACCTTCCCAAGAAGTCCTTTGTGTTTTGACAGCAAGCCTCCTCCATTCTTCACCGCTACATCCAGAGTTCTCCTGTGCAGTTCGACTAGGGAAACACTGAATTCGAACCTGAAGAAACACAAGAGAGATGTCAGCACTACGGTGTAGAATAGGCCTCAACATGAACAGACTTCTTATGACTTCACATCTCTCAGCAGCTTCCCCAAGACTCTTTTGACGAAAGCCACTGACAGAGATGAGCTCGGCAATCCTGGATCTGAATCTAGTTGAAAACATTTGGATAGAGTACCCAGGAACACCATTAAAAGCACCACACTGGTTAGCTAAACATGGCGTAGAGAACAGGGTGGGAAGTTAATCTTTTCATGCGGGTTTAATTGGCGTTACTAAATCAGAGGTTCCCAAACAGTTGTCTGTGGAGTAGAAGCTCCTCCCAGGTGGTTCATGAAGAAAGGTTACAGTTTTTTAATTAAACATTTTATTGCTGGAGATTAGTTTTATTCATTTTTAATTACTGTATTATGTATGTTGCTGCTTTGCAGCTCTGTGCCTCTGGGCTCAATTCCAGACCTGTGGTGCTGTCTGCATGAAGTTGATATGTTCTCCCCTTGGGTTTCCTATACTGATAGGTTAACAGGCTTCTGGAAAAACTGTCCCTGGTGTGACTGTGCACGTGTCTGTGTGTGCCCTGTGATGGACTAGTGTCCTGTCCGGCTTCTGTTTTGCACCCTTTGCTAGCGGGAATAGGACTCCAGGTCCCCCATAATCCTGAACTGGATGAAGCCGTTAGAAAATGGCTGGCTGGCTGGCTGGATATATAGATTTAGTGTTTATCACCATACTGTAAAAAAAAACAACGTTTTTTTTCAATTTATACGAATCATGGCCCAGCCTGCCTTTGCATGCATGCAGAGCTTAAATTCTCTGATAACATAACATTAGCCAAGAAAAACATATATTACTTCCAGCTTGAAATTGTTCACAGTTCAAAACAGTCCAGTACATGGAACCTGAAGTCTCAGCTTTATTTTAAATACATTTGTGGACCATTAAAAAGAGACCAAGCCATGTTCAAAATAGTAATTGTGGGGTAGGTGCCAGTACATCTGAACACGTGTGGAATGTTACACTGTCTACAAACACTGTTAGCGTTGCTGATGAAATGAGTGCTAGTGGCAAACCATGTAAAACCACAAGGAATTATGATACAACCACACAATAACAATTGTATGGTTGTATCATGGGAAAGGAGAAAAGCCCTCAGTATATGGTTTGTTAGAAGGTACTTGCAAAGGGCAGAATGAAACCTGCAAATCTTCCGTAATATCTAAAAATAAAACACTCAAATAAAACCCATTAAATTCTTCTATCTGGGCTGAAGCAAGGGAAAACTATTTTTAATAATCAACTTAACACCTATGGATTAAGGCCCTTGAAGATTCTTACTGTGCCAGCCTTTATATTGCAAAGCAGGATTAAATACAATTGATAAGATTATCCTTCTTATTAGATTCCTAATATGCAAATGGATTAACACAGTGCTTCTCTTCAACTGTTAACCATAGAATTAATGAAATGGTGAAAAATATTCAGGGAAAGCATGGGAAAATTAGTCTATAATTTGCCCTGCAATTAGCTGAGACTAGTGATATTGCTGATTTAGCTTATCTGCTTGTATGTATCAGCTGTGAAGATAAAGTTGCACGGTAAATGAGAAAGCTAGGGAGTGCCTCCACACTTACACTTGACTGACAAATTTCTCAAAAAGACTTCATTTATTCATCAACGACATGACACAGTGGCAAGACAAACTGGACATTAAACGCCTGTCGTAAAAATAATTTTCAATTTTTTCCCCCAAAACACTTTCAAATCCATGGTACAATTTGTATATGCGCTTAAGGTCTGTTAAATATACAAGGCCAGCCTATAGGGGGGTGCTGTGTTTGTGTCTGTTGCATGTTAAAGTCATTATTTTGTGCACACATCCCCATTTAGGTAATCCAATTACAGGGATCTGCATGGTATACACATGGCGAAAATAAGGGATTTTTGAAAGATGATAAAAGAGAGAATTATTTACAGAGATGCTTTGAGTGAATGACACAAGTGGCAAACTCACGTCTGATCATATACGGGGTTTAGCGTCTTCTTCATTGTGTGGGTTTTCCTCCGGCCAGTTCTTCTCTTGTCAGGCAACAGATACAGCCGGACATAAGGGTCTGACCCATCCTCGGTGAACGCTATGAGGTTGCTACAACATTAAAAAGATCAGCAAAATAGATTATACTGTAGCTCATAGAAGTTATTGCTTTTACAAAGAAACATTTAATGGGGAACTGCAATGCTACATTTCGAGGTTAGAAAGAATCAGCATTTATGAGTGCATGGGTAAAATGTACACATTAACTTGTAAAACCTCCAATTTACATCACAAAATAGATTACATTTCCAGGTATGCGCCGTGCCATATTCTGTCATTTAGAATGAGGCAAGGAAACATCTGGCGACGTGAAGGAGCCCTATTACACTATAAGGAAGCAGGCTTGTGAATACATCTTTTTTATTCCAATAGAAACATTGGAATAATCTTAAGACCATCTTAACACTGTTTCTCTCTACTTACCGGCAAGCATGCACCACTACAATCAGTTTATTCCTTTGAGAACTGTGCCTGACGGTCAGCTGGACTTGACCCAAAGGATAATGGTTTGCAGCCGATCCACTGTTAACAAATAAAATAAAATAGACATTTTTTTTACCTGTTCTGTATTCCAGTCTGCATTTTACAATCTGTAGTTTAAATATGACAGAGCAAAAACATACTTCAGTGACCACACAGCCATGACCCTGAATTTTCCAGACCAATGAACTTTAATTACCCCCTTTTAACTAAACAGATAAAGGCCAATAAAAATACAATTGCTTCACCCTCCTTTTGAAACTGTATTAATTAAAAAAGGTATTAAAGAGTTTGGAGTGTTTGGCAGGTTAACACATTTCAGACTGAAAATAGAGTATAGATAAAACACCTTAATATCGCCTTAAATATCACTTGGATTAAATCAAAATATAGCTGAACATCACTACAATATACTGCAGTCTCATTATTGTCTTTATAGATAAGTCTATAAATGAGCCATCTCAAACTACAACAATAAAAACCTTCCAAAACTGAAATGTTCTTCTAACTTTATGAAATTGGTAGCAAATAAACAGACTGTAAAGGATTTACTTCTGAAGCTGGCGAAGTCTTTGCTGTAGCTCTTGGGTGGCAAAGGGCTGGGAGATGTCAGAGGCGATGCTGGGTGTAGACTCCTTTCCTGCCAGGTGAGGATGGGAGCTGCAGATGACCAGGTTGCTGGTACTTCTGGTAGAATAACTAGACTGCTTCTGAGGGCTTCCTGGTAGGCCCTGTTCAGGATACTCGGGCCTTCTGTGAAGGTCAAAGGCCGAGGCCGAAGCTGAGGGAGGCAGGTTTGAGATTGGGTTGGGCGATTCGGGGGTCCAGGTTGGTGTGACCGGAGGCTTCTGTGGTTGGGCCTTGTTACCATCTTTGTTGTTAAACCCAGCCTTCTTCACCTGGACCGAAGATGGCTGGTCTGAAGTGGTCTGTTTCTCCAGGGAAAGAATCTGAAAAAAAAAACAATGCTATCTCATCATATTTCTGTTCATACATTCATGGTCTTCTCAAAGCATCTGGAAACAGCAACCCCGTCATGTTTCAGAAGTAAACGTCCTAGGATTCAGATACCCCCATTTTAGATTTACACACTGCAGTCCCAGCAGCAAGTCAGCAAGTCAGGTAAATAACTAGGAAGAATCTGACAACTTGCCAAAAACAATCCATCTCTGAAGCAATGGCAAAGAAGTCTGAAGTTAATTAAATTCACAGTACATTTAGTTTTAAAAGCACCCAATAGTCATGGGACTCAAAATTGCTGACTTTCTCATCAGACTAATAAGAAAATCTCTGATCCCCATGTGTCATTAATCATATTAGTGTCCCTACGCTTGAACTCACTCGTGTCACAATGCAAAGATGGGCAAGTGAACAGGAAGTTTTGCGATGGGTTGAAATTCGATAATGTTATTGTCCCCCGAGAGTATGCATCTTGTTCAAAAGCAATATAATTCAAATGAATAACTTCTTATGACAGATAAACTATACCACACCAATTATTTACAGTACTGTATGTCACATTCTTTCAATACAATATCTTCCGAACCAGGGGATTAATATCCCTTTAAACTTTGCTCTTGCATATTTGGGAAAGGTCAACATGGCTGCCTCTGTCACTAACTTTAATGGCCATCTTCATCTTAAGGGTGCAGTTGGGGCCCGAGTTCTTCAGCGGGAAGCGCTGGTGCAGTGTCATGTCTTCAGCCTCCAGCAGATGGGTAAGAGGAATGGTCAGGTTGCCTAAGCTGCACTCGTGTTTCTCATCCTTCACCTGATAGAACAAGAGTAACAGCAGTTTATCAGAAGTGCCCCTCAAGGATGTCGGAGAGTGCCTCCTGGTAATGTGTGCACAAGGCAGACCACTGAAGGAGAAGAACGGGGGAGAAATCTAATCTGACTTTCACAAGAAAGGGGCAAATGTGCATAACATTCCATCAGTCACTACAACAACAGTACAGAATCATGAGATCAGATTAATATTTGAGCTTTGTAAGATAGCTGGCATGTATATATTTCATACTGAAAGCTGCTCTCTTCAGAATACTTGTTCTGCGTGACAAAAGAAAACTACATGAAAACAGTTCCAAATGGAAGGTACAGTACTCAGGAGTGCTAGAACTATTTTAAGGTCTGTCAATATACATTTTCATAATGCAAGAATGTTTACTTGAGCCTTAGTGATATTTGTGATATTAGATCTGCAGATAAATCCTTAATATAAGCAGCTTAGCTCTGCTCATCAATTTAGCATACCGTACCTCAACACAGAGCTCTTGTGTTTTTGGATTGTGAATAAGGAAAGAGAAAGCTTCCTCCCAAACGGGCTCATGGGTTTTATATCGGATCTGAAAAAAAGAGATGAGAGTTTTAATCGGATATAAAGTGTATACATACATAAGCAATAATATAATAAAGTATGCATAATCTTAGGATTACAGGACAGCTTCCAAAATCTTTTTGATCTAGTGAAAAATAAGATTTGTGTCTTTTTGCAAAACACAAACCACTCATTTTCATAAAGATTTCCATTATAAGAAATATAGTGGTATAGGTAATTCCTATTTTCTATAGTCATTGTTCATTATATTAATTTTTCAATTACATCTTCCATATAAATGTAAATTTATAACATTAAGTAATCGATTATGTATGTCACGTGATTTTTTTCATATAATTATAAAATGTTATTGGATAATGTCATTTAGATCATGGGTAATGGGTTGCTCTTTTAAATGCCTTGAGGTCTTTACTTCCTTATTCCATAGGAGGGAGTAGATAAAAAATGGTCTACACCTTTTACTAGCTATGGCTACTAAAAATAATAAAAACAACAGCGAAAAACTTGACTATGACTGCTGGAAGAGACAAACCTTGCCTTTTCTCACCTTGCTTTCCTTGGTTTTGTGACCAACGGACAGCTGAACAAATGGACTTGGGTCACTGCTCACTTTCTTAGCAGACTAAGAAATAAATAACGGTAAATCATATTAGTGAGCACATATTTTACAACTAAACTTTACCTTCATGGACTACAAATTCATTCTTCTACATTTTAGGTAGCATGCAAAAACTTTACCAAGACTGGAAGATAATGGATGACCTTAATCTAAGAGGCAGCCCTTTCAGGGAAATGTTGCATAGTTTAATAACCTCATTAATGCTGTATGTCAGCGGCCCCAAATAGTCTTATATCAGACAAAAGAAGAACTGCAATGGAGATAAAGACACTGCAATGTAGATGAAGAAGGAAGAGCATCCAGCTATATACTGTAACTCATAAACTCATAAAATAGGAGCAAGCTTGCGTTCTGTCTAAATATACAATACATGGAAGCATGTGTGTGATGTTTTCTCAAAATTAAAAAATGTAATGCACAGGCAGTGTTTAGACAGTGTGCAGATCCTCTTCTGGTGTTAACAGTCAGTTTCAGGTTCACGGTTGATAATCATCCTCATTCGTGATGGAAAGTCACTATACATAGCGAATGCTTTTCTTTGTATTCTAAAATGCATGTCAGGACACATGGATGTTTTGTATTACAGTATCTGCATTGATTTATTAGGATTTATTCCTATTTTGCTGAATACTGTTGCATAATTATTGTAACTATTAATACTGTAGGTAAAGATACTAAAGATGCATAGAAATACAAACATTTTGGATAATGAGTAATAATTGACAAATATTAATTGTAAATAAATACACTGTATTTGAAGAAAACATATTAGGCATTCATCGCAAAATCTTTTTATCAGCTGACTATATCTCTTAGGAAACTCAGGAGACGTCAATGACTGGTTTTATGGACTTTAATCACAGCTGAAGTGGCTTTAATTTAAAGTAACATCAGTTAATTTGAAGATTATTGCCAATGGGCCAATGTGGAGTCATAATGAGATCATACTGCGGACACTCTGAAATATTTCCGACTCCCTGACAACTGCTGCATACAGTATGTGTCAGTATTAAAGTGTTCATATCATGTGACATAGTGCTCACTTCAGAATTGTTAATAACAGAGGTGTCTTGGATTGTAATAACCATTTTGTTTACAGAGAGGTTCCAATCAGTGAAATACTTCTGCTGAATTTATTCCTAGCATAAATGTGAAACCACTGTTCTTAATATGTATAAAATACATCCTTCATCACTGCTGTTATTGGTATGTGATGATGAATATTGACTAAGCACAGTACATCAACAAATGTCAGATATTCATTGTAGCAAAACAGCAGGCAAATAAAAAACACAAGGCTTTGCTGTTTGAATATCGGACACGATGACACTAAAGTTTAAGTGTACTGAAGACATGTTGAGTGCTGCTCGCTATACAAAGATGCAAAGAAAAGAATTTGGCATTTGCAAAAAAGGTCAAAACAGGTTTGTTTTTTTAAGTGGATGTTCTGTACAGCACAGTGTCGGGAACTAGAATGTTTTCATCCAAGGCTCCCAATTCTACTTTTTTCTTTTAACAAATTGATAAGTTTTGTTTTACAAAACTGAAGAATAACTTGACCAAAGGTTTTACAACCTGCATCCTAAATACAACCTACTCAGAAGGCTGCAAACTAATCTCTAAATGGGTTAGGTTAAAAACCACTTTTTGGGAAGAATACAATAAATATGTTTATATTTATATAGAATTAAAATTCAGTCAGAGAAGACTCCTTTGGAATACAAAGAAATCCTTGAATTTACAGTGCACACCCAGTGATATTTGGCATTGCTTTATTTTAGTTTCATTTAATTACTTTTCACTGTATTAAATCTAAAGATGAACAAATAAGCTTTAATGTAAGTCTTTAGAGATTAATGTGAGGTAAACAACACAAGAGGACAGGCAAATATTACATCATTATTGCAATATTACATTACACCACAGAAAGGTAGGGAGGAGAAGAAAATGTCACAAAAGGTTTAGGTTCTTGTTTTTTCTATGTGAATACTTCCTAGTGTTTTATACATTACAAGATGTTGCATAGTTCGACATACAATATAGTTTAATTGACACAAATTCATTGTGCATCTGATTTGGATTCTTGAAAATAATAACATACAGCAAATACTATCTCCAGTTCTTTGCCCATAAATAAAAAAGTAGTGTGTGGCTTCAAAAAATCTTTTTGAGTTACACAATATCTGCAGCAATTGAAAGTAACTGGGCTCGAATTTCCTTAACAGCACAGAGAAGTCACTCTTAATATTTAAATCTTTGCGAAGTTAGACCACGTTCTAACTACTGTACATCACAAACAGCATTTGTGCTTTGTCCTAAGCCGTGACTGCCTTAGTGCTCGTGCTTCATGTTGTTATGAAAATTGGGTCCATTGTAGCTAGGGCTTTTTCTCTCAAATATCAAAACTGAATTAAAATGATTCATGCTTTTTTGATTCAAACATTTACAAAATCGTAACCGTTTTAAACAAGGAATGAATCACTGCAGAAAATGCAGCTGGCCTGCCTTGTGTGACCTGTCAGTCTGCATGCACTGTTACTTTACCTTCAGGGCCTTATTCACTGAGGCTTTCTTCAACCCCTCATGGTTAAATTCTAATGGATTGCGCTTTCCAGGCGGGAGAGAATGAACACACACCGGGTTAATTAAGGCATGCAGCAATGAGTAAGGTTAATTCATGGTAAGAAGCAAAGCAAACACACCACATGGGAAAAATATAAACCACATACAGTACAAAAACGTGATCACAAGGTTAACACAAAATTCAGACTGGAGCAGCTGGATTAACAACCTCAACCTGCGGAAGGGTACAAATTAAAAAGAGAAAGAAAAAAAGAAACCACAACCAAGCTTGTGCACAGTACACACCAGAAAAACCATTTCAACAAACCCAAAAATAAAAATGATTGATTTTGATGGAAGCAAATGAAATGCAGAGTTCTGAGGGGTCGCTGAGAGCCCTGGCCAATTAGTCTCAACCTATCCTGGTCAGCGTTTGGACAACTGTGTGCCGCCATTTGGGGAATCCTGGTCATAGTTGGCTAGTGACACGACTCCGGTTCGGACCCACGACTATAGAGCCCAAACTGCATTCAAACAAGCGCTTTTACTGGCTGAGCCTTTGGTAGGCCCCTGAACCACAATATTTTTTAAATAAGATACAGTAAATAACATTTAACTCAAGTAACACATTAAGGTCTATTAGTATTTTTGGATTTCTACCATCATCATAAAGCTGGTAAGGTCTGCAGTAACCCAGGAAGCACTTATACTGGGCTTATACTGGAAGCACGGCGCTCAAGGTGGTACTGAGAGCACATAACAAGATGCCAATCCATTGCAGGGCCAATGTAAAATATTAAATCAAAGCTGGCTAGAGTATCTTTGGGTAATGGGAGAAAACTGGTACAATTATGTGGACCTGGAGAATAAATACCTCTATACAGTATAACAGGTGCTCCAGTATGGTACTAAATCCAGGACCTAAGAGCTCTGAGGCTGCAGTGTTAACAGACACGTGTTTGCATGATTCTACTAAAAATCCTTAAACAGAAAGCTGTCGGCAAGTTATTAAGCCTGAGTACCAAGCCTAACAATGGTAATATCCAATCCAAGAGATCTTTATAGGTGAGGCGGATTGTAAAGTTCTAAAGTTGGTACAATTAGTGCCTTTAAATAAATTAGTTTTTGAATTTATAGACAAATCATTCCCATATGTTGTTTTTATTTGGATTCTATAGTTTTTCTTTTTTATATCCTCTAAGCTGCAATCAAAAAATCAGATGCTGCCAATTGATGAATCCCTGTCACAGTCAGCTATTAACACAAACAAGACCCAGGCATGTGGGCTATACACTACAAGCCCCAGTCTACACTTTGAACACCTTTACAGTATGTGCCACTTAGGAAGCCCTATGGCTGTAATTTTATCAAGTGATGTCTAAAACATAGTAACACGTTTCATCCATCACACAGCACATCTGTTCATCTTGTACAGAGAGCTTCTATAGGCCACTTTGTGAAGAAAACCATTGTGTCTGGTATACAGTAACTGATAAGGCAAAGACCTGTGGAACTATTTAAAGAACGTAGAGTAGGGTTCTGAAAAATTGTCAGGCATCATCAAGTCCATCACCCTAAATCTCAATATGACAGCTCACATAGATGTGGTGTTTAGCTGTCTCGTGACAACTGCCTGGCAAGAAAGCTCTTCCAAAGATTGCTTGCTGACAGGTCCTTGTAATGACAAGTGCTACAGTGCCAGCTGTCATTATGTGTATTCTCTTCTTATCAGTCTAGCCAGTCATTTCTAACATTAAGATTTATATTTATATAGATGCTTCTGGTATTCGAAATGCAAAAATAAAAACCCAAATCTCATTACTTACTTCACACACAGCTGCTATTGAAATGCTTTCCTCTTATCCTTGATGTCATGAATGTTTGAACTTACAAGTTGAAAAATGTCTCCAGTTAATTCCAAATATCAAAAATTACTGACACATACCTACCTGTAATGTGGCAATTGATAACGCTTTATTTTCCTAGAACCTTACCAATCGTTCTTTAAATGTTAAGGAAAACAATGTTTGCAATGTTGAGGAATTGAAAAGGAAGCAGATTGTAGATGGAGAGGTCTCAACAATCCAGTAACCTCCTGTTTTTTAACTCACTTCAGACGGACACCATTCTTCAACAGAATATGCTCATCATATTAGCTACATTTTAGCTGTAACTCTACCTCAGTTTCTAACACTAGACCCTCACCTAAACACCTGCTTATAAAATCAAAGTATTAATGACAAAGGTGTTAAAATGCATTTTAAAATTACACCCTGAATATACATTAAGCATTTCATTCATGCAACAAAAACAATGAACATGCTTTCTGGCATTACAAGACTTGGGTTTCGGTTGCCGTAACAACAGCAGGTCACACTGTGGCTAGTACTAGAAGGCAAAATTCCAGAAGACTCACAAATAATGTTCTATAGAGTGAGGTAGTATTTTCACAAAAGACTAGGCCCGAAGCTCTCCTCTCTTTTAAGTATCCACACCCAAAGTTCCCCTCGAAGACACTCTTTAAGAGGAAGGAAATGGAGAGAAGAAAGCAAAGAAAGATGGAGCTAAGAGGTTGAAAAAGTCATCGTTTTGGCTCCTTAATTCTGACCTACAGTATACATGCAAAACACAAGGCTGAAATTCTTTGGCGCAAACAGTATTTCTTTGGCAGTTTAATGACATATCAGTTGTAAAGCTAAGCCAACAATAAATTAGAGGCCGTTATACATTCAGACTGTTTTTCTGACAGTATTATTGTAGGGTATAGAGCAATGGGGATATTGATTCTAAGGAATAACAGATGAGTAAGAAAGAGGGAAAATCAGATGGCAGGGAAACGCAGCTGAAGTCAGGTCACAACTCGAGTACATGTTAACAGATGACTGATGTACAAAGCAGAAGCACAAAAAGTATAAAACAGGTATTATTTTAAAAGAGAATATTTTGACAACGCAGCAATAGTTGCCTAACATGTTTTCTTTCTCTATGCAGAAAAAGAAACCTTCCTCACAGAAAAACTATCAATTGGGTAAAACCTCAAACAACCAAACTACAACAATCATGATAGGTAAATATGCCTTTCAGGCAAGAGACGTGATGGCTTAAAATGAATGGAGCTAGATTTGTGAATACACATTCAATTGTGTATTGTAGATTGTCATTCAATGTCTTAAAAAGCATGGAGAACCAGAAAGAAATGAATAAACTACTGCTCTCAGACAACAGCTGTGGGACAAGCTGTTCCTGTTTGGCCTACACCTTTCAACGTAAGCAGGGTTCCTGCTGCCACTGGCTAATTCTGATTTAAAAATATACAGTATGGCATTTAAAAGTGCAAAGTAAAAAAAAAATACTCAGAAAACTACCAAACCAAAATGAAAATATTATGTAAGGGGATTTTTCCCTTTAATACATTAGAGAAATTATGGTTTCCATGGCGAGTGCCTGATACAGTATGTGTACTTACAGGCAGACTTCTGGCAGAATCCAGGTAAACGACTAGCAGTGATGATGAAAGGCCATCATTGGCTTGGCCTCTGTCTGCTTTAAGACTTGCCAACACCTGTTAAGCACAAAACAAGAGAGAGGATATTTCTAAATGCAGGTCGAACAAACAGACTGCTGACTGAAGGTTATAAGGCAAAGGGAAGTCAGAGCAGCTGGGTTTTACATAACAATCTGCAGTACTTGTTCCTGCTGGTGGTTTATAAAAGCTTTTACACATCGCCCATAAGCTTTCTCCTTTGAATGTACTGTATTAAAAACCTGCTAAGGCAGAGAGAACACTACACTCATCTGCGATTATCATTAAGAGTGTCTAGTTTCTCAAAAGCAAATGGGTTACTATTTTGTTTTTGCATAATTTGTCTTCTGTATGTACTGTAATCATTATATGTATTTAATAATTAAAAAAATCAAAAAGCAGATCCACTAAGCAAAAAAAAACACCACCTAAAATACATATTTAATAGTGCAGAATCCAGTACATCAATCTCTCTTTGGAATATCATCATTAACATACATTATGGTGATTTGTTTGTTTCTGTTCAACAATACTTCCATAGCCTTAAGTACACAATCATACCTGAATAGAATTTTGCAGCTAGTCAAAAATACTTATCAGATGCTGAACAAGCTAAACATTACTTACAGTATATGTGAACAGAAACAATTTTGATGTAATATATTTACATAAAGACACGGTTATTATAATATTTTACTACATTAGTATCAGTTAATAAAAGACTGACTCCATCATCCATACCTGAGAATGCAGGTAAGAGAGGCCCTCTCTGGGCCTTCGTTTACATCTGCACCGTGAAGCCAGACAGATGACAGAAAACAAAGTGTGTGGTCTGAGGTCGCGTGCTTGGTGCGATGCTTAAGGCTTTCCCCCACTCTGCACTCTAATAACACTTTTTAATCTTCATTTGATCTACCCCCCACCAAACCGTAGGTGGGTGACAACATTATGCACGATCCAGGCCAGTGTAAAAGCTTTGCTCCGTGATGTTAAGGGCAGAACAGGAAAATCTCTTTCTGGATTTTCTGATCCGCATTCTCACAGATCGATGAGAAACTATTCCCGGAATGTGTCCTCACAAAGGGGCATTTGCTTGAGGCTTGTTACTCATGACGGGGATAGATTTTTTTAAAGGTTCTTAATTAAGAGATTTAGACTCTTTCACTTTCAAAAAGTGTAAAACCGCTGGAGTTTGCTAGGTCTGTATATTTTTCCCCCCCCCCCAATGGAAAGAAACTGTTATTATAGCCCAAGTTGCACTCAGCAGTTTATACTCATTGCATTTAGTTTCTGAGTACAAAAAAAATTACATATCCTTTAATCCTTAAAGCCGGTCCTTATAAATCATTCTGAAATTCATTTTTAATATCAATCAATATCAATAGCAATCAACAGTGCTACTTAAGTATACAAGCATTTCTTTATATATTTAATGAAAGTAAAGGTAAATCCCACCATTACAATTTCAACTTTAATGTCAGGTGGATTTGAAAAGCTGGCTACTTTAATAGCAAAGCCACACATAGAAAACTGTTGCAGAAGCAAGATAACACATGATTGCGCAAAAAAATCAGCTGACCTTATTCTTTGTGACTCACTCACAGTTTTTAAGACATGACACAGAGACCTCAGAAAATAGAAACAACAGTTGTGCATTTATTACCTGATCTAGCTTTTCAGGAGTCGAAAGCAGTGTGAGCCATTCGAGTTTGAGGTGTAACTTTCCAGTGTTGACCTCTTCCAATATAAACCACTGGAATGAAAGAAATGGCCATTTCAAAGCCAAAATAAGCAGTCCACCCAGTACTTCAGTTACATACACTCTTTATATTGTAATGAGTCTATTTTACTTGTTAAAATTAGTCTAAACAGGAAGTGATTGTTTATCAGTCGAGGACATGGGTATAGCTATATCATTGTTAGTGCTGTCGGCTGAGGCAAAAAAAAATATTTTGGGAGTTCTTTTACTTTTCTAATTGATTTTTTGCTCAAGGTTTATTATTTTGGGATGAGCTGACAATAAGAAAGCAACCCCCACCTCTGTATTAGATTCTGCTGTTTGACGAACACTTGTTGTTTTGGATTTCTTTTCCATGTTGTACATGTATTCAGTAACTTTTAACAGGATTAGTCAAAATTAAGCCAATAAGCATAATAAGACAGTGTCTGTGAACTTTTAAATTTTAGGTTTCAGTACTTGTTCTCTGAACTGGATATCTTATCTTCTTATGACAGTATAACATGAAATATTTTCCTTTTGTTGTGAAGAGAAAAACTTTTTTTAACAATGACACTCTTCACAAACACAAGATACCCAAAAAGCACTAATGTTTGAGAAGCTAAACAAAATTCACAATGGACATGAAAATGACAAGATATGTCACCTTAGTATTATGAGAAGGGAAGTGAGCAAATTGGGTAACATTTGTTCCAAGATAATGTGGGAAAAAAAACAAAATGGCACATTAGACCGAATTACCTCATCAACCTTTTGCTCCTTGTGAAGCTCAGTCAAATCAATCATCAGACTGCAATGAAAAATGTTAAAAGAATAATCACTTTAATTAAAATGGGCAGTCATTAGCACCTGCAAACTAAGAGCTGGCCATCCAGAGTTAACAGATTTATTTAATGTTTAAATGATAATAGCTGCAGTTCACAGTTCACATTTAACCTTATCATTAGCTGGCCACCCCTGACATGGAGAATGTTAAAATTAAAGTCAGCCAAAGCACATTGATAAAGGAGAATGTTATAATCATACATGCAAGCCCTTAGTTATTCACCTGCCAAGAAAATCGTCTTCATCAGGGTCTTCATCAAACAGCTCAATCTCCAGGTGCTGTCCTGAGTGCTCATACACCAAAAACTGAAAATACATTTATGAAATCATAGGATTTATCTAATTGTTTCCCCACTCTAAAAAAATTAAATAACTAATTTTAGCTTGATTAAAGGTTACCACATACTACATCTCTTTGAGAAAGGCTGGTGTTCTGGAATCTGGAGTTTAACTATGAATGTTTTATGATTTATGGGAATGTCCTCAGTGAGAGCCACTGGAAATATACACTAAAGCTACTACTGGGGTCACAATATCTTGTTTAACAACAATTGACATAATGGAAATCTATAACCATTATAACCACAAAGCAATACTGTACTTTGCAAAAATATCAGATTTCTCTTTCAAATGGTAACATGTAGTCTTCTGTATCTAATAGCACAGAAATTCCTTAAAAGAAAAAAAAATTACTGCACTAGAATCGTCAAAAGTGTTTTTTAAACATCGTGTCTAATTAGTCCTGCATAATCTAATATTATTTTTGATAAGGCAGTTTTTATTTAACTACAAGCATGAGGTCTTTAGAAAATACCTAATGTCATCTACCTTACACTGCCCTGGACATAATAAATACCACAAAGAAGAAACAAAAGGTCTTAGTATTGTACTTTGTCTTTAATGGAAACTAAAAAGGAATTAAATAATTCTGGTTGAAACCAACTACTTGGCCCCTTAGAATACACATTAAGAAGTGGCCTAAGCAGATCTCTAAAGCAGCACATTTTGTAATGAAAACACGGAAGTATCTTTTTCTACCTCCCGAACTTCATTCCATTTGGGATTGACGTTTTCTTTCACTGTCTTGCTCCGGAATTGGTCGTTGCCGAGCTGAATGACACCGTAAGGGTCCGACTTCCCCTTGATGAGCCCTCCGAGGAATTTATCCTTTCCCAATAAATCCTGAGCTTCCAGAAAGTGCACCCGCAGGACCCCCTGAGCAGAGATGTTAATGAGGGGTGCTTAATACAGCTAAGAGCTGGGAACTTTTAAAAACACAGTATATCACCTTTACAGGGTAAACTACCCTATAAAAGTTTATCACGGTACATCTGCAGGGAGTTGGCAATTTTCTCCATGATTATAACATTTGCTCTTCTTAGATTTACAATGGTTTGCCTGAGACAATGCTTTACCACAGGATTCTGTGATTCACCATGAAATAACTATGCTCTTTTAATTTAAAATACCTTTTGCCAATAAAAATAAAAAAGAACTTATAATAATAAAGTAGTACTAGACTCTTACATAAGTACTAACTTATTTGTGCTGTTTTTTTTTAGGAAAGAAGAACTGTAAAATGTCCCTCATGTTGAATGAATGTCATCTTGTGTGCATTACATTCACATGTCAAATGGTAGGGTCCTTAATGAAATTATTTCTTAATCTGGTTTAAAAAGAAGATGCATTTCACAGAACACACTTCCTGTTGTTTTGAATGTTGAGATTAACATGCAAAATCGACAGTTCAAATTACTGTAGCTACATCTTTTCTATTTCTTCACCGTGACAATCACTCAATTGGCCATGAAGTTAAAGGATACAGTTCCTACCTTCGGCAAGGGAAAGCGGAGCTGGGCAAGTTGTACATCCCCTACCAAAGGAACTGTGATCCGGTTGGGAAGAACCAGGTAACTGCAGATTATGTCTTGGATGAGACTGTCCGACAGGCCACTGTGGAAAAATAGGAGATATGGCCTCTAGCACTCTGACAAAGAAAATTATTATCTTTAATGGGAGAATACTGTATGGATAGAGTGATACAGAAGACTTAAGACTTAAGAAAACTTTAAACAATAAAAACAAACATCAAAACAGGAAACTGTGTCTCATCAGAAGGTGGAACTTAGTGTCTTAGTAGCATTTTTTCAAGCATATGGATGCTTGAGGAAGGAAAACATTAGTACGACAACAATGCAAAGTTACTACACTAAGACAAAAATGTACTTAAGATTAGATATAATTCCACTGACTGTGTGAAAATGGCCATGACAAAAAGTCCCAAAAGCAAAACAAATGTAGCACAAAAGGTTCGTTAATACTAACCTCTTCTGTTGAAAAGATTATAATAATATTGCACAATTCTATACTTTTTATTGACTCAGAAAAGTAATAAAAGTGTGAAATGGGGATTTCAAAATAGAAAAACATGAGCAATAAAAAAAAGCACAAACACTTTGGAGCTTGAGTTCTAAAATAACTACTTTAATTATTTTTTCCATCCCACTACACTCTCACTGAGATTTTCCATCTTTTTTTTATTTCAGGGGACACGGGTAAAGTGAAAATCCTTTAGAATGTATATACATTAAAGAAACTCAATGGCTTTCAATAAATAATCCATCACAGAGTGTGCAATGAAAAGTAACAGCATCAGCAGAATCTTGTCCATCCACAGCACAGTGTCCGAGAGCTCAGAGACCGAAAGATGACCTTGCAGTGGGATCCATAGAGAGGATGCTCTTGAGAATCAAAGAAGAGCTTCCTTTCATTTCACGCAGAGAGTATTCCAGAATGTGGATTTCCAGAATCTAGCACAACGTTCTCCCTCTTGTTCTCTGTGCAGCTGGCAGTACCAGTCTGTTTCCCAACACCAAGCAAGCACTGTGCAAAATCTTTGGTTTCATTAACATTCCCTGCTTTGAAAGCAATGACGTGAATTGTGTATGTAACTGGAGACCTTTTTGTAGGAGGTATTTACAGTACAGCAACACAGAACATAACAAATGCTTGTGTGTCTCCTGCTATGTAAACTAAAGAAAATGACCCAGAACTGTCCCATATGTTTTTTTAATGCATTCTATTATTTTCAGTGTATTAGGTGTAGGAAAAACTCACAATTTAATTTATTTTTTTTTCCAATTGTGTTATTGTTAACGTGTACATTAGTGGTATTTGTGGGTTCTAGAAAAACTATTTTCATGAAGTTCATTCTGCAGTCTTGCAACTTGTAAAGGAACACCTGCTGCCGAGTCACTAAATCAGTTACAGAACAGGCAGGTTAAATAACCTGTTCAGAGGGTGAATATGCATTTCTTCAAATTTGGGGGCTTTATTTAGCTGCTGAAATAATTGTTCACACTTTGTCTTAAATCGGTACATTTACTAGAACCTTAAATACGACTTGCCAAGATGAACAAGACTATCAGATCAACATATACTGTAGCATTACCAATTCCTGGAGGCAGAATGTGCCAACATACATGCTTATAAAAATGCATTTAAATATAAATTTACATATGAAGTGTGCACATGAAATACCCGCTATTAACAGAAAGATAAAAACAGGTTAGCTTATGGATTAAGTCTAAAACAGGAGGTCAGTAATGAATAGAACAACTGTCGTTAGAGCACTCAAGATATGCTGGAGCACCAGTTAAAGGTGTCCTCTAAACATAGGAATTACTTTCCAAACATCCATCCTTAAACTGTGAAAGTATCAAATACCAATTACTCCTAGCTGAAACACATCTTCAGTAGATCATGTTTCTCTTCAGTCCACCAGAGGGAAGCAGTGTTTCTTATAATGAGCAAACTAAAGAGAAACTGCCTTTTTTTTAAGCAACACGCCCTTTCTTGAGAGTTACGAACACTGCTTGAGGTAAAGCTCGAAACGTCACCAAATTTCTTCATTTCAACAACTATTAACAGTTGCAGTGAACATAAAGTGCTAAAAGCATAACAAAATCATTAAAATATTGTTCATGCTTTTCTGCTTTTTCAGACTCCAAAAGGTAGTTTGTTTTTTAGTATTATTAACAGCATAACTGTACATTATTACTGTACAAGCGGCTCCTGCATAAAAATCCTACAGTAGGTGTTTTAGCCATCGTATTGTATGTTTGCTTTGTTGCACTGGTAGTTTGTAATAAGTGAACTTCAGTCCAGAAGCAAAAATTAAGTCACCAAAGTTAAAAGAAAATGGGACGAGTACTACAGTATCTGTAAGAATATCAGGAAATACTGTAACAAGGGAGCACCCTGATGATCCCCTCCCTTCCTTAAGTCATGTATTTTGGGTGTAAAATGGCCTTGTTCCAGAGGAAACGTGAGGCACATGCACACTAATTATGCTATAAATGCACAGGCTGTTGTAATGGGTGGAGCAAACACTGGATCCTCAAGGTAACCTAAGTTTCTGTTTCCATATACTTGAATAACCAGGACTGCCACATTTCAAGGCAAAAGGTGTGTCTATTTTCAACATTAAAAATAACCAGAACAATAGTCATGAGAGGCGTAATTATAAAGTACTGTATGTCCCACATTCATATTCGTATAGGCAACTGGGAATGAATCGGGAACTCTTGTGCTTTACTTGTTTCGGGTGATAAAAGAGGAATGGAGCAAGAAGGTAGAAATTTACAACCTGCTGCCTAGCTGTTAATTCATCACTGCTATTTTAAAGCCCTAAGATAGGCGAGTTTTTGTGTTATTGGTTTTCAATGTGAATAGTGGGAGATTTTGTGAAGCAGAGCATCCCTCCCCAACTATCCAATAGCACAAAATTCTAACATTGTGCTTGTGAAAGATACTTCTCCCATCTCTTCCATTACTACATTTCTCCAGGAAGTCCATGGAATCTGTAAGGACACTGAGAAGTCAACGTATGCTAATTAGAATTTGATTGAATAGGACACAGTCACTTTAATTAAACTGCATCTCATCTCAGGTGTTACTAAGGTTAATGTTGGGACCCCGACACTCAGGTTTGAGAATCTTAATTGAGGCAATGGAGTTCAATTTACTTTGGTCCAAAATGTATTTCAATTGTGCCTGTTCACTTTTTGAGCAACTTATCAGAAGCTATGCCTTTTAAAAACAACATATCCTTCCTATGCAGGGCATTGTCAGCTACTATTCAAGCCAGCGTGGTGTTCATTACATTAATTTATGATTTTAATAGGTTTCCATAGCATGAATGTAACCATACAGCATAAGATAATAGACTCTTTCTGGACTGAACCATTAGTTGTTACTAACCCAACTGTACAAACCTCAGATGTGACTACACAAACAACTGCCTGATCAATAATTACAAAATAAAAAAATCCCTCAAAAGAAAAACAAAATCAATTAGATGCTGATGCTACTAAATAACGTGGTTACTGCATCTATTTAAGCAAAACAACACTACTTTAATTCCATAATGGATAGTGTAAATAGTCTAATAACCTTCACAATTAAATTTTACAGGGGAACAGGGGGTAACAAAGGATTTGCAGTGCACTTTAGAGCATAGTTCCCATTCATTGTGTGCCTATATCCTCAGGAAATACTTCAGGAAATACAAAAACAAAATAAAACAACTCATATATCTTAAAAAATGTATCACGCCATGGGGAGGTTCCTGTCTCTCTCCCACCTGCTCATTTAAAGATATAATTACATGGGTGGGCAGTGCTTTTCTCCACAACCTAGTGATTTTTTCCATTTAAGGGAATCTTGAATGTCCGTGTCTGCTTTCATCACCTTAGGTTCCATTCATTTTGACAGGTCCTCACTAAATGCAGTACTTAAAAATAAATAAAAGCTAATTAAATACATAAAAGATATTTAAAAACAATCACAAAGTAAAAAATAGATGTAAGAATATCTACAAATAAAAAGAGGCCTATCCTTTCTTGTTTACTGGCTACTTATCGGAATTTCCACAATTCCATCCAGTTGTTAATCCCAAATTCCAGTGGTCTCCTCTCAGAGAGTCAGCTTCTATTGTTAACTGGTAAAATCTGTTCATGACGCATAACTGAGAGTCTCTGAGCAAGGAGGTGCTCACTGCTTTTCAGTCCTAATGCACCCACTCTTAATTTCCACTTCGGACTAGGGATGCTTTTCAACTCAAATTCACTTTTAACTACATACAGTACAAGCATTTTCTTGGGCTTTACTGGTTACTCATTTTCTATAAAAAGAGACAATGATGAAACTGTGGGTTGAGTAACTTTACATCTTAACAGTGAAGGGTGATCTAAGAGTTTAAAGGGTTTCAGTATGTGGTTGGATTTACATCTTTCAAATGTCTTTCCCTTCTGCCTTGAGGAACCTTGAAATGATAAACATGCCTTGCTCTTAATAAAATCAAGGATGTCTGATGTTGACTAAACAAGCTCATATTTCTCTAGCTCTAAATTTCTTGAAGAGGGACTTTACTCTGACTTTTGGGGGCCATGGCAGTTGAGTAACAAAGGATTCTGTCTATGGACACACCTGTCATTAAACGTAGAAAACAAAAATAGCAAAGAAAAAAAGTGGGGGATTCTTGTTAAATTGCAACAAATCTGCTAGCTCACCGAACTGATCAATATGCCCCTGCACCATGTTTCTAATCAGACTGTAACAATGTTCACTAACGGCAGTGCAACAGATTTTGGAAAGAACAAAACACAAATACAGAACAATGGAAACACTTGGGTAAATGAGGGACACCAAGTATCAGCTGAGGCTCATGTGTTAATTAAGCAAATGACATCCCAGCATGTATACGCATGAAATGCTGGACAGACCTGGTTGCCTGCAATTCTGGCAAGCATGACTGAAAAAGGAGAGCTCAGTGACTTAGAAAAATACAGTATGGTGACTGTTAGTGCACATTATGCAGGAGCTTAAGAAACCAATACAGCTCAACCTGATGACTCTGTGTTCATGAGAAACACTTAAGATGTCAGCATGGGACACTAAGGGAAAAGACATTGGAAGCAAAGGATAACAGTGGGCAGATGCTGATATTTGGATTCATACTTATGATGATGATATCGTTGCATTAATTCAGAGTGCATGTACAGAACTAAACAGGCAGGCCACTGCAGAGCGACTGACCGCAAATTGTACAACGCATCCACCTTGCGTCTGGGCAAAGGCAACACTGACAGTGACCTGTTTCTGGACTGAACGCATCTACACATCTACTGCTACATCTGTTCTCTTTCTTTTCTTTTCCCGTTTACAACCGTTTTTTTTGTGCAATATATGCCAGGGACCCGTGCAATACATCTATATTTATATCTATATCTATATTTACATCTATATTTATATTCATATGTGTGATATGATTTTTCTGCGCACTGTTCTGTTCTAGTTTGTTCTTTGTGTGTCCGGACTAAGTCTTTTAGTGCACCCCTCACTGTACTGAGTGTATTGTATGTATTGTACTATTGTTATTATTGTATCATTCGTTACACTGTGGCTGTGTTGTCTGTGTAAAGCTGCTGTTGCACTGCAATTTCCCTCACGGGATCAATAAAGTATCTATCTAAATTTCAACCTGAGCCACAAGCATCCAGCTTAATGAAGAACAGTCTGCCAAGAACTCCACAGAGAAGTGCAGTGATGCAAGTTTAAATTCACAGGAAGAAGGGGAATAAGATTCATTGAAGACTGACTTTCATGTGGAAGAAAGGCGTGGCATCCGGCATGGAGACATCTACAGTAGATTGTTGTAGATTCTGCCGTGGGCCAGCGCCCTGTTAACAGATTTTACATTGCTATTTCCATTTTGTTTGTCCACTATTTGTAGCTGAATCCTCAGCTTCCATCATTACAGTAACTGCCACCATTACAATTACAAGAAGATTCCTGGAACGGATCATAGTATTAAGTGCATTTTAAAAATTAATGCTTAACTACTAACAAGTACATCAATATCACAAAAGATGTAGCATATCTATTACAGGGTACCAGGGTTTGCCAAATTGCTCATTTTTTATTGATAACATTTAATGAAAGTATCAGATGTTTCCTGTCACTGTTTACCATTCTCTTGCATTGCCTTTAATGAATTTAGGCCTAGTTTTGCTTATAAAACTGCTGCAGGTCGGTGACATTTAAAAGTTTCTTTGCATGAACAGCTCATTTCAGGTCCTGCCTTGACATTTCAATGGCGTTTCGGACTGGGTTTTCACTTCAGTCATTCTGATGAGGCATGCTTGCATGTTGAGGACCACTGTCTTGCCGGTCTTGCTGCATCACCCAGTTTCGGCTCAGAGAAATCTTTAGTTCAAACACTTCATTCGTTTGTACTTTTTATCACACATTATTTTCTATTTTGCATTCACTCATTATGAAATCAGTAAGTCAATTGGATTGGGTTTCCCACTCTCACCCCTCTAACTTCATGGGGAGATTAAAGTCGAGTGAACAAACTCCAACATGCCCTCCTGTCAGAGCTGTGGACGCCCTGGCTGCCTGAAACCCACCTAGGAGAGGTCATTTACAGCTGCTGAAGAAGGTGTCAGCAGTTACTGAATCTAAGGGTTTATACACTTAATCACGAGGTTAGTTACTGTTGAATCAATGTGTTAATTACATTAACCAGAATATCTTAATACTTTATTAAGACTTTAATGAAGATGTTTTAAATAAAGTATGTTTTAGGTATAAAATATACATGACTACGGAGTAATCTAAGGGTTTTACAAACTTGATCATGCACTGTACTCCTCATATGTATGCACTGCTCCTCATAAAGACATACTGAAGTAAGGAAATGTTTTTCCCCAAAACACACAAGTGAGTACGGCGTTCAACAGATTTTGCACAGCTGACAGTAAATCAGATCTGCAGGTGAATTGGCATTTTTGCCCACAAGCATTTTTTTAACCAATATTGAGATTAAATATTAAACTATGTCATATACTATTACTACGTGGAGAAGCAGAGGGAGCAGTGATCAGTGATAATCAGCCACCTGAATACACGACAGATCTGGTTCTTTGTAAGCAAGCAGTTCAATATTCTTCCTCACTCTTGGTCAAGCGATAGCAGTAAACACAGTATTGGAAAATATCCAGATGGTGGCAGCTGTAGTCTGACATCCCTGCTTGCATGCTGTAGTGAGCAGTATACTGAACCCATAGATGTAATAAAGATATAGAACAGCATGTAATGACCAAAAGGCAAAGACACTTGAATGGTGTGAGATACATGGTAGAAAAGGAAGCTTGCCTTCTATTGTTTTATTTCCTTTGATTGCTCACTTACTTTAATCCAGGAATGTCCAACATATTTGTGAGGCCTGTCCAGTTAATGTCCAGCAGCTGCAGAAGAAAGCAAAGTCCATTGTTATACAGGATACGGTGATTGAATGCTGAAAATCAATAACATACAGCAATGGGAACTACCTTAGTGTCCCCCAGTTGTTTTATTATAATGACCTGGTTAGAAAATCAATACATTTACCACAGCCAAAGGAAGAGAGAACATTTCTGAAGTACCAAATTCAGCATAATTCGTAGAATACCAAAAGGTGAGGTTTTGACATAACGGAAAGGCGGCATTCCAAGTTAACAATATTCCAGAAGGTAAGGAAAGGGCAGTAGCTATTTCAACTGAGAGCCACCTTAAGTAATAAACCACAAAAAAGATACCACCTCACACATGGAAGTCATTAATTTATGAAAATAAATGTACACATCTTGCACTTTTCCTTTAATTCCTCACCACCTACTGCAAAAAAGATCAATAACACCAAAGTAAATATTTCCCAGTGCTCTGAATCAGATTTGTAACTCTCAAAGAAAATGTAAAGATAAGCTATTGTGAAGAAAATACAGATTTGTGGTTAAAAACTGGTTAAAAAATGAACTCATGGTCTTGCATACAGTAAGTGTCTGTCTTATGGAGGTGGGGTGGATTCCTTACTTCTTATACACTATGTACAGAACATTCTATTCTGGAGCAGAGCTAATAAGGTAGAAAGCAAATTTTTAAGAGAAGTGCTTGGGATTTTAAGAAAATTTTCTCTGCACAAATTGAATATAAAAATTGCCACTTTTCTTCTCTTTATTTTTGCTAAATGAAACTGAGGCTTTTCTAGGTTTGGCTTACACGTCTAAAACCAGCAGTTACATGTTAACTTGCAAGTAAGACGTAAACTTTTTGGTCTAAGGATAAATCAATATTTAAACACACATCAGTAATCTACATACTTGATACTTAGCACTGTTCTGTGTTTTATTAAACCACCCACACAAAGTTATGTCATCCATCCAATTCCTATACTATACACATACAAAATTAGAGACTTAAAGAGTTCTACCTGGCTTTTACTGACTTTCATTTCATTAGATACTCTTATTGTAATTGTACAGCTGTCACAACAATTCACAGCAAACATCACACGATCAGAATGTGGAGTAACCCAATTCAGCAAACAGGTTCAGAAGGCTAATTTCCAAGATAAACATCAGATATAATGCAAGAATCTTGTGCATTGTATACAGTGTCTTGCAGAAGCATTCACCACCTTCCAATTAGGTCCCTTTTTGCTAAATTACAAATGATTTACTGTATGTACTGTATTGTGTAGGCACTGTATGTATACATTGTGTATTTATGTCATGGGCCAAACACGAGAGCTTCAGAAATTGTGGCATTGTATCTCATCTAACCCTGGCTTTTGCTTGGATGCTTCCCAAAAAGCACATTAGCCAGTTGGGTAGATATAGTAGAAGACGGATGCTAAAAACACAGAAATAAGGTAGGATGTTATGTTATCATTGATATTGCTGTCAATGCATGCAAAACGTTACTGAGGATGCTAAAAGCCATGTTCATCACATTATATATATCTCTCAACAGCAGGTTACGTACAGCATCTGGACTGGGGAAGTGTAGTGATAAAGACAGTACAGCACTTGTTCCTTATTGTCTTATTGTCTGACTGTGTTTGCTTACAGTATATGAATAAAGATATATAGTTCTGGAATAATTTAGCTTCTGTCCACAGTAGCCAGACCATCGCTTGACTTTAGCATCTATCCATAACAGACTTGTGACACACGCTGATTCCAACAATTAGAGCAAGAAATCATAAAGTTACAAAAGTCCCTTTATGTAGAACATGAGGAAAGCAAGTGATCATCTTAACATTACTAATATGCTTCTGCAGAATGACAGAACATCTACTTAAACTCATAAGACTTAATGACATAAATGTTTTCACTGCAATATCTGAAATTTCTATCAAACTTTAAAAAAATAAAAATGGATCACAGAATTAAGCAATTCAATGTTCAGTGTGCTCTGTCTGATCTGTAGGTTGCTGCTGTTGCTTTTTTTTTAGGGAGTCATGCTCCCATTTAAGTTTAATTAACACACATCCTCTGATAAAGACTGGGAGGAAATGAAGTTTGAGTTATATAAAACAAGGGAACAGGTGTACATTAAGCCCACAGTACCACTATCAACGAACAATCTTTTATTCATGCCATCACATTTTCCTTCCTGTGCATGCTTCCTCACAGTAGTTAGCAGTCAGAGAAACTAAGCAACTCCACTGATACAGAGTCCATAAATGCATATAACAGGATGAACAAGAAACTTAAAACATGATAATATGAAAATACTGATCGCATAAAATAATAATTTAAAGTTTTCTACTTTTCTGGTTGGAGAACCAGTTTTCAAAAATCCCTTTCAATAATGATAGATAGAAAAAATCAAACTTAAGTCCAACATATTAAAAAGAAAGTTACAAATTCAAAGATCTACTGAAATACTGCCACTGAACAAGAGAGCCGATTTTATATACTATTAGTATCACAGCGATATGAGGTTTTTCTGTGCCTAAGGGAGGATTTTGTTACGAGTCTTCAAAGACTCTTTAAAACCCCCATCTAAAAGTAATGTGCATAAAGGAGAAATGTCTTTACTACAAGTAATTAAGCTTTCATTATGCATTTTTTAGAGGCATTTTTCACATTACCTTTTATAAAATTGAAATCAGTCATAGATACTCAAAGATATTTGATTTTTTTTTACAGCCAAATGCTTTCATTCGGAAATCAATACAGTTATGTACCCTTGACATTCAGTAGGAAAGCTGTAAAATCCATGTCAGAATATTTACCAGTGCAGTACAGAGAACTGCACAACAAAGCACAGATTCCCAAAAAGTCTAAGTGTGACCACAACAATATACTGTATGCATCACCTTAAACATATGCATTTTGTCAAGTTAAAACTGAAAAGGATCTATAAACTTTCTGCGAGGAAATTTAGTGCTCTTGCCTCATAAAGAAAAGACTGAAGTGACTATTTCTGTACCTATCAATATAAATATAAGGAAAGCAAACGTTGTATAGCAACAGAATCGTTGCCCATTCTCACTGTAGAATTAACTTACAAGAAAGCTAAATAATAAACCCTTATACTTTCAAAACAACAGTTTCACAGAAATAAAGTGAAACTCGTGCTGTCACTGAAGAATTGTAAAAGAAAATTTTGCCTTTGCACCTGCCCCCAGAAATATAAAGTTATTCAGGAGAGACCCTTAACAGATTTGACTGTTTTGTACTGATTTTGTTGGGTATGTTCGCTGAATTTCTAAAATAAGTTTTGAAATGTAAAGGGTATACTTTGTTATATAGCATAAATTCAATATAATGGATGCAAAAGCTACAGTATATTTCTTGAAAAATGGTTCAAATATTTACATTTCCAGACTGATTATCTAAAAAAGAGCAATAGGCCCAATTTTTTCTTTAGTCATTTGCTTTGGAATCCATCTTCTTGATTACTCAAGCTACGCAAAGGATGATCAAGAACACTGTAAATTCATCCACGGATTTGCAACATCTTGAAATGATTTCTTTAGACCGCAGGAGAATAGCAATGGAAAGTAACAGCATTTCCAGAACTGCAGATGGTGTGACTGGTACTGGCCTAGTGACTCACAGTGATGTTTACAGACTACATGTCTGTTGCCCTTACTGGATTAATTGATTCACCCTCTTTCTGCCTTTACAGTAGGGCAACTAGTTGATATGCAATACCCAGCTGTGGAGATGAGTTTTCCACTCCAGGTCTTTTCCCTAGAGCTCCCTTAGAATGAGGCCATTTCACTGTTGAGGCTAACCCCAGGCAGCTACTGTACTCTTAATTAAAAAAAATATATTGATTTCCATAGAAAGGAATTAGTTGTAAATAAAAAAAAAATCTAGTGAAAAGTATTCTGTTATCACAGAGAAGAATACCTGGTTATTTAGACTAAAAAACTAAAAACATCAAAGGGTTTCAAACGTTTCTGAGTGGAGTCAGGTTCCAATCAACAGTTGTTGTGTCAGGTTTTAAATTATTACCCAAATAGGACTCCATGACTGGTTCCACTCCAAACAGCAGGAGTAGAGTATTGGCAGTGTACTCAAATCCATACCTGAAACAGGTCAGTTGTCTATGAAGCACTGCAATTTAAAAACCACTTGGCCACACTTGGGAGGTAAATTTACACATATTTACAGTAGCCACAACATTTTTTTTCACAACAGTGTATAACACCTGTTAGACTCTCTCTCGTCCACAAAATTCAAGAATGAGGTTTCACAATGGTTAACTTATTTTCTGTTAAAGAAAAAAACAAACAGGGAGGGTACACTCTACTCCTTAGCTGTTGTAATAAGTTAATAGTTGTTCCAGTTGCCAGGCTGGCTGGCATAGTGAAAAATTGCAGCTGTGCTCCAATGACTCATCCTCAGAACTGCTGCCAAGATTTGTATCCACAGGAACAGCAGTTAGGGACACATTAGCACTTTCCAAGCAAAACAAAACAGTTTTATCAGTGCTTTATTAAAAAAAAAAAATCGTTAACGTATACAGTAACATGATGCAGAAAATGGTTCGTTCAAAATGGGATTTGGAAGGCACATTATTCAGTAATCAGCTCATGAAAAAAAAATCTATTATATTTACATATAGTTGATATTCTACAGTGTACGGATTTTCCCAAGTTGCAGTTCCTCTCCTTAATCATATATTGACATGAAAACATACATCCTAATTCCTGTTAAAGATGCCCATGGCATGGTATTCTGCTTCTTAGCTTGTCTTAAAGCAAGTCGCTCTTAAAATGAACGACATGCCTACTCGGCAACTGTGAAAATGGTGGAAGACCAGAAACTCAGCGGGGCCAACAGCTAAGAGGCTCAAGGGAGAAAGTGGCATGAAGTCTAAGACAGCAAGTACAATGATGAACCAAATCGAAATCTGGAGTGCATAGACACAGAACACAGAAAAAAATGCCAGAAATGTTCATTAAACAGGTAATAAGAAAGGAATTCAAGAGGATCTTAGGAATATCAAGCATTGGGGGTGAGGAATGCCTGGAAGAGCACACTGGAGGCGAGTGCACTGACACAAGGATGTCAATGAAAGCAAAGGCAGACGTCTGCGCCATCCTGCACCAAAGCAAAAACAAAATCACACCAAACAGCAATCTGCACTAGGTTTGATAGCAAAAGGAAGGATTTTTTTTTTCAGTCAAGGATGACTCAACTGTGCTAAAAGTGAGATAATTATGGGAGGTTAAATATTTGAAGAGGAATGAGCAGCTATTTAATGAGTTGGTGTGGCTAACACACCTCAATTCTCCTGCAACGATTTGTCTGAAAGTTCTACTTAAGGCGTGTGAAACAAAAATCCTAGAGGTTGGTGTCCCCCATATAGTATAATGCCAATATACTGAGGTTATAGGAGATTCAAAATGTCATTACCTCTGATGATTTTCACCAGGGTTTGGTCCACAAGATCTACTAATGTAAAAAACTGTAGATAATATAGCTACTGTAGCTCATAAAACAACAATATGACTTGTTTCTGCACATTTTTAGATGCAATTAACCACTGGTCTGGAGGGACATTATGCAGTACAGTATACTGACATTATACTATACACTAAAAAAGAGAATTCCCTAAAACAATTGACGCAGCCTTAGGTTGCTGGAGATAAACGGTCCTAAAAAACACTCCTTCCACATAATACGTTCTTCTTGAGCCACCCGATTAGATGCTGGGAAGCAATGTCATCCACACAGACAAGCAAACCTTACAGGCCTTTCTAATAATAACGACTGTACAGGAGAAGTGACATACCCATCACTCATAATGTTAAAGGCAGACATTGCAGTTAACAGCGGAGGATCTCTAAAAGTTTATTTTTGTGATACAAACCCAACCGCCCCCCCCCCCCGTCTTCAATCTTGATTTCTACTAATTATGAAAACATGAAAGATTAAGCTATACATTTCCCACTGAACATTCCATATTTATTTCAGTTCTCATCTGTGTTGACACCCACTAAATGAACAGCTCTAAATGACAGATGACTGTGAATGTTTTAACCGTCACTATAAAAACATTATAGAATTGTTTTTCCTGCATGAGCTTGACCTGCATGAAAATGTCTTGTGTGTATCATGCATGTTAAATCTTTAAGCTTTCAGAGCAAAAACTTTTTCATTCTCATAACTACCTGTTCTGATCTTTATTACTAACATACTTTCCAAAATATCAGAAAAAAAGACATGAAATGACACTGCAAAATTTTCAATGTGTATAAAAGGATAATTTTGAAAAGAACCACAAACATTTGTTTACTAGCATTAATAAATGTAAATTCCAGATCTGAAATAATGTATAATAAACACGAGAGATGCTTTTTGCAAAGACATTCACATTACATAAATCCGAACTACACAGACATGAGTCATACTTTTGCCCATAAAAGCACCAAAGTTACAAGAGTTCTGCCCATAGAAGGCAGAGATAAGGGTCTGTTCTGACAGTTGGCAAGGCAACAAGGCAGGCAAATAAAGTGACAGGGCAGTTTCAAATTCAGAGTAAGAACAGTGCACGCAGGGCAGGATTCTTAGCAGTCACATGCCACAGCTCGGAAGTCCCAGTGATCAGCTTATTATGAGTAATTATGAGTAAAGAGTTTGTATCTCATCTATGTGGTCAACTTCCCTTCCAAGCTGGTACTGGTGATGAAGATCTAGGCATTAAATATGCTTTTAATTAATACAACAAATCATATATCCAGCAAACAGACTAAACTGAATTCCCATTCTTAAAAGTTTATTCCTCCAATTCCCTTTGACTTAGTGAGGGGTACCATATTTAAAAGCAGAGATCTGGGCGATATCCATTGGACCAGCTGAATTAAAAGTGGAACTGTTAGGCCTTTTTTGGGATGGAAAATCAGTGGGCAGGTTACAGTTTAAAAAGAAAACAGAACCTCCTTAAATATGTGTTGTGTAGGGATCTAGTAAACATGTAAGACCTTCACAGTGATACTCTGCAACAAAGAATCTTCCATGTGAATTATCAGGGTTGTAAAAACTGAAAATTTCCCCATCCACTTTTTACTACCAGTTCTATAAAATCCATAGCTCAGGAACACTTATGAATACAGATGGAAACAAAAGCATATACAATTAAGCAACAGTAATAGTGGATGTCTGCCAGCTGTGCATGGTTTTTAGAGTTTGTTTAGAGACAAGTTTAACCACAGGGTTTACAATCATGTAAAAACCTCTCATTGGAGCCATCAACCGGTATGATTTAATTATTTTATTCAAATTATTAAGAAGAGTACACAATGGTGTGCAAGCACAACTGACAACACAAGAAGTAAAATGCTTCTCGAAAGTGCGCAACTCCCTTCAATCAGATAAGAAGCCATGTGAGATGTCAGGTGCAAGGGCAGAGGTTGTGTGCAATCCAATCATGAGCAAACGTGCAGGAAACATCAGGAGTTTAAACAGGACTTTAATGCTGAAGATTAAAAAGCTCCCATCCCCAAAAATGCAACTTACATGTAACTAGAATTTGAACAGTGTCACTCCTAAAATGATGGCAGCTGGAGAAGGTTGTTTTAAAAAAAAAACATGAGAACTGAAAGGGATTACTTTTTAAAAATGGGAGAAATGGAAGTGGGAAATATAAATAAGAAATAATCGATTTTGGTGATCTTTGTAGTGTGTACAGAGACTAATGTAAAGTAATGCATTGACAGTAAAGTCCCATAATATCTTATTAATTTGAAAAAGTACAGGTAACTTGGAACTGAAATGGATTGATTTTTTTAAATGAACTTTTCCCAACTTACATCACACGTAAATATTGTTTTATGTTTTCCTTTTATTAGTAAAATGAAATCATTCTTGTCTCATCATTAAAAATGTATCATACAATGAGCTCAGACTGTTGTGGTGAACAGACAATCAGACAGGAACACAGAATGTATAATACAACTAAGGAAAAGAAAAATAAATAGGGCGAGATAAGATGCAACTCTACAGGAAGGAAATTCAAAGCTGGCAGGTTGAATCATCACTCACAATTTAGTACTGCTTTTTTAAAGCAGTGGTTCCTCCACTCTGAAATCAATATCAATATTATACAGCCATTGTAGGAGTTATAAAGGAGAGTAGCTAGCACACTGAAGTGCTTTTAAACACGGTGCTCATTTTTGTAGAACAAATTGGTTTTGCATTACTGCATCAAGTGGGCGTTTGTATTCAGGCAGAGATCTGTCTACAAGGTTATGGAGAGCTCTCAATTTTATGAAAATATCAACTTTTGCTGAGTTTTGAATCAAATATGCTAAACACAAAGTGAAATAAGAACATAAAAAAAGTCTACAAATGCGAGGAGGCCATTCGGTATATCCTGTTCATTTGGCAAAAGCCTTGTGCCATTTCCATTGCCTTGTTATACAAATATACAGACAGTATCTTTCAACTATGAGGATTATCCTCTAAGGAACAGGCCCACAGCAAAGTTCAGATATTTTTAAAACTACACTAATATACAGCAAAACCTTGATGGAGCCTGTCTGTTTTCAAACATGGCACACATTATAAGTGTGAACTTCCATTCAGATAAAGCCACATCTGTTGGGACACTTCAATCTTTCATGCTTCCGAAAGACATGAGCTGAAAGCAGTCACGCACGGGTAAAACTGTGGTCTCGATTTACAGATTTGAACAAAAGGACTTTCAAAGAATAAAGAATGTTTCAAAGAATGTTTGCTCTCGTAACCTTATATAAATACAATACATTTTAAAAGTATGGAATGAAACTGCAAATCAACGAAAAATACACAGAAAAACCGAAGACTTAAGGAAAACAATTCTGTGAGAATTACTCAATGAAAAAAAAAAGGGTCAAAGGTTTATTTTTCTAAAGAGGACAGCTTGCCATTGCATACAAACTGTCAAGGAGGGGGTTGGAAACAGCTTCAGCACAAAAGACATTTAAACAGAGAAGCGTAACCACAACAAAGTGAAAGTCACATTTCTTCCTAGTTCACAGACACAGATTTTTGCCTTATATAGTCACTAGCCAGATGTAGTTTGCTAAGGGTCATGAAACAATAATGAGCTGAAAAAATATTCTAAACATAAGAACCAGTCTGCAAACAAGGGCAATCCATTTGACGCAACCAGTTCATTTCAGCAACTTGTTACAGCAACTAATAGATCCCAGCATCTCAAACGGCCACTTCTTGAAAGAAGCAGTAGCACTGATTTTGACAACATGGATGTTTTGTTTTTTATTGCAGACTCTCACCACCACCTTTTGTGTTAAAAAAATGTAGAATACATAATTAGACATTTTGAACTGGTATTGTGAGGGAAGGATACAAAAATACAGGAGCAGCACAATCCTGGAACTTATTATATACAAATTGAACCATTTTGTCTACAAAAGGACTGTAGAGGATAGTGTTGATAATTCTAACTTTCTATTATATACAGTAGCATCTTAAAATGTAATAAACTCAAAGCACTCGTGGGAATAAAACATATGTCCATTAACCTTATAGGTTTGCAATACCCTTTAAAATATTAATCATGCAAAAAAATTAGTTAGAATTTATGAGCAAAATATTTTTGATGGGTTATGATAAAAATGTGAAAATAACGCTTATGAAATATTTGTGCATTTCAGAATGAAATTCACACAGCTTAGTGCTGCAAATGTCCCAGTCTGAACAAATGTGTTCTTGTCCTTTCTTACTAGTTTAATTTCTTGACCAGCAGTAAACTCTTGATTAGTTTAGAAGTGGGGTCATAAACTGAAACTTCCCAAACAGGTCCATGTGTAGGAAGTCTAAAATGAAACTTACCAAAGCTATGCTTTCAGCATACAGTTATTTCTACACATACTGTACGTCACAGTATGTACATAAGCATACTGTATGTATGTACTGTAGTATTACAAAAAACAAGAATTAATATTTACTGCATTATAACAGACTACATTAAAAGCATGGAGTTGCATTTCAAATAATCCTAATAACATGGTTGTGTGTTAAATTGAGAGATTATTTAACAAGTGACCATTTCATGAAACACTCCTCAAAACTACATTCTCCTACAGCCTGCAACTCTAGAAGAAAAAGTGTTTTTGTCAAGTTATTTTGTCTCTTGGAGCCTCCTACTTCTATGTTTATAGCACTCCCTCGATTTTATTTTTAAAAAGCATAGTTTACATTATGAAGGTTTAAAAAATGATGGAACAAATAGCCTAATTTAACAGCCATTTAAGGCATTGGAATTTCCACTGGCAAAACATCTAAGGCGTTGAACAAACAAACCATTATTTAGTTGGTATTGATATTTTGGGAGTATCTAGTGATAGAAAGATTCCCAGTTTACCGTTTTCAGGAACAAATCTTTTGCATTTGGGTCTATATACAATCACAAAAGTCTATTGTATGAAGCTGGGTGAAAGGTGAGGAATCCTGAGCACCACACCTGAGCAAAAGACTGTAATCATCTGTGAAAACAAGTACTAGAAGAAACTACAACTATCACCCTTACTCGCCTTAATTAGCAATAAATGAATTACAGTATTTCACTTTACCGTGTGACCTCCACACATTTTATTGCTTTTCTTTTGTATGTATATTTTGTATTTGTTGTTTAGCTAGTTTTTTATAGTTCACTGTATGAATGATGCTTTTGGGATATTAATTGATCTCCTAAAACAGAAACTTTATTTGTACAGTATGTGTGGTCTGCAAAGGGTTAGCAATATTTCGGTTCTGGTAGAAGTGTTGTATATCATGCTCTTGATTTGCATGGCTTGAATAATGTTATTTCAAAGCATTTGGAAAGCTATGCTCTATTCTTTACAGAAATACATTAGAATATAATAATGCTTGATTCACTAAAGATATGGTACCAATCTGGAAAAAATATAAATCAATGACCCACTGCTATGGTCAAATAAACCATTTTGTTATGCTGTGTTCTGGCCAATACTGAACAAAACAGGGTTTGCTCGCTTGCACAATGGTACACTTCTTGAACGCACCATGTGACTAAAAGCCTCACACTACCATTCAAACCTTATCAAAAACCCTGTTTTCTAATGTCAAAACCTTTAGATTTGATAAAGTTATTGTGAATTTGGCATTGCATTTCTAAAGCTTATTAATGGTGAAGGCGATATTGATAGGAAATGTAAATACTGGCAGCCCTAACTGAACTCAGTTAACTCACAGCACAGCAGTATAAAATAACTTCAGGAAATAAGGAAAACAATTTACTTACAGGCTTCTTTAGAAAGAAGATGGAAAGAGCTCCAATCAAAGGCATGTCTCCAAGCAGGGGGTCCATGACAACTCTCATTACCCCATGAAGCTAGAAGTATTAAAATAAAAATAAGATGAAACATTTACAATTTAACACAAGTTTTACACTGGTATTTTCTGTGCCAAGTACTAATAGCATTTGTGTAGTGTATGGGTTTTGCTCTATAAAGTTATCATTTGAGATTTTTTTTCTAAATGTATTAATTTTTGTAAAGTAAAAAAACCTTCACAATTCATATACTGTACAAGGCCTCATTTCCTTCTTGGTTTTAACAAAAAAGTAATGTCACCTGCCATCTTCTCTTTAGCTTCTGAAACCTGACAAGATTCTGTGTCACCCAGAGATACACAGAAAACAAAACTTCTTTATTATATGTGGGCATATATAAATGAATAATGTTTGAATACTTCTACATTTCCTAGGCCTGCTTTGGCCACTAATTAACATTTTTATTTGTGCTGGTCAACAGCGAATGACTGATTCATACTACAATAATAGCCATTCAATCCCTTACTGTTCTTCATTTTAAAAAATGATAAGTGACTCTACGGAGGTCTTCTATTGCCAATAGCTGAATTTTGGAGCGTACTAAACATTACTATTTTTTTTCTAAAACATACGTCTATTGTTCTGAAACTGAATTTTATTGCTGTTACTGAATTTAGGGGAACAGGTCAAACTCATTAAAGAGCAATCTGTACTATAAAAGCAACAATTCAATTATTTGGGGACAGCAGCTGATTCTACTATCCTAACAATGTCCTTGAGCAAGTAATTCCTAGTTCACTAATTCAAAATAAATGAAATGTTCCAGTGAGGGAGAAAAGCAAGGAATTAGAAAAGTGAGTCATTTCAAGGGCGTAATAATTGGTGCCTATTTGCCATTCCAATCTGATGTGCCATTGCTTCCATGCCGTTCCATTCCAGCAGCCATATCACCCTGCAACTCACAACTGGCAACCCACTGAAGCTCAGCAGGTGTGAGCCTGGCCAGTACCTGGATGGGAGACCTCCTGGGAAAAACTAAGGTTGCTGCTGGAAGAGGTGTTAGTGGGGCCAGCAGGGGGCGCTCACCCTGCAGTCCATGTGGGTCCTAATGCCCAAGTATAGTGACAGGGACACATACTGTAAACAGGTGCCGTCCTTCGGATGAGAAGTAAAACCAAGGTCCTGACTCTCTGTGGTCATTAAAAATCCCAGGGCGTTTCTCGTAAAGAGTAGGGGTGTAACCCCGGCGTCGTGGGCAAATTTTCATTTGGCCCTTACCAATCATGGCCTCCTAATAATCCCCATCTATGAATTGGCTTCATTACTCTGCTCTCCTCCCCACTGATAGCTGATGTGTGGTGAGCGTTCTGGCGCACTATGGCTGTCGTCGCATCATCCAGGTGGATGCTGCACATTGGTGGTGGTGGAGGGGAGTCCCCATTACCTGTAAAGCGCTTTGAGTGGAGTGTCCAGAAAAGCACTTTATAAAGTGTAAGCAATTATTATTATTATTATTATTATTATTATTATTATTATTATTATTTCATTTGCACAGAAAATATCTGCCATTCTCTACTTTACTGCCCCTATTTCTTCCCTTGAACTGTATTATAAGAAACACATAGAACAGTGCTCGTCTTTATTATTACCATCTGTATGCAACAAATGCAAAGGTTATTTTCCACGGTCATTTCCCCATACAGAAATAATACAGCATGCTCAAGTCCATGTTGGATTGCAAGGCTACATGAACAGAGCAAAGAGAAATGTCAAACTAGTTTTCTTAGAGCAAAAATACTGCTAAAAATGTGTCTGAATATATTGTTGTTACTTGTGTGACATAATGCTGATGGGTACATGGATTTTGGTTTCAACAAAGAAATTACATATAAATGATCAGAAACAAAATGAGAAAAGTCACATTCTTCGACGTACAGTATAGACCATAAAGTGCTCAGGTATGGATTAAAATGAATTTGCAGAACTAAAAGAGGAAGCCAATCTATGTGGCCTGTTATTCTTACAGAAAGCGAGTGAAACCGAAGACAGGATGCATTATAAATAACACACCACAGATCTGTGTGTGGCATCTGTTACCAATATTTGATTCAATACAGGTATCTTTATTAAAGATACACAGGTATCAGGCAGAGTATGTTGCCACAAACACTCATTTCAGAGAGGACCTTTCAAAGGTATGTTTGAAAACCTTTAAAAACAACCTTTAGCAATTTCTGATAAATGAACTAATCTCCGTGCACATTAACCAATTTAATCTGTTCTAGCTAGAATGCACAGTCAGGATCTACAAAACACATTCTTGACAGGTGTTTACTGATTGATCTCCAAGTGTAATTAAGCAGTAATTGAAGGTGGCCTCCAGTTGGTCTTTAGAACAATGCAAGTCATGAAGAACCAGGAATGACGCTAGTTTAGCAGCATTATCTGACTGGAGTTTATGATGTCAGCAAGTCTGGAGAGCAGCATTATAGAGATCAATTTCTAAATAAGCTGAATTGTCAGAAGTGTTCCGTGGGAATGCTGGAATTTCTAAACATCAATAAACGTTAAATAGAATCAACAAAAAATGTAGCGCAATCACTTTGTTAAATGTACTAGCTCCAGACGGAGAAAGAGACAATAACACATTGGAAAAAAATCTAATAAAAAACATGAAATGAAAACGCATTTGCTTTTAGTTCTCAGTGCTAGAGTAAAACACTGTATATATGTTGCACTGAAGGTAAGGCCTCACTGATTGAATCACTGTCAAATGGCCAGAATATCAAATCTCTTTCTATTTTGGTGCTCAAGCTAATAGTAACAGTTATTTATCCATCAGGATGGTAGATACATCCTGATGTCAAAACATGATCATAGCGCACATACTATAGTTAAGAAAACTAAGGACTTTCAGGCATTGAAACAAATGACCATAATATGAAGGCAGAAATAATACATGTTCTGACCATGAAACTGGATGAGATGTACATAGCTGTACTTAACAAAACTGCTGTTTGCAGCAGGAATTCAGTGACCAGTATTGATCTTGCAGTGTAAAGGCGTTTTACAGTTTGATGATGATGGTGAACAAAGCCTCAAATCAATAAAAATACAAAGCCTTCTATCTTAGCTTGGTTAAGCTGTGCACTTTATTCCACAGGTACTGAGAGACTAACTCATGGGCTTTTTCTCAGTAAGAAACACACTCAACATGTCAACATTTTTATACAAAAACATACTTATATAAAAAAAAGAACACATACACAAAACTCCTCAAATACTATTAAGGCCTTGATTTATTTTTTGCTCACTCTTTAAAAACCCTTTTTACCCTGTACACTTTCCTTGTTTTCATTTTAATAGCACTGGATAAAACTCAGATTTTAAACACTCGAAGAACTCTTATCCTCTTTAAACTGCACTGGCTGCCTGTGAAATTTAGAGTGGACTGTTTATTTCCAAAGGCACTGAACAGTCTAGCTAAGGAGTTCCTGCATGAGTACTGTCTGGATGTTTATCCCACAGTACATCTGCTGATTGTGGCCTTCTTACTCTACTCAACTAGAGGTCTACAGAGTCTTGTCACGTAGAGCACCATGGCTCTGGAATTCTTTTAAAATCCTTTGGAGACTCTACAACTGCCAACAGTTGGAAAACTTGCTTAAAGACCTACCATTTCATTTAATACCTGTGGAAAACCTCAATACAAAATTTCATTTTTCTTGTGATTTTTGCATCCCACCCCCACATTTTGCTTCGACTCCATATTATGTGCTATTGTGTTGCACCTTAGAGTTATTTCACACTTAAAAAATAATAATAATAATACCTGTATGCTTTTGATGCCAGCTCTGCAATAGTATCTTTTGATATCGACGTCAATTTCAGTGTTTCCCACAAAGCTGAAAAATGAAAACAAAATGATGGATAAAGCTAAAAACACAGTAGAAAGTGGGAGCATATAAAGATTTGTGGAATTCAGTGTCTAAAAACATGGTAAATCCTGTTAATATGCAGTATTGTGTTTTGTCTGACATGGAGTTGGCATTTTACCAAGAAGGAGTCCATAAAATCAAACATTTACAAAAATTTCCTTATACTGTGAACAACCTTTCTATATTCAACTCTATCAAACTACTGAAAGAAAGTAGAGTTATTTTAAAGGACAACAAACACTTGGGAGAACTCTAATGTGCTCTGCTCTGAATCATGTACTGTACAGTAGGTTGTTACAGATGTTTGAATTTCTACTTGCTGCACATATTCTGCTGCAAAGCTCAGACTGAAAGCAATATTCAAGTTCACGTGATGCGATGACTTATGTGTCGTTAAATATTGAATCTTTCTGATCTTGACTTCATGTCTTTACGCATTTGTATTTATAAATTCATAACAATCTCACTTTTGGTATTAAATTTAGAGTGATCACGAAATGTTCTCTGAAACACCCAGCCCTCATTTGTGCAAGTGCTATAGTACAGCAGCAGCAAGAAGGAACACATGACAGAAAGCAAATTAAACATGGTTATTCCAGCCTACTACAAACACATAAAATGTATTATAGCTATTGAGGTTTCTCACTAACTCCGATGAGGTTCTGCAGTCTAATAAGCTCCAATCCCAAACTACAATTTCCGAATTGTAAAGCTATTAAGATGACCCCTTACAACTCAAATAAGCACAATTCAAAGTTACTTTGGTCATTATTGATGTGGTTATTCCACCAGCTTGGCATTATTCTTGTGAGATGCGTGGTGCTGCTGGACACTGTATGACAGTCTCTGGAGTGCAACAGTACTTTTGCAGCATATTCAAGTGTTCTCATTAGCCAAAGAGAACCTCACTTGTCAAATAATTCCATTATTACGGGCAGGCTTAAGAGCGATCCTCAGTGTTACAGACAACCTGCAGATTTTTGTGAAGACATGCAATTGTAGAGTAGCGTAGTTCTCAACAGCAAAATGATGCAGTGCCTGTCAAGATGGTAGAGATCTAATAACTAAGGAATCAAGGACTGTGTGTGTGCACAACCCTCCATGCTGTCATCAGTGTGTGTAGGAGTATGTTCTTTTATGCATACTTCTTCATAGTTTCTTGTATTTAATTGTAAATGAACCAACTTCATAGGTTAAATTTGTCAGATTAACAGTATACTGAGATAGTAAATAAGATTTTCACGTCTTCCTTAATTTTGTTTGTATCAGAATTATGTGAATTATAATCCTACTTTATGCAGAAGTAGAACACTTCCTAAGTAACCAGAAAAACTGCTTACTAAACTATTGAAGAACTCTGAGCTGTCTTTTACCTTATCTCAAGGTCCATGATTATCTGACGCTTGTCCACATTCTCAGTGTAAACTTTAACACCATTTATCCTCAGGGGCTAAAAGAATAAAAAACAGCACAAATTCAGGTACAATTTCTATTAGCTTGTAAACAACATCCTGTGTGGTACAATTCTGCCCTACACACATTATAGGACACAGAACAAAATGTTCTGCTCTAGGGGAGAGTTAGGACTAAGGATAGTGCTTTTCATTTAAAACCTGAATAGGATTAAGAATGTTTTTCAAAGGAAGAATTACTTATATTAAACTACGGCAAAAAAAAAAACTGGCTCTATATATATATATGCTGTGTGTAGCCAGATAAACATATATACTAAGCAGCAAAAGAAACATTTATAACTATGTTTATAAACTCAGAAATGATTAGGGAAATGACAATTATTTGTAGAAAACATTTTAATGAACAGACAGTTAAATTCATTATACCGATTAATATTTTGTCATTAATAGGTTGTTTACTGTGAAAGTCATAGCCTGGTCCCAGGTGGTTGCAATCTGCTGGAAGCAATTCAAACTGTACAAGTGTGCAACATGCTCTGCACTAGGTTGCAGGTGCTGTCCTGTGGGATTCTGTCCCATTCCTCCGGTACAATCTGAACAAGCTTGTGCTTGTTCACTGGTCTATGAACCCCAGTCCATGCCACCCCTACTCATCCTACATAACTGTCACATGCTCATCATTAACAAAAGCCACTGCTATATGTGTTGCACGAGGATATGCTGGGACCTGCTTGAATGCTGCTGTGTCTGGATGAGCCCACAGGATGAGGTTCCATGATGTGATTAACACATTGTCATGAAGTTGGGTTGCCACTAGACACTCCTATCCAAACCATCACACTTGGACCATCATGGTCTCGCAGATCATAGCCTAGCATTGAAAGATTATGTTTGGCCGCAATATCAAGCCAGGTTAGAAACTGCTGACAGTGATCACCCTAGACAGCAAGTGACTGTGTGCCGACTTATTCCAGCCTCCAACATAACGAGGGAACAAAGGTGTTATCCTCTACAAAAGAATGATATACTAGTTCCTTTTTTCTTTCTCGATTTTAATCAGGTCTGACATTCGAAAGGTTAAATCACCTTATCACTTTGGCCCAATCCCCTCTCTTGCGAGGTATTTTTGTGCTAATGTCATGAATGATCAAGCAGGACAGCCCAAAACATTTATTGATCATCCAAAACCTGTACAGTTTATTTTTCTAACATCATAACACATGCAGTCAAGCAGTCAGTTCTTCTGAAGTTTGGCATATTAAAAATTCAAAACATACATGTACAGGTTACCATTGAAGGCTGCCGGTTTTGTCTTCTGAGACACTTCCAAGGAGAAACACTGAGACTTTGGCTATATAAACCCATACCAGGGAAATAACCTCCCTACCTAAACCTACACACCTCTACTTAGTAACAAATGTCTAGGGTCTAGTTTTTGAACAAGGTAAAAACGTTATCAAAGAAATGAGTTCGAAAGAAGTATGGAGGGTCATTGCAATCTGCATACATATTAGGAACAAGTAATAGGTTCATTCCATGCTGAAAAAAAGAAGAAAGAAAACACAACGTTTCGGCCATGGAGCCTTCTTCAGGTGTGAGCTCCAGAAGGCTCCACGGCCAAAACGTTGTGTTTTCTTTCTTCTTTTTTTCAGCATGGAATAAACCTATTACTTGTTCCTGTGTAGCCTACACATGCTGACGCAGCTACCCACCTGAACTACATACATATTATATGTATGTAGATTGCAACTAATGGAACTACATAAGGCCAACAGGAAAAAATGTTAATGGGGCTTCTGATCAATTCCTTATATGGGTGTAAACTGAAAGGGTGAAATGACGTATCGCTTATTTGCCCCACCTTGTCCCCCATGTCGATTTTGGTGAAGCAGAAGGTGCTGAGATGGGCGTTGGCCCCTTTGACTGCAGGCTCTATCGTCTCCCGGAACAGCTTGTCTACAAACTGACAGATGTAGGGCCACATCTGCTTCACCGTCTGAAACGGGAAATGAGAAGCAATTTAATTACAACCATTTATTGCTGGGTTACCAGCAAAAAAAAAAGGATTTTAACAGATCCTGTCATTCCAGGTCTCGAATTAATTGAAATTACCGGATGAGCACATCATGGTAAAAGCATCCTGCCTCGGAAATAAGGTTTAACTCTGAAAGTGACGCAATTCTCCAAAATATGTGGGATTGCGTGTGGAACATTCAGCACAAAATTGTCAGTAAAGTAATGAAGGAAAAGAAATGGGGTAGACCTCGTGATGCCTGATGGGTTTTTTTCTTCTCTCACATTCTGTAAAACTAAATTTAGCATGTTTGCATGCACTACAGAATGTTTATACTGTACCATCAACTGTAAAAATAAAACAAAACCAAAAAGGCTACAGAATGCATATTCCCTATTTCCCTTGGATAGTCTTACAGAGGTTAACCCTCTTGGGCTAAGACCTCTTAGCTGATTACTGAAATACCGAATTCCACAGTTTTAAAACATTCAAGGTCATTAGGTTATCGTGTGCAATGATAGCTCCTAGCACTGTTACGCCTACAACACAGTCTTAAAGGCACAGCGCGTACTGTATGTTTGTGATTTGAATCTGATGGGCAAAACAGCAGTATCTTTTTGAAGGAAAACTAGAACTGGCAAATAATCTGACAGGATAAAAAAAAGTGACCTAAATAGCCAAAACACCTATAAGCTCAGCAGAGAAAACAGATCAGTTTCCCACATAAAATAGTATCAAGGGACATCTGTGTGTCTGTATGGGCAACAGAGCTCTAGATTGTAGCCTATTTATATCCACAGCTTTAACAAGGTCAGAGAATGCACAGCACTGCTAAAATAATACACCAATACACAGTTCTTTTTTACCCCTGAAAATGCTGAAAGTTAAAGGACATTTAAATCTCTCTTACCTTGTTCAACCATTCTACTCTTTCTACATCTGGAAAGTGAACCTGGAATGGGGAAAGAAAAAAAAATTAGTTACTCAGCGTTTTAATATCTGAAAATATAATGATGCACAAAATCCCTGCAGTCATTCTTAATGGTTTTAATCATTTAAACCAAATTATAGAGAAACGTATGCATTTTGTATTTGAAAATAAATCTATGGTATGTCTCCCAACATGTTACTTTTTCCTTCCCAATCTGAGACGCCTGGTAGCATTTTAACATGTTCTTCGATTTGACACAGAATGACCCAGATCGTTTTCTGAACTACAGTCATTCGGCTGATGTGCGGGTTATTTCTTCCTTCGTTTTGTCACACAGTTGTTAGTGCAGTCTGAAACCAAGCTGGCCGACACATATGCACTGGAATAGATGTAAAGGTCCTGGCCCAGTGTTGCCAGACCCTCTGACTTCCAGGGTGTGACTGGTCACTCACAGACCCAGTTTCCTGGCTTCATCTAGTCTTCTGATTGCTGAAACACTACATGTTATTCTTAGGACCACTTCTTTCACCAACTGACTGTGTTTAATTGCGTCAATAAAAGTCATGTTTTTAATGGCTGTTTATACGGACTCCTAGTAATTTCACTTTTATAATCTCACCTCAACACAAATACCAAACACAGAGCACCTGATGATTTTAAGAAATCCCAAGTATCAGTGCTACTAAAATAATTAACTATTTTTAGCCACAATTTAATGAGTCTACAAAGAAATACAGATGTATCAGATGGAACAAGACTGCAGCTTTTGCATTTTCCTATCATTTCTTTTGGGAAAAAAAAACACTAGTTACTAGTTTTGTTTCTGTGGTGAATTTAAAAAACAAATAAAATAGCAATAAACGTATTTTAAAGTTACTTTGTATTTTAAAGTTAATATGAAGGCCAATAGTACTCTAGCAGTATTTTGCAATCTTACACTTATGTTTTTATCCTAAGTTTTTTTTTTCTTATATTTGAGTTTATGTCCAGTGGTGTGAATTCGGAAACAATTATTTTTTAAAAAGTGAAATGCCTATAGAGGAAGCAATGAATGAAACTTTTACTATGAATGGTGCACTTAAACAGCAACAATTGTACAAAATAATATGCATGTTATGTAATCTAGTATATAATATCTACTTATATAACATCATACTGCAAGATAGCAACTTCATATTTATCTGTGCCCGATATTTTATTTACTAGAAGCTTAAATCCTACACAAATACACACTGTAATCACTTTCTGGTTAATTCCTTCCTCTCAAATTCCAACATTCCAACATATTTCAGTTAAAACTACGCAGAAACAGAGAGACACATCTCATGCCAGAACTCTTTTCAACTACAATCAGCTAGTTGACAAGGGGCATAGCCTGCACCTTGATGATAAATTACCACTGGCAACATGAGCACTTAAGCAGTGCTGACTAGACATGACCTTTGCATTAAATAGCCAACAGACTGCTAACAATAACAGTAAAAATAAGAATAACTGCATTCATTCCTTATGTTAAAACCCAATGTTAAAACCGAAGCGAAAACCTAAGTACTCTGATGAAAGCAGTTCCATTTTTTAAACCTTCATTGCTTAAAATTAATTATATCTACAGTACTCCTAGCTTCTAAGTATTCGGCACCTGGAGTGCTTCCATAAGCAGTAGATTTCCTACAATATATGCTTGAAATGAAGCATGTAATTAGAAAAAAAATCAATACAAAAACGCTGCAATTATAATGATGCCATTATCACTGGTATTACACAATACCGAGCTCTCTCACACACTGTGACTGTGCGTGATACTCCGATATGATACTTTAGGTTCAACTATCCCATCACACTTGTGAACAAGGAGTTGGGTTAATTCTGTGGCACCCACACCCAAAACAAGACTAATTTTAAGTAGCTTGTGCTTACACTATCGACTTCAGAAGATCACAAAAACCTCTAATCAGACTGTATAGTTTAATGCAAAATATCCTGTACAATTACCCTTACTATATCTGCTAAAAAAACCTCTTTCACTGGAGAGTCTTATTGCATTAGATTGACACTGTATGGGATGTATTAGATTGTTCATCCTAGCAATACACTGCTATTTTTTACAAGCTACCATTACTAGATGTATCTTGCATTTGAATTCATGGCAAAAAGCCTTGGTGCCAGCCAACTAAATAAACACAAATGTTTCATATTCATTTTTGAAACCCCATTAATACACACTTTAAGATAGACACCAGAACACATGCTTTCAAAATGCTTATATTGCAACAGAATGAACAAACAAATCAAGGCTTAGTGCTCATCCCATGATCCATATATTGAGAAACTTAACTGCAAAAGTAAACTGCAGCTGGTCAATATCTTTCACGGTGAGACAGTCCTGCTGAAACAAGTATAGCTTTCCAACCCCAGAACAATGCTCTCATCTGTAGTTAGTCTCGTTTCTAAACAGCAATACAAACCTTTCAACAGCTAAACCGAGAACCAACTAATTCACCCCTTTCCAAGATTTTAAAAACTTCTTAAAACTTAGTGTATTTTGTAGTTACACAGTCAATATTTTTAGACGGGGCTTTCACAGAAAAAGTAATTTGAAAAGGATTAATTAACACAACAATTGTAGCAGTGCCCATCCTGAATAATACAAACTGGCGTTTCAGAGCAGCTCATTATTCCACCATAAGGGCTACTCGCTATTCGCGACTCTCTCCACACCTATTTTGCTGCACTAAATAATTGATTCTAACAGATGGTTTCTCGGTTGAGCCATGTTTTATTAATTAATCTTATCAGGTAGTTTTAAGTAACAATCAAAGGTCTAAACCTCTGGCAAAACTGCAACAAGGAAACGCCTGAAACAAGTGTTTTGGCTGAAAAACAAGAGACCCTGGAGAGCGAGTGTACAGTAAATTACTATACTGTAGCTGCATGAACAAGATGTCTTACTTCAACCTCCCACATGCAGTTAGTTGAGGACAAAAATGAAACAACCTCTGTATAATGCAAGATTTAATAACAACAAAAATGGATTTATAAAAAATAAGGCCTTTTTCATTAAATAATACAATCGTTTTATGCGTATTATTGATTTTTTTCAAAACATTCTGAAGCAAGAATTTGTACCTTTTTCATTTTTGCAATTTGTCATTTTTCTTGACAGATACACTGAGTCCACGATCTGTGCCATTTGAAAAACCTGGGGAATTCAGCTACAGCCTGCCAAATACTGAATTACCTTTGATAAATCTAATATGAACACAAACATCACTCTCATCAAGACTTACGGCTTAAGCACAGAAAGGTTTGTGTTGGGGTATTGTGGTATCATCAACAGTGTGTGCTGTTTCGGAAAGAATTTTCCCTTTCAATTCAAAGTAGGAAAAACAAAACTAATTGCAAGATCTGGATGGGGAGTAAGCCAGTCCGTGACTCACGTTTAAGCTATTTCCTGATCAAAATGGTCTGGAGGAGCCTCCATATTAAAATGTGTGCAACTCTGAGTTACTGCACATCGCACAGTGAACTATGATTCACCATTAGTGTTATTTTAGAAAGGAAACGACAATACTTTTTAAAGCCTAAGTTCTGTTTTATGATTTCTTTAACAAGGTGCACCATGTCTGTTTCAGTTTTGTATGCCACTTTTAGATGACTGATCAAAATGAGTAAAGATGAGAAATTCTTATGGTTCTAGATGAAGAAGGCAGTTTGATATATACAGTATATATTTGTTATTTGGACGTACAGCAATATTTTATTTCTACAATACAGTACAAAGCTAGTGATTAAATTATTTATCGAAGTCCTTGTTACCCTTATGTGAAGCATTCAACACTAATTTAATCCAAATCTATTTCCATTGATCAGAAATAAATACATTCTAAAAAAGAATAGCAATAGTAAAATATGAACAATGATAATAAGATCAGCAACTTGTCAACAAAGAATCTACACCACAGATCTTCAACCCTGGCCAGTCTAGCAGGTTCTAGAAACTTTTCCAGCAATTTGAAGAATTTAACTGTGATCGCTTAAGAATGCGATTTACTTCTGAATACCTTCCAGCTCTTTGAGACCTGCGTTCTCTTAACTGAAAAAATGTCGTCTTTAGTTGGCCAATAACCAACACATGTTCCCAATCTGCTGTCACTGCTGGCTGTAGTAGGACTCTGCCCCAACCAGTTTAGATTCCCTAGATCTAGACTCTAGTTTTCAGACAGAGAACAGTCTTAGTCAAGAGAGCAACAGGCATCCATGACTGAATGTTGTCTCTGAGCATTCTTTTCCTCTGATACATGCTCTTCCTTCAAACAACAAAGATGCAGGTGTCATATTTCTATAGCTCTCAATGGAGCAACGGGCCGAAAAGCTCTTTTTAGGCAGCCGATAAAGCAGGAGTCAGGTTCTCTTTCATTCATGTCGATATATCTACATTCACAATGTTAGGGAAGTCATGACTTTCGGCAGTTGTGACCTAGAACACTACTGTGTGACGGTGTGACTGTCAAATTAGCCCAGGGTCTTATTTTTAGGGAACAAGTCATACTTCACGCAGCAGGTTGTTCATACAGCTTTTAGAATCAAAATGTCAAATTATTCAGCTCATTAGAATTTCTGTTGCATTTTGTACGAATCATTTAATTAAAGATCAATGCATCTGTAAAGAAATAAGAGCCACCCCAATGGTTTTACAATGAGGCACTGGACCTTCAAGTAACAATGCTGTTGTTTTATTGTGAAACGATCAACAGTTCCAAACCTGCCCCTTTTCAAATTTTCTAGAAAAACAAACAGAATTTGCTGTCTATTTAGTTCCGAGATTGAAACCCGCACTCCTGATGCTTTCACAAATCTTGAGATAACAGTACATCTTTTGAAATTATTTTAAAACTTTAGAATCAAATCACGAGCACTGAAAATGCATCCTATGACGATTTCAACCTGACAGAATAAATGTCACAAAGGTAAACTAACGTCAATTTGTGAAAGCCAAAAAACACAAAGTCATTACATCAATAAATTGGAAAAAAAAAACCCTATCTATCCATAAGGCATTTACTTAGCAAAACTGTAAATTAACAAAGGTAAGCCTACATAGCTCAGTGAGTGAATTTATCAGCAAGAACAGTATTGAAGACTTAACACAAGCAACCTACAGTATAAACCAATATACTGTAGGCCTCAAGTCGATATATCTACTCAAATGTCCTCAATTAAGCTTCTGCCCCTCTGCACAGACTATAAATACACAGGGCTTTATCAATTAGCAGTCCTTGAAAAATCACATTGAGAACTATTTAAGCAAACTAAGTTTTCTGCTCTTGCTCATCTTTAGGGACTTGTAAAAATGGTTTATAAGAAAGTAGAACAGCAATTCTCTAGTGGTTTATATAAGAATAGAACTGCCCCCATTTTATGATAAAAAGAGTGAGTAACTTTTATTTCCCCTCAGTTTCTTATACATCATTGCATATACAGTACAATAACCCAGGATCTATTTAGACATAACCACAAAGAAAATTATCACACAAATACTGTCCTACAAAGTCTGTCCTATATGGTATATGGTATGTCCTATATGGCAGCCAGCAGCCATATCACCCTGCAACTCACAACTGGCAACCCACTGAAGCTAAGCAGGTGTGAGCCTGGTCAGTACCTGGATGGGAGACCTCCTGGGAAAAACTAAGGTTGCTGCTGGAAGAGGTGTTAGTGGGGCCAGCAGGGGGCGCTCACCCTGCAGTCCATGTGGGTCCTAATGCCCCAGTATAGTGACGGGGACACTATACTGTAAACAGGCGCCGTCCTTCGGATGAGACGTAAAACCGAGGTCCTGACTCTCTGTGGTCATTAAAAATCCCAGGGCGCTTCTCGAAAAGAGTAGGGGTGTAACCCCGGTGTCCTGGCCAAATTTCCAATTGGCCCTTACTAATCATGGCCTCCTAATAATCCCCCTCTATGAATTGGCTACATTACTCTGCTCTCCTCCCCACTGATAGCTGATGTGTGGTGAGCGTTCTGGCGCACTATGGCTGCCGTCGCATCATCCAGGTGGATGCTGCACATTGGTGGTGGTGGAGGGGAGTCCCCATTACCTGTAAAGCGCTTTGAGTGGAGTGTCCAGAAAAGCGCTATATAAGTGTAAGCAATTATTATTATTATTATTATTATTTACATAAGTACATACTGTAAGATACATGAGGTACTGTCTTTAACTGGAATTGTTTTGCCTTTGATCAACACAAAATATTCTGTAATGTCATAGTGAAAACATTAAAATGAATTATACATATAATATAACATATAAGAGAAAATAATTGATTTCATAAATACTTTCCTTGAATCAATATTTGGTAGAAGCATCTTTGCCAGTAATTAAAGCCAACAGTCTTATTGGATAAGTCTACCAGCTTTGCACAGCTGCACACTGCAGCAATCTTTGCTCATTCTTCGTTACACTGCTGTTCAAGCTATCTCAGGCTGGATGCGGACCATTGGGTGAACAGAAAATTTCAACTCCTGCCTCAGTTTTTCAATTGGATTGAGGGCCGAGCTTTGAGCAGACCACTCCAGAACACTGCCTTCTTTGTTTTTAGGCCACTCCAGGTGGCTTTGGCTCCATCTCTTTGGGTTATTGTCCTGCTGGAAGATGAACCTTCTCCCAAATCCCAGGTCTCTTGCAGGCTGCAGCTGGCCTTCCTCCAGGATTTATCTGTACTTTGCTGCCTTTTATCTTCACAAGTGTTCCAGACCCTGCACCCGCCAAGCTTCACAGTAGGGATGATGTTCTCAGGATGACGCGTTTTCAAAACTGGCTTTTGTTTGGTCACTCTCCCATAAAGCCCAGATTTGTGAAACACCCGGGCAATTGTCGTCATAGTCACGGTTTCTCCCATCTCAGCAGTGGAAAACTGCAATTCCTTTAGAGTTCATAGGCCTATAGGTAATGGGTTTAGTGTTACTCCCTAATTTTTTATGATCTTGAAAGGAGATTTTCGAAGAAAAGAAGAATAAAAAATGGAATCATGTATCATTTTTCAAGATGTGAAAGGACAGTGGGCAGGCTTGATTTGTAGAGGTACAGTAGCTGTTGCCACAGAGCAACAGAAAGTTGGAGAGGTCTTCTGTTTTTACGTCATTGAGATCTACCAAAAAATAGTGTTCTGCATTCTTTGCCTTTACGTTGTGGTGCTGTTGCTTCAACCAACCCTTTTGCCAATCCTGTTTCCTAGCTAAAAACACTAAAACTCTACCAATAACCAAACAAGGTAAGCTGCTTCTCACTTATCATCACCCTGTCTTCTCAGCAGCTGGTTCTCAATACCTCACAAATGTGGCAAAACTCATAAACAGTGATCATGCTTTTAAAGAACAGAAATCTTATTCAACATAGACCCCGGAATACATCAAGCTTAAAGCTCATCTTAATGACAGGATGTTTTAATGCTTTCAATTTTAGTGTACCAGAGAAAAGCTACTACTAAGCTCAACAAGCGACGATATCATCCTGAACATGCCGAAATGTTAGAAAAAAGTAATCCCTTTGTGGTATCTAAAAAAATGCATAATGAAAGTATGACCAAAACAAACATAAAAAGAACTATAGAACTATAAAAAAGTATAGAGCGAACTCTATCCCATCTTTGTCAGGTCTGTTTACCTCTCCAGTGCTAAACAGAACATGTGCCAGTTGGTCCTTGATGTGCTACAGGTCGTCTGGTTTTTGTTCCATCTTTGATCTTAATTACTTATTTGAGCTAAATATGTCCTAATTGAAACCACCTGCTTTTTGGGGTTATATTCGGTTGCTAATGAAAAGGTCTCTGTATAGCTTGCAGAACTCTGGCCCCTGAAGAACAGAGCTGCATACTCTTGGTGTTCGGCTTCCTTGTAATTTCTACCCTTCTCACAGGTCCTGTGCATTGTGCTTGCTCTTTCAGTGCGTTTCCAAGCCAGAAACCTCATCCTTCCCCCAAAGGTCCCACACACAAAACTTTGGCTAAACAGGTCTGGGTGTACAGAATCGGCATCTATAATTAATCTAAATGGACACTGTAAGGAAGCAACAGCAAGACCCAGGATACAATAAGAAGCAAAACGATGAAAACTGATGTGCCGTACGTAAATGAAAATAAAAAAAAATGCATCAACCGTTATAGAACAAAATGAATATCTCTATCCAGAATCTTAAAATCAAGAATATCCTTTCAAGACTGGGCTGGTGAACCATAGCTTGTTCTCACTGAATTAAAAAGCACTGCACCACACACTTATAAGCAACATTTTGTCTAGTACTACCAATTATACCCATTTAAGTATTCAAGTTTAGATAAACCACTATATTATACCCATTTAAGTATTCAAGTTTAGATAAAACACCATATCATCTTACTGTGATTAAGATGATATAGTTGAGTGGGCACTAGTCTACCAAATCCAATAAGCAAAAACCGAATGCACCCTTTTCTATCTGTGTGCGTATGCAATAAAGTTCATCCTACCCACAAATTGTAAACTTCAGGCACACTATGCATGACAGCATTCCATCAAGCTGTGAGAAGCAGACAATGACAGGCACAGCTACCAGTAAATTGCACCTTTGGAATTTGCCATTGACTTTATAATGTGGGTTAAGGTTCACTCACGAACCTTTACTTTTCATTGTTTAGTCTTCTTCATTTTATTTACCATTTTTTTGTGTACTTTAGGTTATGGCATCCAATACTTCTGAGCCCTTGAACATCCAGTATACTGTACTATCGTTCCTCAACTCTGATCGTCCAGCGCAACATTCCCTCCCTTATTAAAAATAAAAATCAATGTAAGAATAAACTGTTAAATTAGGACATCCTCTTAGCTGATTGCTAACAGAATTAATAGTTCATAAGAATTTATTCCAGAAGAGCACCCAGTGCCCTCCAGGACTAATGTTAAGGACCCCTTTGGTACATTATTGCATTTTCTGCATTTTTTAACTGAGAAGTGGACTGTTGAATGTCATCTCAAAGATGGCAAAGCACTGGAAAGCCTCTGTCATGTGTAAAGGACTAGACTGGCTACATGTGTGAATGTGACCAAACATTCATAAACAACTCCACTAGGTAGGTCTGAGCATGTAATTGTGATCTTGATGTTCAGTGTGGTCAACAGTATTTTTGCAGAAGGTTCCAGAGTACTGAAATTGCTTTCCAAGTTTAACTGAAATATTTGCAGATCAGACTTCCTGTTGCACAGATGTACAGTGCATCTCATTTATCCAAAGAGGCTTAAAATTAATGTGTTGCTGGCAAAATATATGAACTGTTTATGCAATTACAGTAGGTGGTGTAATATAACAATATTTGATTTTGCATGTCTAGATGTGTTTTGGACTAAAAGTATCAATTTTGTGCTTACCACTGCCAAATACAGGAAACTACATTACAATGTATGGACTACTTCTGGACAATGAGAACAAAAACCCAAAACCGTATTATGTTCCCGGCTATGAAAACTATTACATTCACAATTAAGCCATATTTAACTTAAATTGGTTGTAATTTCTTTACGCCTGTTACGATATTTAATTTTTTAAATGGCTATAGAAAGCACAAAATATTTTGACGTGAGAAGTTTTGAAACTTGCGTCAAGCTACAGCATGTCATGAAACATGAACAACACAGATTCCACATCAGGTACACCAAGCTTTTTCAGTTGGCTAGAGGCAGTTTTCACACTGTTGTTCGCTGCCCAGAAGAACCTTTGTACCTTTGTACAACATGCACATGCTTCATCTCTTGGAGAGAGTGATAAGAACTGTTAAAAACAGAAGGCCCATTCTGTCCATGTGGCCCATTTGGATTACATCACATATTTACCTTCAATGGCCTTAATTTGCAAAAACCACAAAAACTCATGTACGCCGCGCTTTGTTCAAGAACCGTCATGCTTCATTGCTACTTTGCCATGATCTTTCAGTGTCTTTCACAAGAACCCCAGAAGAGGAAACAAGCAAGGCAAAAACCAGTCCATGTCCGCCACACACAAAATGCAAAATGTTACGTGTCAGTTGGAAAAAAAAATACTGAAGATGGCACAGTGCAGTGGCAGAGTTCTCCGGTCCTGGATTCAATTCTGGCCTGGGGCATCATCTGTGAATAGCATGTGTGTTCATCACTCCCTCTGGTTCCCACCAGCTTTCTAAAGACACCGTGTCTCACAGTTGTCCATATGTGCCCTGTGATGAACTGGCAAACCATCCAGAATGCAACCCTCCTTTGCACCCTATGTTTCCAGCGTGGGCGCTGAGTTTCATTGATTGATGGAACTGATGTGATCCCCTGTCATTAAAAGATTAAATATTTGTTCATATTTTACATCTCCACTGAAGCCTTACTGTAAACACACCTGCAGATTCTATATACTGGATTAATAGATGTGCATACCATGACTCTACAATGCAAGACTTTCGCCAATAAACCAGCTTTATTTAGGCAGGCACATTTAGATAAAAAACAGTAAATATTTCCTAGGTTAGAATCTGAAAAACTTCTCTTGGCTGGGATGGTGAGTCTTTGTCTTTTCATTCTCAATGTTTCCATTAACGATTGACCAGACTGCTCAAAGTTTAAATATACTGTATGCAGTACAAGGAATTTTAAAAGGAATTATATATAACCTGAATGAAAAGGCAGATGGACCAAGCAAGTAACTTGTAATACATACAGTACTATATACAGTATTGCTACTGGGAATCTAATGCCTAAAACCACACTCAGGTTCAGTAAAAGAAAACTATCCCAATCAGATATCATGTACCTTTCAGAGTCAGCTGTACAGTAGATGTTATGGTGATACAATGTACTTATTACACAGTTGCAAAAAATGGTTTGTGGCTTTAGTGTAACTCAAACCAGTTTATGTTGAGAACATTGAGCTTAATTGAACTGATTTAGTAATACCTTCAAAGCAAAGGGATATGACTTATTCACGCATTAAAATCCAAAACAACAATTTCTAAATAATAAATTTTCAATATTTGTATCTGAAATGTATTTTTTTTCCTTTTTCTAACTGAAAACCCTAATAAAACAGAAACAAAACGGCTGCATTAAGTAATGTGTGCCTTTCGTCAAAGTGCTGTTTTTCAGTTCCTTTGCTTTAGAAACAAGGATCACACCCAAAACCTCACAGCCACTAACTCACATTCTGTTATGCGCAGCAAGTCTTGGGTGGGGTTGACACATTACAGCCAGCCTGGGTCAGTAAATGCCAGGTATGTGTAAAGTGGCACATACAAACCAGGACTGCGGGCTTGCTTTTTCTAGGCATATATAGTTTGTATGGTTCTACTCCTATGTACAGCCATCCGATATAATATAGCTTTATTTTTCAGAAGTAAAGAAAGATATCTAAGAGGACGCAAATGTGCAGCTCTGCTAAGAATATTTTTCTGAAGTATTTAAATATATTTAAAACATCTGAAAGATATTATGATATCGCTGTTTGCGTAAGAATAGGTTTTAGAGTTCTCACTCTCTGGCTCTGTACACAGTATAACATGAATACACACCTCATTTTCTGTCACAACCAACCCCCACCTAATTAGGAGACACACCCAGAGGCGTACGACTAAAGGCTGTGGAACAAGGTGTTGGAAGGCTGAGGAGGTGGAATAACTTTCCACGCTTTGAACGCTACTCCAAGGCCACGGAAAAAATGAAAAACAACAACAACCAAGACGGATTTTCAGTACTAAAGTAGAAATTCACAGCTCTTGACTGGAAAACACACACAAGTAAACCTACTGAACAGCTAAAGGCCTGGGGAAATGTCCAATGTGAGATCTTGCAATGCTATGAAGGTTACCTCTTTGTATAATATAATATACATGAATTAGGTTTCCATTGTAACCGAGTTAGAATTGAATTTGCTCATCTTCTTTTGGTTATTTAAGAAGACAACCATCTTCTTTACCCCAATAATCCTCTGTACCACACTCGCCCTATGTCTTTGGGCTCATCAGAGGTCAACTGTACTGCACCTGCACTATAACTCATATTAATCTGTCCAGTTTATCTGTGAGCACCATGTAAGAAAGCTGAAGGCAAACTTGTCTATGGGTTATAAGCTTATAGCTGTGAGGAAATAAAGTAAATAAGAATTTTGATCACCATATATTTACAGATATTTAAATTTGATTTAAAGACAGTTCCTTGTCCAAATACATAGTATATCATATTAAGGACCATTTCAGAACACAGACATATTACTTTAAACAGCAGGAAATGGCTAAATTCTAGAGATACATTATTGTGTAGTAAATATTTCAGGGCACATGCGTAGTGAAAGATCCCAATAACAAATGTGATTTTGAAGTGACCTTCACTTATCCAATATCTAAAAACAGGATCTCATATATCATGTTAGAAAAATAAACTTCAATTAAACCTTAACCAAGATGAACAAAAATGACTGGGCAGTAAACTTCATTATTTGACCACTTACTGTGCTGAATGGAGGATCCCAAGAGACCTGCTGGTTTCCTTTATAATTTACCTGAAACTCCTTCCTTAAAACTGCTGACATATCATTTCCCATCAAATTTAATTAGGGCGTCCTTCTTGGAATCACCAGGACAATCCTATTACAGTTTCTCTGGCAGCCAGTCACAAAAAGAAAGGTGCTGACTGGCCCTGTTTGCCTGAATGCTGCTAATTCACATGCATTCATAACGAATGCAGCAAATATTGCTTTACTTGTACAGTACCTTTCTAAGATGCCAACAATCTGCAACATGATTCCTTATTCTTGACAACAGGAAAGAAAACATTAGTGATCATACCTAGATAATGACTTAATTTCTTAAAAACAGTAGGTAGATTTAACTGCATGACAAAACTGAACATCACCATTCCCAAGTTACGAAAACAATACATGGTTACCCTATAGAATCTCAATGGACATATCCATCACATGTAGAGTACACAAAAACACAAGAAAGGCTGCAAAAGAGGCTAGTATTATTTATCTATTTATTCAATTAGACTGTTAGTAGCTAATTGATCCAACAATCTCCTCCAGCCTTTTCTTGAGAAGGAAAAGAATTTTATAGTAAGTGGGGACTCCCCTCCACCACCATTAATGTGCAGCATCCACCTGGATGATGCGATGACAGCCCTAGTGCGCCAGTATGCTCACCACACATCAGCTATCAGTGGGGAGGAGAGCAGAGTGATGAAGCCAATTCATAGAGGGGGATTATTAGGAGGCCATAGGATTGGTAAGGCCCATAGGAAATTTGAACACAACACCGGAGTAACACCCCTACTCTTTTCCAGAAACGCGCTGGGATTTGTAATGACCACAGAGAGTCAGGACCTCGGTTTTATGCCTCACACGAAGGATGGCACCTTATTGACAGCATAGTCTCCCTGTCATTATATTGGGGCATTAGGACCCACATGGACTGCAGGGTGAGTGCCCCCTACTGGCCCCACTAACACTTCCAGCAGCAACCTTAGTTTTTCCCGGGAGGTCTCCCATCCAGGTACTGACCAGGCTCACACCTGCTGAGCTTCAGTGGGATGCCAGTTGTGAGTTGCAGGGTGATATGGGTGCTGGAACTGAAATTTCATTTGAAATGAAAACCAGCAAGCACAGTGTTCCACCAGATCAATGGCATATAGCCTTGGTACTTTAAAAACTGGGCAGTTCTTCTCACATTAAACTTCTTATTAAACATGAATCATTACAAAAACCTATACAAAGTATTCTACTCAATTTATGAGCGAGACAAAACAAAAATCAAGGATCTTGGTTAACAGTTCACACAGGTGTCAGAAATGTAAGTTTCCAACAGAGAGCAAACTCTGGAAAGTTCATGTTTTCTTCTGCTGACTTCTCTAGGCAGGTGGAAGAAAGGGGAGGCAAGACACTCTATCACTTCAAGAACTGTGTGAAAGAAAGCTGTGCAACGCAAACCGACTTATCTGAAACAATCAAAGCACTGGCAAGAACCAATGGTAACATTCAGTGGTCTTTGAAAACAAAAGACCACTGAATGTTACCATTGGTTAATACAGAAGACAACTACTGCTCATAAAGACCTTTGATGTTTGAGTAAAATATACTTTAGCAAACTATGTGTGGCGAATAACACAACCTAATTTGTTGGGTAAATTGTGTTACACTGTAAGTCAATGTATGGTCCACATGTAATGTACTCCTTTCCCTCATAAATGGACTGGGTCACCACTTTTAGGCTTAAAATAACAGAGCAGGTTATTCAAGGCACGTCTTCATGGAGCCTAATTTAAACCAGAGCCTCTATTGTTTGAAGCTGTATTTGGAAGGTGCTTAGTCTAATACTGCTTCAGTGGACAGCTGCATGGACACTGCAAATCGCTTCTCGCACTGGTCTGATTCAGGCAGCTTAAGTCTGTGAGCCATCTATTCAGTTTCCGATAATAGCATTAACAACAACAACCACACTCTTCTAAGAAATAAGAAAATAAATCATGTTGTTGGACAATATATTATGCATATGTACTGTAGGTATCTATTAGAAGCCCACGACACTAAGGCCTACATACTGTATGATCATGACAATCACACTGAAGCAGCAATGATGGTTTACGAAAGGACAATCCTTATTCTGCAGAAAGTGTACAACTAATTTTGGTGTTTAGAAAACTGAAATACAACAACCTTATCTTCATACAAATGTATGAACATTTGAAAGGAGAAGGTATCCACTTTTCAAAATGTTGTGAAATTCAATGTGTTGATTGCACAAAATGCATATTTATCAGAAAAGGAAAACCACAATTCACTAGTTATAATGAAAAAAAAAACATACTTTATGTGCAAAACACCACTTTCTTTCTGGTACTCTACAAGACTTCAAACATGAAGGTTCGACTACAGTACTTGATAAGAAGACAGCCTACAAAACAAGTTCTGGACAAATGGAGACCACAAATTGGAATTTCTAACAGGCAGGCTGCAAAACATTTTCTGACAGTGACATCAAAAAGGAAATATTTTTAAAAAAAAAATACAGCCTCCGACATCTATTAATATTCAGAACTATGGGAAAAGAAAATTTCTATTTGTATTCAGAATGCCGAACCTTACTTCAGACATGATAAAGAACAGAACAAAAATAAATCTAGATACGAAGAAAGTTGTGACAGTTAAAGAAAGTTAGGTGAAGACAGTTAAGGAAAAAATTATTGAAATTACCTTACAGTTACAGTACCTGGACTGTGACCTTTTTTATGCCTTGTCAAGGTGCTGTATACTGTATAATATATGTACAAATGGATGTACAAATAGTGTATACATCCATTTACAGTACACCTGTCAATAAAATGTTTTGTTCAGATACAGTAACAGAAAAGGACACTGTTGAAAACACTGACTTGGGTAACCTGATAACATTTTATAAATTATTCTTCTTACTAAAAGTAGCAGCACTCAGTAGCTGAATAACAGCTGAACAGATACAAAAATAAAAAAAAATCTCGTATAAAAAGTAGATCGAAGATTCCTGTAGGTTTGACCACAGAAAACTGAATTTTAAGCAAGCAATAATCACTTTAAAATGTCTTTAGGTTGTTTCAAATACTTTGGCATGTTTTCCATTGGTTGGTTTAAGGAAATCTGAAATTTCTTCTATTCTACAGATCGCTAAAACATGCCAAAAATGTGTTAACGAAACTTAAATGTTGAAATCAATAACTGCGAGTTTGGGGTTGGAAAGTTAACTGACCTATCATTTAGACATGATCTTTTGAAGATCAGTGTAAATACAGTAGGACTCTAAACAGTGATAAGAATAAACCCAGGAGGACACTGTCACACAGGTCATATGATTTGCATGGTTATTTTTAGCTAAGCAAAAAATACAGTCTCATTGCATTGCCAAATGACAACTTTGTGGCCAGAGCAATATACTGTAGGCAAACCTCTGACCTACTTCTGAAATCCTTGACACCCAGAGCACAGCCTGCATTTCACTGCTGGCCAAGGTTTTTTTTTTAATGCAGCCAATTTTCAAAGAAGAAATAGGTGGACAAGATAGAAAAGGAGTTAAAATTGTCGTCACATGATTGGATTAAAATCTTGACACACCCAGCACATTTTGGGGAAAAAAAACAAACATCCAAAACAATTGTACTGTAAGTCACAAGTTGTGTATTCTACTAAAATATGTTGTAATTTACTAACCATACTTTCAGATGTGTGGTTTAGCACACATTTAGAAATGTTATTAATGAAGTTTGCAAATGCACCATAAACTAGGATGCAGGTATAATTCAGAACAAGCAGTGCTGATCTGTAGGACCAGAGTAATTCTGGTGAGAACGTTCACCATTCACGGAAAATACTCGCACCATTTCCAAAGTTTTGTGAACATTTTCACACTTCAGGCCTGATCGGGAAGAAACTCTTCTCTGTCCCTTTCGATTGTAAGTCACCAAATTTGATATATTCTAAAATAGTTTGAGGGAATATGAAAGAGAAAAACAAACCCTTGTTACAGTACATCATCTTGGTTTGTGTTGGTCATGTAAAACCTACACGCACGAATGCTGAATCAAACTTGACAAACCTAAATTCTGCCTCAGGGTCAGCATCCAAAGCGTATACCTTACTTAGACCATGCATGGAGCGACGAAACAACTCCTTCCTCTCACATTGTTAAGTGTTGTCAGTCGTGGTTTAACTGGATAATGTTTTGACAATCAGTCTTACAACGTGCTACACAGTCAAATACAACAGGCAAAACGAGGTTTGAGGATCTGAACATTTTGAGTATACGGTACGTGAGGCGCTGAAGACAAAAGTCAACAAAAACCGAGAATACTCCTCATGAGCCGTTTAAAAAAAATGACCTTGAAGTCCTGATTTCCACAATTTTTTTTAATTAAGGATCACTGTTTTGTTCGTGATACAGTACATGCCTACAGCTGATGACAACACGGTCGAGATAGATTAAAAACACTGCATATTTGTTTTGACAATCTGAGGCTGCCTTACTGTACTTTCAGCATCATTACAATTGTTTATACAAAAGAGTGAACATTTCAAAGAGACCATTTATCTTTCCACTGAAGGATCAATGTAACATTTTCGAAATTGAGTCCAAATGTCTAAGGTCATTTCACAAACCACAAAACTAGCAATTGGGGCATCCAAAGCTATGCCAATTTAATATTCCTATCGATATTATATAGTACCTGCATGCGTGGGAAAGCTATATTAGGAGCCTAGAGTACAGTACATTACTTTCAACGCGTGACAAGCTTTTGAATGTCAACACATTTCTGGAAAACAACACTTTGATATGGGGCTGTCAATGTTAAAAAAAAAAAGAATGATGGAGACGAGATCAAAACCATCTTTTAAGTAAACTTGGTCACCCAACTGTTCAGAACCCACAGTGCTGAGCATTGATACGTCCACCTAACAAACACAGTGAAAGGTCACTCACCCATGGTGGTAACTCAGAAGTTGGCAGACTCTGCCTAACAGTCTTCTCTTCGTGCTCCAAGAAAGCCAAAGCCCGGTTAAGTCGGGAATATTTACTTCCTTTATTTCTCCTCCACCAGAAGAACGCCGCCAGTCCGATCAGCACCCAGCTGAAGCTGAACCCGAAATACCCCAAGACGTAGATGGGAAAAATGATGACAAACGTCTTGGCGAACCCCGACAACGCCTGCGTAAGATCTACGGCGGTGGACTGCGGCTCCTCGGCATCCTCCACCGGGGCTCCCGGTGCGGAGTCCGCCGGGCTGGTGGCTTCGCTTTGCCCCTCTTTTCCTGCGTCGTGCGGCGCGTTGTTTGTGGTTTCGCCACTCATCTCCAGCCCTTTCCAAAAAGTTTCAAAACCAGCTGCTCACAAGAAAACAATCGCAAAAGTATTCTACACTGTTGGCGGCGTTGCCCTCCCCCCCGACTACAAAATACTTTGAAACACCCACGTTTTTTTTCCTGTTTTAAATTAGTTGCGGCCAGATAAGAGCTCGGACGCTGCCATAATTACTTTTCTGGTAAACCTTTCCTCTTGGTTAAGGTTACATCGATTGATCCAAACACTTTGCAGATGCCTCCACAGCAGTGCCTTCCCTTGCCCCCTGTAAAAGGGGGCTGTGTTGAGCTACTTCTGTCAGCTGTCGTTTGCTGGGCTCCCTCTGGTTTCCGTGTGTGGCATCAGTAATCCTTCAGTTCGGAAACGCGAGGTTTGTGCTGCATGGCGTATGTCAAACTCCCTCCTTTCTCAGCTGGGAAGAGACCGTACCTCCCTCTCTCACCACATCCTGAAAACTGCGCTGATCACACACACTGTCCACACATTCGCAACTCAACCCCCTGCTCCCATTTCCAACAGGAAATTGTCATTGCTCAAATAGGTCAAACCTGCTGGAAAAAAAAAAACAAGACCGAAGGAGCCACCTGGCGGCCACCCCCTTCAGTCCGGATTTTTATTTTAATGTACGCTGAAAACAACAACAAATAAAACAATCGAAAAAGTCAGCGAAAGAAGGTATCCAGGAAATGCGATCTCAAACCTATTTATCCATATAAAGAGTAATTTTGGTAAAATGTATTTATAGAAGTTCAGACTGGACGGATATTAGTAAAAAATAAAATATATTGTAATGGTGGAAACGTGTTCTTAAAGATCAACCAACCCCTGACTGGGATAATAATAAGTCATGTAAATCATCTTTAACTAATCAATTTGTAAACACGATTTTTTAAAATCAGTATAGTAAATGAAGTCTTTCAGTGAGCCAAGAACGGTACTGGAGAAGTTACTTGAGTAGGGAACTACAGTATCTTGAGTAAAAAGAATAACTACTGTTTAAAAATATTATATTACAGATGCTTTAAAGAGTAAAAAAATCCATATGCCTGTTCACATTTATTGGCTTAATATCCTATGCAGTTTTTTTGTCAACCAGAAAGTATATTTTTTGTACACTTTATAAAGAGCAAGTGACAGTTCATCAACCTTTGTCCCATGTTGGGAAATGAAATCAAGTCATTCTTCTGAGCTTTTCTCAGAAGATCTATTGCCAGGATCCCTCCCGATGGGACACATCATTGTTATTCATGGTCTCAAATATAAAAAAAATATTTGACTTTCAAGCTACGTACTTGTGAAACTTTCCTTCCTATATCAGTGAGCCCGTGTTTCTGTTTTAGGGTTTACAACAGAAACAGTCAATCTGTTTCTGTTTCAAACACTTCTCATCTGAAACACTATCTGAGTTGGCTCATGTATAGTGCCTTGAGAAATGTTCTGATCTAAAGGTAGTGGACAAATCTGCATTGTATTGCATAAATAACTAAAAATGCATAAAAGCAGCCGTGAGTCTGTGGTTCCTAAGCATACTCCAGTTTTTTTTTTGTTGATGTTCGGAGTTTGCAGTTTGCCCACAAGTAAAATAAACAACAGAACAGTAACACATACTGTAGATACTGAAAATGCTGAAATGTTAAAGTTCAAATGCTTAAATGTGTAAATATGTCATCTGTGATGTTGATATTATTTGCATTAAATTATTTCCTTTAAACTGTACAAACTGCCTCGTATCCAAGCCTTTAAAAAACATAATTAAAAGCAGCAAATGAGTGGTAGGATATCTTTGCAGTTTACTATTATTAATAATAAAAAATGAATGTAAATATATTGAAAACGAAATATTTATTCTACTGCAAAATAACGTGAGAGCTGAATAAAGTGCTATGTACAAAGCACATTAAAATAACAGAGGGTTAAGTAGCCAGTATATTTCACTATCGATCACGGTTTGTCGATGAATTTGGTCTGTGACCATAGAGATCCGTTGTGGAGTGAATCTGTTGCTCTTGGTTTGGTTTCATGTCCTGTCGCTAAGATAACATGACGCAGTTACCTTGGTTTCATAGTAGTGCGCCTGCGCAAAAGAGGAATTTGGTGTCATGGCGGTGGATTTTGTCAACATATAACATTCAATTAAGAGGACTACGAAACTAGGGGAGTGCAGGGTGAGAAAAGAAAAAAAATGCAGTCGGAAAAGGTAAAGTGTTGAATAGTGACAATGAAGAATAAAGTAGCTGTCACAGCATATTAAAAAAGGCAGTAAACTGTGGAGTATACGATACTGTATCTTGCATTTGCACTAGATTTAATAAACTGTTTTTGACTCTTAATTAACTTTGTCATTTGCCTTCGATTACACATTGTCAAAAGATAGATAATAATGAGTTATGTTCTTTAATGCAGTTTTCTTTTTTTCCTTCAATTTTTGGAATGGGTTGGAGTTCGAATGGATTCCAATTGGGAAAATGAAAATGTATAAGTATGATTTAGAGCAACCTGATTTTAACTTTAATTGGAAAGCTTAAAAGTTAGTGTAGACTAGGGATCTCGAATCATGTTCCAAGCAGCCTACAGTATTAGTCTTTACCTTAATCACCTTCTTTTTTAATGCGAGGAACACTTGTAAGCTATTGTTTAAAAAGTTTGTGAAAATGTGAAAACTGGAAAATTTGAAAACAGCTTCAATTTGTTAATAAAAAAAATCAAAATAGCTACCATCATAATCCTAGATCACATTTGTCCACAATGAACAGTTTGGTTTGAAGCTGTTGCATAGTTGCTGTACTGAATAAGAGGATACTTTTCCCAAATATTGTTTTGGGGTGTCATAAAACTGTTATTTATTGTTTCATACAAACTTTAAAAAACATATAAAACTGTAACTGTAAAATCTATATATTTTGCATAAGAAGCCACACCACAGAGCATTTTACTTTGAGCAGTACAATGAATGTTGTGAGGCCTTGATTAGAAGTGAGAATCTAATGAGAACCCTTTAAACTGAAAACACTTATCCACACTATAGGCATACATCCCATTATTCATTTCCCTTAATTGTGCATATATTTTTTTACAGTGCATGCAATGTGATTATTTTTATTTATCTAGAAAAGGACAAAGGAAGACACATGGAAATCAGATGATTTAAAGAGACATATTAAAGTAAGATGTTTTGTTTATTTTTTTCCTATTTATATTGCAAATTATTGTATTGAGTATATGTAATAAATGAAAAGGTGACCTTAATGAAAAATAAAAACAATCAGTAATTAGATGTAGGGTAGCAATAACCAAATGCCAGTAAATGTTTTAAATATTAAAAGTGTCCAATATTGAAACCTCTCCACATGCTATGCCATCCTTTTCTATGCTGTAATATGTTAAACATTATACAGACCACATCAAAATACATTTAATAGACTTGTGAAATGAATTGATAGTGTAATGAGTGTTGCCACTCTTGACATTTTTAGTGGAATTTTCTTTTTTCATCTTGAGAATATATATTTTCTTTGCTTTGCCATTATGCTTTCGTTCTGACTGTTTAAGAAGTCTACAGTGTGGTTACTGAAGGAGAAAATAACTTTAGCAGTCACACATTAATATACCTAGAAATCCAAAATTATGGACGTTTGTAACGGTGTCTAATGATCCGTGGAATGTTGTTTTGCTGTAAATATAATGCTGATATATGAACTGTTTCAGGGTGTGCTTAATGATAATGACAATGACAGGAGGAAAGAGAAATCCAGGCGAGAGGAAGAGCAGATGAAGAGCAGTAGTGGGGAGTCTCAGGAGCGGCGTCACAGAGATCGGGAGAGTCGAGGACACAGGGAGGAAGAGAGACACAGAGACAGGACTCGAGAGCGACCGAAGGAAAGAGATCAAGAGCAAAGAAAAGACAGTGAAAGAGACAGGACGTCAGGAAGACGAGAGAGAGACCAGGGCAGAAGAAAAGAGAGAGAAAGGGATGGAGACGCAGAAAGAAGCAGAAACAAAGACGGGGAAAGCGAAATCAAGGACAGAAGTCACAGTGACAGAGACCGAGGGACACTAAGGGAGAGCAGAGACAAGGAGAGAGACAGGGAAAGGAGAAAAGCAGAAAGAGACAGGGAGCGAGGGAAAGAAAGGCCCGGAGAGAGACAAGAGTGGGAGGCAGAGAGAGAAGGGAGACACCAGGATCAAATAAAGGAGAGGGAGAGAGAAAAGCATAGAAGCAAAGAGAAGGAAAGGGACAGGGAGCATGGACGGCATCTCAGCAGAGAGAAGGAGCATGATCCCGAGAGGAGAAAAGAAAAGGACAGGCAGCAGAAGAAAGAAAGAAACTTGGAGGAGGACACGAAGAGAGACGATGGAAGAAAAGAACGACATAAGGACCAAGATCCTTCAAGACAAAGAGAAAATAAAGGTAATGCTGAACGTAAACTATTGTGTTCCTTTTCAAAATGATGTATTCTGCTTTATACTGATACGGTTGTGGCACCCTTGATATTTGCCGGAGCCCAAATAAAAGCTGTTGGTGTTTTAAAATAAAATGAGTAAAAATTCAGTATAATTAGTCCAGCTTACTGTGGGCACATGGTAACGGTATCGCTAGGTTACCTTGGGACAAATACTGTTATATTAGAAATATCCATTAAGTGACCTATATAGAGTATACTTGTGATTCCATGCTCATTATTTTTTTTCTACATCTAGATATACATATTCAGTATATGTATCTGCAGTCAAAAATAAAGATATTATTTGGTTGCAGTTTTCTCTAAATGTTCTATGCAAATTTCTTTTTTGTACAGAGCATAATCCTTTATTGGTTAATACTATTATTCGGTGACTGCAGGTGTCTACCCCCGACCAAGTCTAACCAGATGTTAATTGTCAGTGAAAATTCAGATTAATTTTACAATCTGATTTGTGTTCTTCATTCTTCAGATTCAATTTCAGTATGATATAATATGGTTGAGGTTCTTGATGCTGATCTGTTTGTAGAATCTGCAGAACACCAAAGAAATGAAAATGAAGAACGTGAAAGGAGACATCGAGACAGAGGGGAACACTCAAAGAAAAGTGCACTAGAAGTACGTAACCACAGGACAAATACTGTATATAACATGAACAAAATGAGTTCTATCTTTCTGAGCTTAGGCTTGATATATTTAGAAACCAGCGGCTGATTTTTAACATTTTGCTGCACTGTGAACAATAGTAGTTTTCTTATAAGCTGCTGTGTAAGTCTTTGTATTCTGAAAAACACTTGGCATATATTTTTGCAGACGACTTTTGATGTTCTAAATGAAACAAGTCATTACCATTGAGCACAGCATTTACTAGCATATTCATGCATCTTTTAATAATATGATGTGAGTATTACAGCAAAGCTGATGTGGCATTACAATAATGGTAGTAGTGATGTTTTGATGATCAGTAATCAGTTATAATGATTTTACCTTGGCCCAAAACAATACAATGGTGCCCTTTGGTGTGTGTCACAATAAATCGATCTTTCCATCAAAATAAGTGATTGTTTAATACAGTGCAGTGCTGTTCTACTGCTGCTGCCTTAGATTCTTTAAAAGTAGAAAAAAACATAAAAAGCAGAAGGAGAAAAGAATAAATGAACTGAATAAATATAAAAAGTTGAACATTTATCTTATTTAATGAAAAAACAACAACAATTTCCTTTTAGAAGGAGAAATAAATGTATTCAAAGGGATGGACTGGCCTTCAGCACTTTGCTTCAATTCCAGTCCACAGTCCAGTGGATTTCATGAGTCTCTAAGTGATCGTCTGCTTCAGGCCTACAGGAAAATGGCCTAATTTGTCAAGTAATTCAAGTTTATTTTGTTATATTTAATGAAGATGATGAACAACCGGTGTTCTTCAAAGACTTCAAGGACCCTGGCCTGTAGCTTTTTATTTGGCTCCTGACTCTTACTTTTCTTTGCCATCCTTTCCTGTGACTGGGGGGGCATTAGGGGCCGGGAGAGAGCCGGAGACACCGTCGAGATTCCAGAGCCGGAGAGGGAGAGCACAGGCGTCGGGAACGGAAGGAGGAGGGCCGGCAGCTGCCGGATGATCGAGAACGGAGGAGGGAAAAAAAAGAAAAGAGGGATAACCACGGGGAGAGGAGCCACCGAGAGGGAAAAAACGGAGGCCCGGAAAGCCATAAAGCCCGAATTTCTGCGGATGAGCTCCATCAAGACAAGACACAGCCTAGAAAAAGCCACAAAGAGAAATCGCTCCTGGGCGGAGTAGACAATATCAAGCCACAGAGAGAGAGGAAAGAGACAAAAGTCGGTGAAGTGAGTGTTGTATATATGTTTAAAAGTAATAGTTTTGTTTCGTTAATTTTTAAAGATCAATTCTATTTTGTCTGCAACATTTTTCTTCTTGTTTTTCCTGCCTTTTGATTAAGCTCAGTAGAAGTATTTAGGCAGAACATAATTTATCAATAATCTGTCATTTTCCCATGAATGAATGCATCAGCAGTCCACACAGGCCTCATTATCAGCACACAGGACTAATCAGAAAAGATCAAGCGATACAGAGAAGCCTGTAAGAAACATTTTAATGAGATGCTACTTCACATAATTAATTTAGGATTGCCAGTGTAATTCTGTTAATATACACATGTAAGTTAAATTCATAATATGAAACTTGCTTTAATCTGTGCTATAAATATTGAATAATTTAGAGAATTTATTTTTTTTATATATTGATAATATGTAGTATAAATAATATTTAAGTATATTTATACTATTTGTGTTTGTATGCACAAAAGAAACATAATGCCCAAGTCTAATTATTTTTAAAATAGAGCTTAAACAAAATCACAGAAAATTTAGATAGTATAACACATTAATTTAAATATTATATTTTCAATTTAAAATTCAACATTTTGAAATTCAAGTATGAGATCCCTGAGCATTAACACGATCCTGGCAGCATTGATATACAGTATATATTCCTGATTGGTCTCTGGAGTGACTCTTGTGGGTGTTTCCACCACTGTTCTTGTGCAGCTGCTGGCAACTGGTAAAGGTAGGCTGGTCACAGTTATCTCCTATTGATTGTTAGGTTGGTATTATAGATGTTCCACTGGACATTAACTGGACTTGAAGCCATGCCATTGTAATCTTAGCACTATGTGATCTTACATTGCCTGCCCTGCTGCAAGACCAACTCTTCTAAGTTGACTTGCTGGAATGCAAAATCTTTTGGCTCAAAGACTTCACCGGTGTATCACTGAGCAGTAAGGTTGCTGCCAGTCTGCACCAGATGATCAAACATTTGTTATTTTTAGATTGTTTATTGTGTTATATTATTACTGTAAAATTCTCCTTACGTTGCATAGTCAAGATTTTGACAAAAGTTGTGTGGCCACTAGATGTCATGTTTCTTTAGGTAAAGCTTCCGTATTTTTTCCAGGAATTCACAATAAAATCCCCTACAAGAAATTGCATTAACAAAGTTAATAAAGTATTTTTTATTTCTTTTTAATAAACTTTAAGGATTTTACTTGTTTGTTTGTTTGTTCAAAGTTGCATACATTTTAAAGGAATTGCATTATTTCATATGACTGATTTTCCTGTGTATTTTTTTAAATTTTTTATTTAGGATGATAAAGAACAATTTGTCCTTGACAAATCATCTGCAGAGGATGTGATTAACGAGGAAACGGCAGAAGATTATGAAGAGGACTTTGAAGTAAGTGAAGATCTTAAAAGCAATGTGTAAAATGGCTCCATTATTAAGGCAAGGCTATGTATTGTGTTTCAACTTCAATTTTTGTTTTTTCCTATTTGATTTCTGTTTTGTAATGATATTTTGCATGCTTTAAATGGATCTTTATTGAAGAAAGGGGTAAGTGATTCTTTTACAAGTTTTACATACCTTTAGGAATAGTCATGCAAAAAAGCTTCAAAAGCTGAGATCTTGCTTTGTTGTTAAATCTGATTAGTTTTGGTTTGTTTTAAGAAGTAATAATTCACTTCATTAACACATTATGCAAACAGGTTCTTTAAGTATTTTGTTATCTTACATGAAAGGTGCTGGATGTTAAGGTATTACATTGGGGATAAAATTGCAAAAAAATGCTTTTTGTACTTTCCTTCATTCAGAAAGATATAATCATCATTTCTCAGGTTCTCAGTCTTCTACCCACTATCATTGGCATAAGCATAGCTGAAAGAATCTGAAAGTTGCCCTTATGTTGTGACTGATCTTTCTTATATACAGTGCCTTGCGAAAGTATTCGGCCCCCTTGAACTTTTCAACCTTTTGCCACATTTCAGGCTTCAAACATAAAGATATAAATTTTTTATTTTATGTGAAGAATCACCAACAAGTGGGACACAATTGTGAAGTGGAACGAAATCTATTGGATTTTTGAAACTTTTTTAACTAATAAAAAAATGAAAAGTGGGGCGTGCAAAATTATTCGGCCCCTTTACTTTCAGTGCAGCAAACTCACTCCAGAAGTTCAGCGAGGATCTCTGAATGATCCAATGTTGTCCTAAATGACTGATGGTGATAAATAGAATCCACCTGTGTGTAATCAAGTCTCTGTATAAATGCACCTGCTCTGTGATAGTCTCAAGGTTCTGTTGAAAGCGCAGAGAGCATCATGAAGACCAAGGAACACACCAGGCAGGTCCGTAATACTGTTGTGGAGAAGTTTAAAGCCGGATTTGGATACAAAAAGATTTCCCAAGCTTCAAACATCCCAAGGAGCACTGTGCAAGCGATCATCTTGAAATGGAAGGAGTATCAGACCACTGCAAATCTACCAAGACCTGGCCGTCCCTCTAAACTTTCAGCTCAGACAAGGAGAAGACTGATCAGAGATGCAGCCAAGAGGCCCATGATCACTCTGGATGAACTGCAGAGAACTACAGCTGAGGTGGGAGAGTCTGTCCATAGGACAACAATCAGTCTTACACTGCACAAATCTGGCCTTTATGGAAGAGTGGCAAGAAGAAAGCCATTTCTCAAAGATATCCATAAAAAGTCTCGTCTAAAGTTTGCCACAAGCCACCTGGGAGACACCCCAAACATGTGGAAGAAGGTGCTCTGGTCAGATGAAACCAAAATCGAACTTTTTGGCCACAATGCAAAACGATATGTTTGGCGTAAAAGCAACACAGCTCATCACCCTCAACACACCATCCCCACTGTCAAACATGGTGGTGGCAGCATCATGGTTTGGGCCTGCTTTTCTTCAGCAGGGACAGGGAAGATGGTTAAAATTGAGGGGAAGATGGATGCAGCCAAATACAGGACCATTCTGGATGAAAACCTGTTGGAGTCTGCAAAAGACCTGAAACTGGGATGGAGATTTATCTTCCAACAAGACAATGATCCCAAACATACAGCAAAATCTACAAAGGAATGGTTCACAAATAAACATATCCAGGTGTTTGAATGGCCAAGTCAAAGTCCAGACCTGAATCCAATCGTGAATCTGTGGAAAGAGCTGAAAACTGCTGTTCACAAACGCTCTCCATCCAACCTCACTGAGCTCGAGCTGTTTTGCAAGGAAGAATGGGCAAGAATTTCAGTCTCTCGATGTGCAAAACTGATAGACATACCCCAAGCGACTTGCAGCTGTAATCGCAGCAAAAGGTGGCTCTACAAAGTATTAACGCAAGGGGGCCGAATAATTTTGCACGCCCCACTTTTCATTTTTTTATTAGTTAAAAAAGTTTCAAAAATCCAATAGATTTCGTTCCACTTCACAATTGTGTCCCACTTGTTGGTGATTCTTCACATAAAATAAAAAATTTATATCTTTATGTTTGAAGCCTGAAATGTGGCAAAAGGTTGAAAAGTTCAAGGGGGCCGAATACTTTCGCAAGGCACTGTATATACTGAGAGGTATTAAAAATGAAACAAATGCTTTTGGTGGCATAACTTGAGTGTAATATTTTGCTCCTAAAGGACTACGATGATGATTTTGAGGATGTTGATGAGAATGATGAAGGTAACAGATCGGACACTAATGAAGACGTTCATGAAAAGGAAGAATTCACCCCACATAACAGGGCCGAAATTGAGGCAATCCAAAAAGCTATATCTGCAGAAAATGAAAGGATTGGTACTATACATCCTAGCACGGTAGAGAACAACAAATCCAATTGGGGTAAGGGCAACAGTAGTTTATCTTCTTTCCTTTCACTGCTGTCATACATCACCACATCAATACTGTTAAAATGCTAAACAATGAGGTTCAGTGAAGGTAATTAAAGCTAAATTCTTGCTAGAGATTGAATTCAAATCTTAGAATCAGCAATTGAATTTGCAGGCAACTTCAAAATGCAAGTTTCATAAAGCATAGATTTGGTGAATGAGTAGCTCTACCAATAAGACGAATATCTCTTCTCATTTCACAATCACTGTTGATGGAACAGCATGTCCTGCAGTAGTAGTTTTGATATATGTTTTGGGGGGTCTGTGTTGTTGTTTGGCACGCCTAATTCACAGAATAACATTTGGCAGAATATTGTCATTTAAAAAGCTTCCTGCTGTCACAGGTTCTGAGAGTTCTCCCAGCAAAGGCACTCATCAAGGAAGATTTATAGACTTTGTGGCAGCAAAGCAACGGGAAGTGAGCAAGAATGTAGCCTGTAAGCAAAAGTAAGTTAAACATCTAAAAATATGTTAAACTCGTAGTGTCTGGGACCAATCTGGGAAAAACACATTTAATTTACTGTGTTTATAGGATTTCAATAATAAAACTCGTTGATTTTAAGACATCTGGCACAAGCTCTTAGCCTGGTGACATTTTTAAAAGTCTCTGTGTAAATAGTGAATGAAATTTGGAAAAGGGTACAATATGATTAATGTGTAATGGTTTAGCCATTTACATATAGTTACATATAGTTTATAAAAATAATCATTTGATTGAAAGTATCAGAACACTGTGTATGTTTTTTGATCAGGTACATACTTCTGACATCATCAAGATGATAAGGATGTTCTGAAAGACTATTGGAGCTTTTTATTTGGTTAATATGTGTTGAAGTCAAAAGTGGATTGTTAATATATTTGAACTTTTCTTTATATTACATGGATTACAGTATTCTGATCACCTTTCTTCTAAATTCAGTTGAATTTTGAATGTGAAGCAAGCTTCACTTTCATCTTTGAAAATTCTGTTGGTTTTATTGAGATTTTAGTTATCCAATGGAAAATTTGGTCAGTGTGCTTCAGAGATTTAGAAGAATGATCTGCAAAACAAAACTGCAAAAATCAGTGCCAGTTCTTTATATTTTTTCCTAAAAATAGTCAAAAGTAGGACAACAAAATTTCTGTTTTACATTATTTTCCTGACTCTTGCATGATGGGTCAGAGCCGACTCTATTTCCTTAGGAGGCTCAAGGCCTTTGGTGTGTGTGGAACACTGCTACACAATTTTTATGAATCAGTGGTGGCAGCGGCCATCTTCTAAGCTGTGGTGTGCTGGGGCAGCAGCATCATGACAAGAGATGTAAATAGACTCAATAAACTCATGAAGAAGGCTGGCTTGGGAGGTGGTGGTGGAGAGGAGAATGCTGGCCAAGTTCACGGCCATCATGAACAATGCCTCTCATCCGCTACATGGGACTGTTATTAGATAGCTGAGCACTTTTAGTAACAGACTGCTCCAGCTACGGTGTTCAAGGGAACGTTTCCACAGGTCCTTCCTCCCGGCGGCTGTCAGGGAGTATAACACTGCCCTAGGCTAGGCCTGTTGGCCCTTCATCTGCTCATCTATGGACAGCATGTTGCAGTCATGTACTTTTGGGCACTGCATTAATATACTGTTTATACTGTGGTACTTTCAATCTGTATATACCTATGCGCATTTTGTACATATTTTATTGTTTTACAGTGACTGTTACTGTAGCATATTTTGCACACACCTAACTCTATTTATTTTATTTTGTATTGCTGTACTTATTTTAATTTTAGTCTATTCTGATGTCTGTCTTGCTTGTCTTGGGCTGGGCTGCTGTAACGCCTCAGTTTCCATTCGGGATCAATAAAGTCTTACATAAACACACATTTTTTTTTGTCATTCACGACAATAATATTTCAGTTCATTACATTTGGTTCCCAGAACCTCAGCTTGCAATTGATTTTGTTTCAGAAAACGCAGCACAGAGTTGCTTCGACTGATCGACCTTGACTTTTCTGTCAGTTTTTCGTTGTTGGATTTGCCTCCTTTGAATGAATATGACATGTACATAAAAAACTTTGGTACAACGAACACCAAACAGGTTAGTACTAATCTGTTGGTCATTTAAAGGTTAAAGTAAAAAACGTTTTACTTTTGATGCTAATACATTTCAGCGAAAACATTTTTTTTATCTTTTGCTGCATTTTAGAATTTAAACAGCCTACCCTGCAGTCATTGATATCTTAATGCATTAGTTAACTCAGAGTAAAGGTGTGCATGCGTACAAATGTCATATTTATATATCTTACAAAATAGTTGCCTTAGGAACAATATTAAATGAAGTTAGTTAAGCATTTCCTTCGAATAATGACATCTCATGTGAAAGCTTAGACAATGCCAGCCACAGCAGAAGTGACATTTAGAGAACTTTGGGAGCTAATATGCTGTCTGTAATAATGCTGCAAAGAATCTTCTCTAAATATTTATTGTTACACCATGTAGTATAATATATTATTAACCTCTAAAGTAACATTGAATTTCAGAACAAATGAGCAAACAAGTACACCAGTTACACTGTTTCATATATTGTTATCAGGGGACCAAAGCTTGATAATATGTAATATCTGACCTAACTATTGTTGACTTCTGTTCCTGGACATATTTATCATATACATATATTATCATATGGCAATGCTGCAGTAATAGTTTTTTTTTTGTTTTAATAATTTCAGGTCTATTTTACTATTCTTTGACAGGCATATATACAATGCAATGAAGACAATATTGATAGAGATATCCAAACAGAGGAAACTGAGACAGTTGAGAAATGGACTCAGCATCCTGGAGATGGCAGTGTAGTCTGTGGAGGTAAGTGAAAATCGTACTTATACATTTTTGGTTTAAACGCAAGGGTACATGGTTTTCAAATGTGTGGTTAAAGAAGCATCTTCTGAAGCTGATACTTCAAATAAAACTGATTTTAGAATTATGTTTTAGTTCTACATGAAATTGCACAATTCAGTTTTGACTGTATCTTGAATTTATAGTGCCCTCTATGCTTTCTGGATTTATAAAGGGAACAAAAAACATCTTAAAATCATAAAATGAGTTAAGGATTAGATAATGCAGTATAAATAATGCCATGATTAAATCACTTCTAAAAATATTATACTATATTGTAGTAGCATTGCACAGAGCAAAGTCACATTTGTCATTGAGGGTGTAATGAAAAAAAAAAACTATACTGAGGCCTCCAAAAGCTTCCTGTTGCCCTGAGGTATAAGTGTACAGTTTGTAATACAGGAATACATTCAGTAGCAGAATGAATCATGGTTAAGGTTGGAGACTTGTCATAGAAGATTGCATGCAAATGATTGTTAACGTCTACAAGTTTGGGGAATGGCTATTAAACAATCAAGAAAAAGCTAAAGGCTATAGGTACAGTGTCAGCCCTGCATGGATGAGGACACAAGTGTCATCTTGCCACCTCTGGCTGAGAAACAGGGGATTTATGAGCAACATTTGGAGATCTCTGCCCACTGTGAGGGGTTGTTTTGCATTTTCTGGTCCTGGAGCCATTGTATGATAAGGGAAATCATGAACTTCAACAAATACCAGGATATTTTGGTAAAAACATGGTTCCCTTTGCCAAGAAGCTCAAGCCAGTCAGAAAATTGACATTCCAGCATAACGATGAACCAAAGACACATATCTAAATAAAAATGTTAACTCTAGTCGAAATGTTCTCATCTCAATTTCTAGGCCTCAATCCAATTGAACATTGATTGGTTGAACTCGACAACGTTTACTAAGAAAAGCTGAGAGCAGTAAAATACCTGCTTGAGTTATTGAAAGATGATTGCAATATGATGGAATTAGTATTTTAAATCTCATCAGGAATAAATAGATACTGGGGAAATTGCAGGGTGAACTGCATTTGTTCATTAGAGTATTGTTGAAGTGAATTGAACAAGCTGAGGCTGTATATCTCAAGTACCTACAACATTGAAAACTTTCTAGTGTAGGCCAAAGGCTAGCTAAGACGTTTTTGGTCTTGAAAATGATTGTGTTATCTTCAGAATAACTGAGAGCTGTTTCTTTTCAAATTAAAGGTATTGGGGACCTTTTATTTTTGTGGATTTATGTATATACTGGTTTTAAGAAGTAAAGTACTAGTTGTGTAAAACAAATAACATTTTAATTGATTTTTAATGTTGTTTTTAAACAGGTTCCAAAAGCAATAATGAGTCTTCAAATGGTTCTATGACAAAATTGAGTATTGACTCTAAGCGATTGTCCATTTTTTTGCGTGCAGCTACTCAGGTACACTGTACTTTGTATCATAATTTCTACAGTGGTATATTCTTGTCTATATAAATATTTAATATATAAATATGTACATATCTGCAGTGTATACACAGACCACAGTATACTGTATATATCATCATATGGGTGTATGCATATTCTGAACTGACTGTAATATTAGTAGTAAACCTACTTGTAGTACTGGTAATGTTGTTTTTTGTTTCTTTTCTTATGGTAGTGAAGTTGTATTACATCTCTGATCTAATAGATAGACTGCATTGACTTTTGTTTCCAGTCTGGGTAGAGAGCCTTAATATTATTGTTCAGGCTTATAGCAACTGCATATAAGAGATATTGCATAGAGATATGCAGTTTACTTAATCATATCCTTACCGGTATTTTAGATAAGGAATCTCTCACTAAGTCGTGACCAATTGCTACAGTAAGTCAAATATGTAAGAATATTTTAGTTTATATATGCATTAGAAACTTCCTCATCTTTTTCAGGTGATTGCTGTATTGCTAGAAGAAGACAGAGCCGAACAACATTCTCTGAAGAAGCTGAAATCGCAAGAAGACTGTTTGTCATTTAGTGATGGAAGCTTACAGCTCAATACAAAACTGCCATTCCTGCATGGTAATGCAAATTCTCCTGTGGTAGCAGACTTTCCACTGCATTCTAATTATGTTTTGATACCAAAACTAAGTCTTTAGTTCAGTAATGTGTATTGGTTATTTCTTTTCCCATTTACACATCACAAGCAAACCTGGATCTTCCATCTTCTCTATGGTTTTTAGGTCGAGAGGTCTGCTTGATACGCTTCTCGCAGATTCAGAGGCAGGTCATGCTCTCCGTGCACAGGCCTTTAAAAAGCTCCAGTGCAGTTCGGCTGGATAGTAAGAGTATTGTTTGCATTTGGAACATATGGGAACCATCACGTCCTCAGAAAGTCCTTATATGTGAATCAGAGGTAGTTTTACTTTGAAATAAAATCAGTTTGGTTACAACATCTGTCTTATTATACTATACTATGTTATGTTCTTTTAAAATATTACATTTAATTAACCCGTAAAACTCAGCAGAAAAGTCTAAATATTTTGTGTGTAAATGTTGGCCTCTGATTAATGATGTTATTCTAAGCAGTATAACAAAAACGTTTGCAATATACTGTACCTGTAATATCTAAACTTATAGTCAAAAGATGCTTTGATCATGATACGAGCACTTTTTTCTTTTTTTTAATCTTGTAATCAGGTTATTGTTGAGTAGTTCACAAGTTATTTGACTTTATGTGTGGATTTATACCATGCAAAAACTAATATTTGTCCAAAATAATCATACATATCTGTTGTGACAGATTCAGTGCTGCTGCTTCAGTCCTGGTCAAGCCACACTGGTGTTTGCTGGCACAGCTGATGGTTCAGTGATTGTGTGGGATCTGCGGGACCACTCTAGTTTACATCACACTATGAAAATAGGAGAACAAGACTGGACCCTCCGGTTCCCCACATTTTCCACTGGTTGGTAAACTTGATCAAATAAAGGGAAAGGAGCACATTTCACATTCAGTTCATTTAGAAATTTAATCTGTTAAGTCAATATATATCTGTGGATAAAACAATGTATGTTTTATCTACAGATATAAATTCTTTGTTAAGTGGCAATATGTTTTCTTTATTAAACAATTACAATCTACAATGGTGCACATTGCTGAAGCATCTTAATATACTGGTAGTAGAAATGGAAACACGTGGCTTAATCAGGGAAACTAAGTTATCCTGAGAACTAGGAATACTAAAAGACAACATTTCAGCTTGTTCTTTGTAGCTTACACAATGAAGTAACTCTCCGCATGAACCTCCATAGAATTAAGTTTTTTTTTTATAGGCAAAGAAAGAAAATAGGCTTTCGCCACAGTTTTTACAGTGTTGCAGTTACACAGGTGCTGCACAAAAATAAATCATCTTTCTGCGTCTTTATTGGATTTTTTTGCTGTTTAGAAACATGACTGTAAAGAAATAGAGGTAGATACTTTAATCATAGTTGACTGTCAAATTAAATGTACAAAAACTAAAAAAAGAGTCTTTTCAATTAACAGAAACCTGGAAGAAAGTTAAATCCTGGATAATCAGGGCTTGTTTAGGGTAAAAATGCTTTTGCATGTTTATTTATGGCAAAATAGAATTTCTGCGCGGAGAAAACTGTAGTCTGGAGATAACAGCACAGACTTAATAAGCTTTTGCCTGCAGCCCTACTATCTAAAATGTTAATTTTGCAGAGCTTTGACAAACATTGCTTTGTTAGAGCATTTGTTTATTTATAGTATTTAAGGTATTTAAGTTGTATTTTTTATGATGTCATCAGAAATGTATTAAATATTTCGAAACCTTCATATTTTGATTGACTCCAAAATAGACTTTCACTTTTCACTTGGGTTTTCCACTCTTGGTAATTCAGTCTTCAACACAGACTTTGCATTCACACTTCATATGACGATGCACTACTTTCATTTAAAGCATTGGCATCCAGTGGACAATTCAGTGTAGCTTATGAAACTCCATCTCCAAATTGTTCTTTGGAACAATTCTATGTGTATACAGTAGTGTACCTCAGCATCAGTGGAAACTCTCTTAACCTAGAAGTTCCAGCTAAGGTAGATCTCAAAGTGAGACAAATATTTGTTTTGCAGCTTACTGTTTTTTTTCTGTTATGCTTTATCCTAAATTGTTTCAGAAGGAAAAAAAAAGTATTACTTTATCAGTTACAAGCTCTTGTCTTTTAATTTGTACTTATTTTGAGCAGAGAATTGATAAAATGGAAACTAGTTTGTAAAAAACAATTATAGGTTTATTCATGTAACATTTCCAAAAGACCTGACATTGTATTTTTCGAAATGCGCTAAATATGTATACATTCTGTGCCGGAATATTTTAAAGTACCATTAAGCTCTTTGATTTCATTATTTCTTTTGCCTGCTTTTCCAAGTATTAATGTTACTCCAATTTCATAAATGTGTATATCTGCAGATTCTGTCCTTGCAACGTCTGGCCATTTCTCTCAAGTAAGGGCTGTGGAGCCCGTTCAAGTCGATGTAACTGAGGGAGAGAGTCCAGGATTTTTCCTACTGTCTTCTGAAGAAGGTACCGTGCACAACAATAGGATGTAGGAAAATAAATACATTTATACAGGTTTACAATTGAACGATTAGGTTTCTCATGTACAGTATGTGTGTGCTGTTGAAGAAAGAACAATACTTTTCAAGCTACATCCAGCTAAAAATTTAATTCTGAATTCCAACAAACAATTTTAGTAAATTATGCCATATCGAGAAACTGAGGGCACAGATTTTTCTTAAAAATATAGTTTCTGCATCTTCCTCAGCTGGTTAAGCCAGTTGCTTTTATAAATAATATTATGCAGCAAATAACGTCTATCCATTGTCAGAAAGTAATTTATTCCTTGTAAGGGTTACGTCAATGTGAAGCCTGTCCCAGACACTTAGGGCACAAGTCAATAAATAATGCATTTTTATGATCAGATCTTTTTTTGGAATTCAAAACATCAACATTCCTTTTTCTTCTAAGCCTTCTTTCCCCCTTGAACTCGATCCCAGATAACTCATCCTCCCCTCAGGAGCCCTAGCCCAGGATCCATGCCCATGTTGCAACCACATCCATTTACCTCAGAGGACCCCAACAATCCCTATCATACAGAAGTATTTCGGAGTGAGGTCTAATGGCATCCAGTCTCAGAAGGACCGTTTACTGACCTCATGGGCCAGCCAGCCAGACCAGCCGGCCTCTGTCGAACAGAGAAATGCAGCGAATAAGTCTATATAACCACAGGAGAACCAAGTGTCCACACACTCACATTTGAAAAGGCAACCCATTGCTAAACATGTTTATTAAATAAAAAATGTTTAAATTGAGTTCAGAAAATGATTAGCTTTGTGTTAGTCCACGGCCCTCAATAAGACAAGTGAATTGAAAATGAATTGATATATTGATAAGCAATGCTCTAGTGTAAGTTCTCTTTTTTTAATGCTCCAGTGGCTGGATGATGTTGTCCTGTTATGATCAGAGCTGTCATGTTTTGTTTTTATAATTCAGAATCATTAGGACTATCATTTCAGTTGGCATCCCTGGATGACAGTGGAGTTTTAAATCTTTGGGTGAGTTATGGTTTTGACCATGCAATTTAGCCTACAACTGATGTAGTTATATACTACCAAATATGTAGCTTTAGGAGCAAATTTATTATTTGATTTATTTGTTTGCAATTAACTTGTAACTTTCAGTATACAGTTGAAATAGAATTTATACTATTAAGATATTTTTGCATTTTTAGGTGGTTGTGGAACTTCCAAAAGCTAGCCTTGCAGGATCACAAACTGATTTAGGTGAGAGAGTTATTTCTGTAGATTCTTCTATATATAATCAAAGGTTTAGTAGGCAAGCAGTACATACAAATGAAATATGCCGATCTTAAAGATATTTTGTTTCCTCTGTAGGTCTAAAACCAGGTGGAAAAGTAAAACTACTACACAGTTCATCAATAATTACAAATGATAGGTAAGATCCCATAATATAAAATGTGTTTTGTTATCTTTTACTTATTTGCATGCTTTTGTACATCTTCACCATATATGGTGTACATACATACAGTAGAAGTGCTTTTCTTAACTTATATCAACTGCAGGCTGGGACATAGGATGAGGCATTTCCACCTTTCATCTTACCACCTGTTATTGTATCACAAATCCACACCTGGTTTCAGATACAGTACTTTATTCTCAGCATTTATTTTAGCTCAGCCATAAAGCCTATGTTTAAACCAGTGTGATTGTTTCATATGCAGACTTTCCAGGGACATCAAAAGTTTGCCTTCTCCAACACATAATTCAGTCTGTTTAATGAAGTTTAAAAAATATGATATATTATTGTAATAATATATTATTTATATAAGCAACATATCTTTATATCTTCCTTTACTAAACATGTATGTGTAATGTATAGTATGTGTAGGTATACATCTGTTCAGAAGTCTCTTGCATTATTTCACTCTTTCTACTCATCTTTCCTTCTTATTTTCTACTGGACAATTTGCTCAAAGCTTGACTGAGACCTGCATCTTGTAGTACAATAAGTAGAATTTTAGCTTCATGAATCTATGGAAAAAAGTAATTTAATGACATGGAACACCTGGCTGAGTCATCAGTTAGATATGATTTGTAATATGGTAGTTTAGCAATTACAAAACATATTGCTACAGTAACTGCTTCTGTTAATTTTAGTTTGACTTGTTGTGATCACAAGTTTTTAAAGACACTATTAATGAGTGCTTAATGACAGGCTTGGTTTCTTCTCCCGAATTGTATTTAGTATACTGTATGTGTAATTGTATTAATTACACGTACAGTATACTAAATATACTCAGAATTGCTGGAAAAAAAGGAAAAGGAACGAAAAGGAAAGAGAACTATCCTGATGAATCATTTCCACTGTGTTTTCATTATACACTCATTTGTATACATTTATAGTCAAATGAACCACTTTTTTTCCAATTAAACTCTTAAAGGTGTTGTAACTGTTGTTTTACAAATATAGTGTTAAACCTAAGAGAAGGTAAACCTTTCTAATGCATTCCGCTCCTTATTTAACAACACAAAAATGAGGCTGAGCAGTTTGGCAAAAATTTGCCATTTTTTCTTTTAATTTCCCTAGATCAAGTCTAGGGGATGTTCTGCAAGTAGGTCCCTTGCAGGCACTGACGCTGAAGTTCTTACCTTCGGATTCCAATCACTTCTTCATTGGCACAGACATGGTAAATAAAATGTTTTTAATTAATGTGCACTGACAGCAAAACAATGAAAATAGATAATATATATATTTAGCCTGTGGAAGGATTATGTAATTCCAGAGTAATTAAAGATTATTTGCTTTTTGAAATATTGCAATACATTCAGTTACCCTGCTTGCATACAAATATTTTTTTGTTTAGAAGATTTCCAGAAAGCTTCACTAATGTGTGTTGTATTGTAGGATAAAAACAGTTATAGATAACTCAAATTACTGCTTTGGTGCAAGCTTACTGAAAAACACAATTAACACTTAACATTAACTTAAAATTGATTAAAAATGTTAATTTGTGTATTGATATTAGTGATTTGTTATTTTAAAATTTGTTATTATTATTTTAATAATGTATTATTATATGCTTATCATTTATAATAGTCAACATAAAAAATAAACATTTTAGTTCTCTCTAGCACATAATAGCTGATCCATGAAGCATTCACCTTTTTAAAGACCATCTCACACTGGATTACAATGCAGTTTGCTTAATTGTACAGGCTACAGATTAAATAGCTTTTCGTTTAAGGTAGCCACAATCATAATAAACAATTCTTTTATGCATTATTTAGTTATATTTACATACTGCATAAGGTAACTTTTATTACTGTAAGTTTAATTAAATGTGTATTTTTTACAATCTTTGATTTATTCATTTTTTGTAGTTCTGTAGCATTGTCAGAGTGGTTTGATGAGTATACTGTTTTTTTAAATATTTGTTTTCTCCTGCACCACTGTTTGTTAAACATGTCACCTTTATGGTATAAAAACGTATCATGTTCTTTATGTAAAATCCAACTTGTAGGGTTTAGTGAACCATGGAACAAGACATGGTGTGAGAATCCCTCCAAAGTTCTACAAGCCACAGGCTAGTGGATACAAGCCAGTCAGTGTGACTTCTGTTGACTTCTCTCCTTGTGGAGAACCAGCGTTTTTGGTGAGATAATTTTATACTTAATAGGATTTGTGGGGCACATTTACTGTAAAGACTAAACATCAAAGGACGGAGAAAACTGATGCAATATTTACAGTTAATAAACTGTAGAGAAATATATCTTCGATACAGTAGTATTATTTTTGTAATTTAGTAACAGTATAAAAAAATAAAAGCTGGAAGTATTTAATAAAATCTTTGATCTTGTTGTAATCATCTCCTAATTTGGGGAAAAAAAACTTATTTTAAATTTCCTTGCAAAAGCATTCAGACCATGCCTATTGTGTCGAATGTTGATGACTTCAAATGGGAAAACTGAAATATATTGATTGCATAAGTATTAAGACCCGATAATTCTATGGTATGGTGGCAATTAGGCAGCTATTATACCTGCAGGTCATTTTTGGTAAGTCTCTCTACTAACTTTGCACACTGGTTTGGTGCAGTTCTTGACCATTCTTCTTGGCTGAGTTCCTCAAGCTCTCTCATGTTGCTTGAGGATTGCTTATAGACAGCAGTTTTCAAGTCTTTCCACAAAGTCCCAAAAGGATTCAAGTCAGGACTTTGTGCCACTCAGGGACATACACTGTCTTATGCCACTCCAGTGTAATTTTGGCAAAGAGCTTTGGATCATTTTCCTGTTAAAAATAGAGTTCTCTCCCTAGTTTTAAGTCCTTAGAAAACTATAACAGATTTTCCTCTAAAATATTTGCCTGTAATTTGTTTTGTGCATTTCACTGTCAATTCTAATATTTCTAGTCCCTAAGAAGGATAAGATGCATAACTATAACATCACCCTGCCACCACAAGACCTGATTATAGTGATGGTGTTTACTGAACCATGTGCTGTGTAGATTTATGTTGAATGTAATGTTAAGTACTTAGACCATTTTCCAGTTTGGTCTCATCTGATCACAACACCTTTTACCACATGTTTTGCAAGATGAATCACAAGGTTCATTGCATACAGGCCAGCTACGTGGAGAGACTGGGAGATTTTTTTTTTTCACTTCAGCCATTGAGCTCTGTGACTTTTTAAAGTTGTTGTTGGTTGACCGGCTGCTCTGCTTGGAGGAACAGCCTGATCTAGGAAGTGTTTGAGTGGTATGATGCACCTTCCATTTCTCGATAATTAAGTAGACTGTTTACATGGATATTCAGAGCCTTCTATGTTTTGTAGCCTTCATCTGGCCTGTGCTTCTCAATGGCTTGTTTTGAAAGCTCCTTATTCTTTATGCTTAAAATGCTTAAAAGTAATCACAGGGACAGGTGCTTTTATTATGAAATCATTTAATCCATAGACAGAGGATATTCAACTAATTATGTGAATTTTGAAGGTAATTAAATGTACCTAAAGTAATTTAGATTTACCACAACAAAGGATTTGGATATTTAAGCAATCATTGCAATCATGACTTTTCACATTTAAGTTTCATATTGATATCTGTTTACTTTTTTATTTTGATCTGAATGTGTAAATTGTCTATATTGCAAATATGTACTGCACTGTACTACTTAATTACTACTAGTGCCATGACTGCAAGCTTTAAAGAAAATGTTAAAACTGTGCAATGGTCTGCATACTTTTTCAAGGCACTGTTCAGTATATGTTTCTTTCTCCCCAATGAGCATTAGAGGAGTCATAAAATCATTTTTCAGTTTTTTGTCTATATGGGTAGATATGAATATGTGCTCCTGATACCTTGTTTAGTTTAGTGAGTTTCACAAGATTTTCTTTGAATCTCTTTGCAAGAGTTAAGAGGGATTTAGCCTTGTCTAGAATGCTAGAAACCTTAAATGAGTGTTTTCAAGTGGCAGATGATGGAATTAGTGCAAGAAAGAGGATCATGATTGTGGCACACAAAATGATAGAAGTGGAACTAATTAGCAAATACATCAGTGACTTGAAAGGGATTTAGAAGTGCTACAAACTCTACTTAACATTACCAAGTGAAGTAAATATTTAGTTTTGGCATTTAAAATGTTGCTTTAGTTTTGAAGTGACAGAATTTGGCCATTTAAATAAATTATAAGATGTGTTGAAATAGTGTCATCATTGTGGATCCTGGTGATATTACTAGGTGGATTTATAGACTGATTTTATTAGGAAAACACCCTGGTGTGACATATAGAAAGTATTTTTGCATAAGTACCCTATAGTGTGCTAGGAGTGTGTATTGATTTCTCTAATGTGCATGTATAATGAATATATTCCTTTTTTAGCCCCCTTCCTGAGAACCCCTGTGTCTTTTAGTTTTTATTCCAACTGAGCTATTAATTTACTATGCTTATTGAACTGTTAATTTAACTTTTTTTAATTATGTATTTTAAATTGGTTTCAGTCATGCCCTGCTTTAGGAATATTTTAATGTTTGCTGACCTAACGGCTGTCTGAATGCTGTAATAGGTTTCAATTAATGCTGTTCACATCAAACATGGGTAGGAAATACATGGTTCCTATTGCTTAATATAATCAAAAGTAATGGTTGAATCAAATACATAAATTGAGTGCTCTGAAATTAAAGTTAATGGTTATTTTCTACCCTAAGTCAATATAATTTTTTCAATGTATATTTTTGCTCTGAAATAAAAGTTAATGGTTATTTTCTACCCTAAGTAAATATAATTTTTTCAATGTATATTTTTGTAAAATCAGAACTACTGTTTTGTACAGTATGATCTTTCATTATGTTTTTTTTAGGTTGGATGTGCTGATGGAACTATAAGAATGCATTCAGTGAGGACTGAATACCCTATTATGGAATGGAACTGCAGCACCAATGGAGAGCCTGTTATCTCTGTGCAATGGGCTGTAACAAGACCAACAGTATTTTTTGTTTTGGATGCAACCTCTAATATTTATGCTTGGGATTTAATGAAGAACAGTTCTCAACCATTGCTTAAAGAAAAAAATCAATCTGATAGGTGAGACAACTGGAAACTTAGGAAGAAAGGCTTCTTGATGATTGAACTTTAATTTGAGGGATGAGGGGAGTTTTCTTGAACAGATAACCAACAGAGTGTTTATCTCTTGTTCTTTAAGCTGTCTTAGCATGGCATGTTAGCTTAGTGCATGATGCAAAACCTTCAGCCCTGCAGGTCTGTGAGGATTTATTTTGCTATGAGCTCTGAGTAATTTGACTTATGCCTATGCTTGACAGGGTTGTTTTTTTTGCTTTTTGTAAGGCTTTAATGAGTAGAGAGTTTAGAGATACTTTAAAAAACACGCAGGACTGTTTCCTTCAAGATCTGGCCTTTAAACAGTATGTTAAAATGTTACTTATTATTTTGTCCATTAACTAAGGTTTAAGTATTTTCAATATTTTTAATATTTCATTGTTATTGTTAATTCACTTTTAATTTCAGTAAGGGTACTGCAATGAGAGAGTAGCTCTCCACAAAACCTACTAAATTGCTTACTTTTGTAGAACCATACTACATGTTTTTTTTTTTGTTTTCATGTTCCTTTGGGCTTCCAGCTAAGCTTTCTTGTTCTGATATGCAGTACAGATCCTTTCAGATTCATCAAGCACAGAGATGTTCTAGTATATCCATCATTCTCAAAGACACGTTCGCTAGCATAGCTTTTGCTACTGATCCATATCCATATCTTCATGTTTCTGAATAACTGTACAGATCAGATCTGTACATAGATCAGATCATAGATCTATCAAACACATTTTCTGCTTTGTTTAATCTTTGCTGTAGGTATTCTTATGGTGAGGTGTAATCTGTGACCCTTCAAATTGAACTTGTAGTCAGGTGCATTGTTAATGCCATTTATACTGTGTGCAAAATGTAAACTAATCTGATCTTTTTTTTTCAGGATTACTGCCTTTGCTGTTTTTGGTGACCCAGGAAAACCCAATACATTTTCAGGGATCTCACTGGCAAAACAGTCTGGAAAAATTGAAATTCAATATTTCAACAAACAATGGGCAATTCCTAACTCTGACGAATCAAAGAAGCTGAATGATATTTTATGTTGGGCTTGTTAAAATATCTGGGGAAAACTTTCTATGGTGCTCTGTCAGTTGATATAAGAATTATAAGTGTGAAGTTTAGTATATAAAGAAAAACCTACACACAAATGCACACATGGAAAGTTAGTTACAGGTGATTTTGTTTTTAGTGTCCTTTCCTAAAACCAGTCTTGGTAAACAATTACATTAGTAACATGGATTTTTTCCAGGCTTTCTGATCAACATATACTGTACAATACATACATATTGTGCATTGTTATATTTAATTCATTCCTCTTCTTGTGTTAGGAATGGGTATAACACTAAAAACACAATGAAATATATTGTATTGCTTTTTAACTCTTTTCCTGTGCATTGAAACAGATACTTGCATATCTGTTAAAATGTCTTCATGAAAAACTGGAGATTTTTCACACTGAATTTAAAACCAGAAGGTGTAAAAATCACAGTATTTTTTATAGTTGATTTGGTCAATATTACTTGGTTGTGATGGTTCACAAACCTGTAAACGGATGCAGTATAAGATCTGCAAAACTAGTATACTGTATGTAGCCTATTTGCTAGCACCTAGAGATTATTTATAAATCATGGAGGTATTTTTACCCTTTGATTTATTTTATGTGCTTCACCTTTTGTGAAATACAGTAACTTGTAGAAATTCTTCACTGTCCCTTAAGGCATTCTAGTCCTTTTACAATCTTTTTTCTGTAGAAGTCTGTGAATGTGGAAAAGGTTGGTTTTAACAATTAAACAATACACTGCTTTTAGTCTTATAATCTTAATCTTGGGCACCAGGACTCTTCTATTCTTTATTGAATAAACCCCCTTCTCCCACTTTCAGAAAGTGTTTTTTTCAAGTAAACAGGTGAGGTCTTTTCGATCAATCTGATCTTCCAAAATAATGTTAGAAATACTGTTAACACTGTTATTTCAGTTTCTAACGTGTGCTTTTGTTAAGTCATAAACAGTTTACCATGTCAAGCTTTATTTGGTACATAAAAGGCCCTTTAGCATTTCACTATGTACATTTCATTTGTTTTAATTTCCATTTAAGTATTCCATTTTTGAAGGATAGTTTTATAGATTATCAAAGTATGTATCTTGTAATATGTAGTGAAATCATTATTTGTGAATACAGGGAGGAAAAAGTAAGATCAATTAAATTAATACTGAATAAATAGTTCACTTATTCAGACTGTAATTTAACAAAAATGTAAAGTTTTTACCTAATATTTTTATGCCTGTACAATGTAATGGATGTATTTATACAGTATTTGCATTATTTGTCTACAATTGTTTTATGTTTAATAAATTAAAATCACAATTTTTGCTGTTGTCTTCAGTGTGGATTTAAAATATCAAATTTCCCAACTAATACAAAAACTCATAAGGGATTGTTTTTTTAAGCAGCATTATTTAACTGGTACTGTTAGTGTAGACTGAAATCAATGCTTGTCCACATCTGTGAAGTTGATCTGTGGTAGTTAATGTTTGTGTTTTTTAATTGTTTTTGTGAAAAAGTTCACTTGATGCCATGTAGAAGTTTAAGCTCTAACTACTGTTTGAATTAAGTAGCTACTGCAAGTATCATTTGCTTGCAATGCATAATTAATTTGAATCTGTTTCCTGTTCAAAATTAATTCTGTCATTCAAATTATTAAAGTATTGTAATGTAATGATAATATATCAAGGAATAGGTTTATTCCATGCTGAAAAAAAGAAGAAAGAGAACACAATGTTTCGGCCGTGGAGCCTTCTTCAGGTGTGAATCAAATGATAATATATCATTTGATTTAGATTTGCTTATCATTTTATATTAAAATGGTTAAATGCACCTAATACTTATGAATTAGATTTAACCTTGGATACTTATTTTTAGAATTATTATTATATATATTGTTTTTTTTCTATATAATTGTATAAATATATAGCAGCAAAAAATAACTTTTCGCTTCAATAAAGGTTTTTTGCTTCATTGGCAAAAAGAGGTACAGTACATATAGATACTCTAGTTGTCCACTAGGTGGCAAATGTGACATGCATATTAGTGGAACAAATTTTGTTTATTAGTGGTACGTATTTGACATATTAGTGGAAAAGGATGGCTTCATTTGAACTGAAGGGAAAGGCGATTAGCTTTTTAATACTCTTTATTTTTAAGATGAAATGAATGCATTGTTGTGTGTTCTGTTACATAATATACCTTAACAACAAAGAAGGCTTTTGCATTTTTTCAAACAGGTGTTTGAAATTGTGACATTTTAAATTTTCACATAAATAAGAATGATGTACTTTTTATGCATCATAATTTCAGACAAATGCCTAACATTTTTTACATTTTTTATAACATATATTGGAAAGCATAATCTTTAGAAATCATTGTAACCACGTTTGTGTTTTTTTTATAGTTTTTAGTTTTTGTAAAGTTTTAAACTTTTGTAATTTCACAACTGAACTGTAAATTTTCAGATCTTTCGTAATTTATGTTAAGTCAGTACAGTAATTTGCCTTAAGCAGTTATACTGTGTCTAGTTTTCTTTCACACTCTTTGTGTAAGAATAGGATCCTGAATGACGACATGTTGCTCAAGAACAAAAACCTTAATCTGTAAGTGTAATTCTGAACACGCTAATCTGCACACTTCCTGCACTGTTATACCTTCCATGTTTCCCTGTTCACCTTCACCTTTTAACATACAGCATCATTTGGTCAGTATACTCAACCAATATCACTTGGTTATATTCATTATGTTATCTCATGTGAATATTTCATATAGTGGTTTTGTCATTGCCATTGACCGCTGTTTGCATTCTATGATTCTTCAAGAACAATCTGAGACAAATGGCTTTTTCGACTGCACATCATCCAGTATCTTAAAGTAAATAGAGTGTAGAACCAGTCATTTGATTGTCATTGCAAAGACATCTTTCTTGATCATTACATTTTAGCCTGATTGATAAAAGTCTATTTTTTTGCTCCAGTGTGCTATTGTTTCCATGAGTTGTAGAAGTAAGTAAACTAGGCAGTTCAAAAAGATCTGGTTAAGCTTTGTTCCATGCTGAAAGGAAAAGAATGGAGACATTTCAGCTGTGGAGCTTTCTTCAGGTGTTCCTGTTCCTGTACCTGTTCCTTTGCAGTCTATGCATGCTGAGGCAACTGACTACTTGGACCAATTAAAAAAGAAGATGCACATATATGTGACGTTTGCTATTTACTATATGTTACACATCTATGTTTAAAGGTTGGACACTGTAATAACATTGGCAGCTAAAAGAAGCAATTTTGTCCTGGACAGTAATAGAGAAAAACTCGGGCTTCCCAACAGACACAGATATATAATTTAGTAGACTGAGAAATCAAGGAGTGGGATGGGTTAATGTGATTTGAAGCTTTTGGTTGATTTTGCAAGTTATCAGTTTTTTGTCTGTTCACACAAACCCAAGCTAAATTCCAAAACTTTAGTGTATTCTATTATTCCTTTCGCTACACTCATCAAAAGTACTGTATTGCAATCCGTAGACAAAGTAAGTTGTATTGAAAAAAATCAAAATTGGAGATGATACAATGCAACATGACAGTGGTAAGAAACAATAGAGCCAACTGTCAGTTAGCTACGAGACTGCCGTCTTGAGACTACCATTTTCAATGATGGTGGGCACTTATGTAATATACATGATCTACAAAGCTGCCTTAAGCAAAAAAAATGGATGTAGACAGAAAGAGGGAAACAAAAAGGAAAAGAGGGAACACCACCCAGTCAACAAATACAAATAGCTTGTACAGTAAGTAATGCTGCTTCTTTAACCATGTCAGAATACGTCTTTTGAAAGCCACTGGAATTAAAAAAAAGAAACATGTTGAAGATGGAAGTGAGTGTGCTCTGCCACCTTTTCTGATATGGATCAGCACACTTTTAACCAATATATCATGCTTCACAGAAAACTAAAATGCCTAAAAAGCATGTCTTGCTTTTTCATTCTGTTGCCTATCCAAAAGCCATGGTTAATTTTGACTGTATGTAACTCAGAAACAATAATTTGCTCTTTATCCTATAAATATCTATTATCCTAATTGACCGTTTTATCTATTATCCTATGAAGAGAAATTTGGATCTGGGTTTAACAATTACTGATTTGGTCTCAACCATACAGATCAATAAAAGGAGAGTCTTTTCAGAGTTCAACTGCAGAAGATTTTGCTGCCTTCATTTTGACAATAAACGACAAGTTAGATATATATGCCTTGAACATTATCACAACATCAATTTCTGTGTTATAACCATTGTCTGTCATCATGATACAGCTATGTGCATGCAGCATTGATGGAGCCCTCAGAGGGGTTGCAGTGGAAATTAGAGGGGATAAGGGTGACTTTAACCTGCAGTCACCCCCCAACACAAAGGGGGATGAGTAAAGGAGGGCTCACCATCCTGGGAATCATGTCCTGTGTGCCATTTGTCCTTGGAACACACTGAAAATACAGGTTTCATTGCAACATAGATACTAAAAAGAGTGGGGCCAAGAACAGAGCCCTGTGGTACACCACATGTGTTGAACAGAAACAACTCTATTTTTTTTCTTTTATATTTCATACCAGTTATATAATATTTAAAACATTTCCAGTAACAACACTAATATTCTTGAGTCTCAAGAAACAAAAGAAAACATTAACAAACATACAGTGTAGTTTCTTGCTGTAAAGATGGTTGCAGAAGTACAGGTAAAATGTATCTGAAATTACAAGCAAGGAGGTAAAATAGAAAAATTATAAGAATGATTAGATCAAGTCAAAAGGTAAACTGCTGGGTCTTGGAAAAGCAATGGACAGTTAGTTTTTGTGAGGTTTAACAGTGAAATAGCTGTTAAGACAGGGGTCAGAAATATTGGACCCAGAGATCCATAGTCAAGCAGCCTATACAGTATATATTGTACCACTTTAAATAATCAATGACCAAAAGGTTGGACTGTATGTTAGCTTATACAAAATAAGCAAATAATTGGACTAATTAAATCAGCAGGGACAAAAAATAGATGATCCACAAGAGCCTTTAACAAAACGTTGATTTTTATCTTCAAAACTAACAAAAACGAACATAAAGTACTAGTAGTGGTACAGTGCGCTACAACTGGAGAAGAAATAATAAATCTTATTCATCCTCCGGAATGTTGTGAACTAAACAAAACTGCACTCCCATTAGGCATTTTTCTGAGCTGCTGCATAGAGATCTGACAGCCTTCATATCGTATTTAAGCATAAATGAAAAAAGAAGCTAACCAATGATTATGGACTAATTTTGCCTTTGCTACAGTATGAGCTGCAGTGTGTAATCTATGTTTGAGTCATTGAGTAAGAGAAATACTGTAAGTGAGTGGCAAATTATTTAAAGCGTTTTATCAGATTAAGTGATTCATTATCAATAGCTCTTCTGTATTTCCCTGATTCCAATCAAGTATAGAAGTATTTCATTTCTTGTTCTGATTGATTGTGGAGCTTTGAGTTTTGTTTTTGGTTTATTGATTATCTGTTAAATGTGTGATGAATTTCAGAAACCATGGAAAACTCTGAGTTTTTGTACAAAAATGAAGGTTTACATCTCAACTTGCTGTGGTCTGACAGGCCACCTTTTTACCTGTTGATCATAATTTGTGTCACTGTGTAGTTGCTACTGTACATAAGGGCTGTAATAAGCACTCTTATGCTGAGGTGAATTGTTGAAGTCCATACAAAAACGCCCTTTACTTTATGCTCTAGAGTTATGAAAAATAATTATTTGAAAGATTAGGTCATGCCTGCTAAGAACTCAACTAAACTAAAGAACTAAGAGTTAAAATGCAAATGTTTGTAGCATTTCAACACTGTAAGGCAAAACTGTGTTGATTATTGAAATGCTAGTTTTGTTTTATTTACAGAGGTGAAGTTTCATTCATATGGCATAAAATTGACACAAACATTGGCTTAGTATACAGTACCTAAGAAACAGAGGAGCAAAGTTAATGTATTAGGTTCTGCCTTCAGATCAGCCTTGCTGTGCAGTGACTTCTATCCCATCTACAGGATTCTTGTATATGGATTCTTGTTTTCTTGTAGATGTTCCACACCTGTGTTTTCTACCTTCTACAATATCTTCTTTTATAATATCAGACATGGCAATTTTCGGGTCTGTGTTTGTCACATTTATACTATGTCCTTAGGCTGCTAATTGTAATATAGCAGGGTTTTGTACTTTTAGAGCTAAAGTTTCTGAACTTGTTTAAGTCTTTTTTGGACTTTTTTTTTACATTTTAATATAATTGTGTGCATAGGTGTGTTTATTCAATTATTTGCTTCATTGTAAGGATCATATCTCTTCTATTTGCATTGAACTGAGGTTTTAGCTTGCCTTTATTCTCATTTTATGTATCATGCAAAAAGCATTTACCATATTTAATCACATACTTCTTGTAATTGAGATATCTTTTCATGTGGTGTTGTCAAAAAGGGCCCGCCATTCAATAATTGATTTCTAGGGATTTTATTTCAAGATAGGACTTAGATTTTTTTCTTGTATGATCATAGCAAAAACTGTGCAACAACTTTGAATTCGGTCTTATGCAACCCTACTCATTATTTTAATGCTTCGCATGCATGGATAATGACTGCTAAAGCATTCAACTGCACCTAAATATAACACAGTATCCTTCTGTTGAATGGGAGGTTCATCTTTTACAGGGAGAGATACTGTAGCATCCAAGAAGTGACGGATCACTGGTAGGTCAATTTTCTGAAATTCCTTTTGTTTTTATGCAAAGGGTTCTTTATTCTTGTTTGCGACTGTAATTGAACATGTAAAACATGTTTGCAAAATAAATGCAGTAATAATGAAAGAGGAAAACAAACACTGGCGAATAAAAATCACCGAACCCCTAATTATTTGGCGGGTTTTGTGGATGTCTCTTAGCTATTGTATGCTTGGTTTTTGTGCTGTTAAACTGCCATTTCATGGGTGCCCAAATCCATTCCTGGAGAGCTAACTCGGCTCTTAACGACCCAATTGAACTAATTATTGCCTTCTAATTATAGAAGCAGTTTAACAGATTTTCTCGTCTCTTAAGGCGTGAGTGATTGAAAGAAGCTAACAAAACCTGCAAGTCTCCGGTCCTCTGAGACTGGGGAGGAGCGCAGCTGCAAATCAGAGGCTTTGAAACCATTTTATAAACTAAAAAATATATATATACTGTATGTATTTTAAAAAATAAGTCTTCCTATATAATATACAAAATATACTCTCCATATAAAATACACCCTATATCTTTCAGATGAGTTTCAAGAAATGAAGACTAATGCTAAAGCACACAAAAAAGTTAAGTGTCAATTTTATTAAGAAACTATATGTGCAGATGCGTTTTACTGACATTTTATGTCTACAAACTAACATCCCTTTGTAATGGAATGGACATTTCTCTCTCAGTCAGAATGCTGAAGGCAGCTTTTAGAATTAATTGAATCAAGGGAGATGGGAAATGAGACAGCACCACAGCAGAAAGAGTGTGCATTCAGCTGTGGATTGTTTTAAACTTCTAAGAGAGTAGAAGAAAGAGGGTAATAAGCAAGTTGCCGTGGCTCGAAGGGAGAAAATAAACTATTACTGTCATGTATCCAGAGTCACCTTTTTTTTTACAAAAAGATATCCGGAGGTCAAGTGTCTAGAAACTGTCAGTGTCTCAAAACACAGAGCTAAGATCACAATCAACAGATACAGGAAGAATGGTGCAACTACTGTACAAGTGGCTGAGGCAAAAATCAGAAAAGAAGTCAGAAGACAAAGTGATCTGTCAATAGTTCAAAGCTAATCAGTAGATAACCGGGACCCACTTCACCTCAAATCTCTTAATACCTGATGAAACACCAGAGAAGCTGATATGACGGGAAACGTTTCAAAGCATTGGCTAAAATACAGAAAGCCTAAAAAACATCTGTCAAGCTCATAATGGAATAAAAGATAAAGCTTGAAAGGACAGCAATATATTTTCTATTCCAACTCCTACTAAAAAGAACAATCAATTAATATTTAAAGAAAAAAAAATTATGAATATTATACGTATAATATAAATACATATAATCATGAGAGATTGATCTCAGGATCTCCTCCAGCTGTTTATTGAAAGAAACTTAGATTCTGGTAAGAGAATATGGATGGTTAGCTTGTTCCATAATAAAAGTTTGGATAGCCACCCAATCCGATTCTTTCATTGTACTGCTAACTTGTGAATAAACAAGACATCCAAACATTCAGCAATAATGCAAAATACTGTCTTACATAATCTGTTTACAATCTTTTTTTTAATCATTTTTCCTGAGTAATGACTGGAATTATTCAGTGAAATGTACTGTACTGTACATGTGTAAATTAACTGACAGTGCTAAAAAATGAGAAGACATGGTTGCACTCTACTAATATGCCCAAATCAGAATGAAGCTTATAATATTCCCGTACACTTATAAAGCACTTTTCTCTTGAGGCTCCACTCAAAACGCTTAACAGGTAGTGGGGACTCCCCTTCACCACCATGTGTAGCCCCGACCTGGATGATGCGATGGCAGTCAAAGTGTGCATAGTATGCTCACCACACACCATCTATCACTGGGGAGGAGAACAGAGTAATCAAGCCAGTTCATAAATGGGAAACATTAGTAGGTCGGGGGGGAATTTGGCTAGGATACAGGGGTAACAGCACTACTCTTTTTGAGAAACGCCCTGGAATTTTTAATGACCACAGAAAGTCAGAACCTCGATTTTACTTGTTATCTGAAGGACAGATATAGCCAATTTTTATTTAGCATCCTTCTTTTTAAAAGAACAGTCAGAGGTTTTAAAAGGGCACATCTGAGAGCACATGAACACCTTTTGAAATGAGCTTTATATACAATACTTTCCTTCTATGGACAAAGAATGAGCCTTGAATTCCCAGAACTCTTCTCAGGCTGTCTCAATTCAAGTACCAACGGTTTGATTAAAGAGAATGAAAGTACCTATGCTGTCATGGAGAAAGTGGGAGCTCATTCTCAACAAGGAAACAATTTGAAGTGACAGTGAATTGGGCAGCCTGTTCAATCAAATTTGTTGTTCTTTTAAAAGACACATGACGATCTAGCCCTATACATTTTTAACGTGTGTGTGGGTGGCATCTCCACTAACCACTATGAAGCACTTGTTTGTTGTTGTTAAGATCACTCTTTTTGACATTGCTGACTCAGAGCCCCCGTTTGACAACATTAAAATTTGTCCTATAATGCCTATGGTTACTTACACCCTCTGAGATTTATCCTCTTATGACCAGGGCTCCATGACAGGGTCATCTCAAGGCGAGTGTTGGTTTGTTTTAATGTAAATAGAAGTAGAATTCTAATGGGAATAACTGCTGTTTTTTTTTAGTTTAGACGTTTGGAAAACATTTTACTTAAATTCTGTTTGTAAAGGACAAGAAAGACATCCTGCTGAGAAACTTATTTGGTGATTGAATGTACAATGCCTTTAGTCATAAAAATGTCTGCTATTTACTTTTGTAAATAATTAGAAATGGTGTGCAGCTGTGAATAAAAAAAATATTTAATTTGATGTTGCTTGTGCAATAGCTTTTATTTCTGAAACATTTTCCTTTAAAAACTGATAATTTCACTGACAAACACAAGTAAGAAGCAGCATAATGTGACTCGTTTTGCTTGTGTGTTTTGTACTTTTCTGGGAGAAATCAAAGACAAATTTCTACAGCAGTGGAAAATAAAGTATATAAACTATTGTACTATAATGCTTTCTCAAAACTGCTCAAACACTGAAAAATGAAGAAAATCTTATCTATTCAAAGCAGAAATTATCATCTTTTATTTGGTTGATGTGTTGAATTCACATAATCATATTTCTCAGAGAATATTAAAGTTTCTTGTCTTGTCTTGATATTTACGTTCCATTTTAACAAAAGTACATATAGAATGTTTAACATTTTCAGAATTGCCTGAAATGTTTGGGATTCCTGCTTACAACAGATGCGCTCTTTTGGTTTGTTCTCTAGCATAAAAGATAAATCTAGATATGAATATTGGAGTATTTGTGAGGTGCTGTTTTAATGTTTTTAGAACAGTTTTTTGTTTTCGGTTATATTTCATTTTCCTGGTCCAGAATGAAAATAGAAAAAAACAATACTTAATGGAGTCCTGTTAGAAGATATTGCTCATATACAGAAATTGTTCAGATCCAGAATATTTTGAAATAGCCCCCTTTTAATTTTACAAGACTGTGCACATCACGTATTGTGAGATTGAAACATGGCTAATTCCCACTATTCTGCAGAATTTAATTAAGCAATTTTCTGTATTTTCCACTCTGTGCCTTCTCCATTTTAAATAGGGAAATTTAATCAAACACATCATACCGTATTTAATTAAATTAGGTATTAACTGGCTTTGAGGTCCCCATGGCATAGGAACGTAATAAATTCAAGGCTGTTCAGTGCATTCTCGTTGAAATTTATAAAATGTATCTTTTTTAAGAAATAGATATTTTTATTATTTCATAAAGTGCTTACAGTTTAATACTTCACTATCATACTCAAAGGACCGTAGTCTGAATCCTAATAAATGTTTGCCACAATACTGTAGCTTTGCCTCATATTCTTGTTTTCCCACAGTTTAACACCCATCTTTCATGACATGGATTTTCATGTTTGGTGTCATGCTTTTCCAAAACCCCCTATGATTTCAATTCTTTCAACTACGTTTTTGTGTGCTTTACTACCTTCTACAATTTCCCTATATTCTACATATCAGTTATCTAGAGAAAAAGTAATAATAGGAAGCATTTCCACAGGCTTTGTTTTTCATTATTTTAATTAAAAGCAAAATGCCAAATATAAACCATATTGTCCATAATAAATCCATAATAAACAAATCCATTCATCATTCTGGCACTATCTGGTGTTGTGAAAGGGTAACAATAGGAAATGGTGAACAGAACCTGCACAGTTTTGATAGTGTATATTTAGCCACATTGCTACTGTACTTCCCTTTAATGGATATTGCTCAGACATTGTGAGCTCTGAAACAGACATCTATGCTCTCCCCAACAGAAAACTAAATAAGAGTGTCATCCTCATGTCTACTGAATGGTAGAGTTAGATTACAGAGCTAAACAACTAAGAGCCTTGTGCTGTGGATCAAGCAAACGTACTGTAACTGACAAGGATGTGGTGTAGCAAGTATGGACAAATCAATTCCAGGGAATTTTATTCTAATGTGGTTATACAGTATGTTATTTAGGAAGTACTGGGGAAATACTCCATGACATTGTTATGCTAGCACTAACCCCGATATTAAATGTTGTATATTAAATATTAAATTGATAAAAAGAGCTTTGTATTTTTCTTGCTAACATCATTTTTTTTAGCCCTTTCATTTCAGGTTGTACTAGGCTTATGTTTAACTTATGCTTATAGGCATAGATACTGAATATCTTGATTAAAGGGCAACAGGAGCCTGAGTTCAACACAAGTGTTTGTATTTTAATTATTCTGAGAAAAAGCACTTGGTGGAAATGAAGCACATTCCTCCCAAAAACAGAGACCTATTTATGGACTGAGGGACTCAATTAACAAGCATGGCTCCATGGTACACAACATTTTACACAGACAAACGATTGATTTATGGATCAGGGTTCTGTGTGCTGTTTTATTGTCACTTTATGTCATTCCAAACTTCACTGAGTTTGCTGATGTGTTATCAACACAGGTTTCAGATGGTTGCAGGGTTGTAGTCACACAATTGGTAACAAAGCAAACATGCATAATATTGCACTAATGCAGGAAAGTTTGTTGCAACTTATTGTTATTCAGATACGTTATTGAATACAGTAGAGTACTGGGAGATACATTAAAAACAACATGGGTAACAATTAGGTACCACCAGCTGAAAATAAAAGTAGGTCAGTGCTTAATGAAAGCACTGTTGAATTCATGCCACTGTAGACATCTTGGAATGTTATGAAAAGCTGACATTTTTCACAGGGAAAAAAAACAGCAAAAAGCCCAATTTAAATCAAACCGACCAAGCCAGCTATTTATTAAATACATCTGTAAAAATAAAACATTCTGTAATAATTAAATATAATATATATTAATAAATATACAGTAATAATAACCCTTTATTTGATAAGTTAGTCCAGTTGATAACAATGATATGGTGACCAAGGAGTTTACACCAATGCTGTACAGAAAACAATAAAAGAAAGAAAAAATCTAATAACAAAATAGCAGAACAACCTGATATGGCAGTGTTGACCAGTGCAGTGTCAGGCATAAAAAAAATTAAAATTACATCTGAACATGCTCAAATGTGAAGGTGGATAGTTTCAGTTTACTCTGTGAATCCCACTCATTGGCCATGGCAAACTAAAATGCCTTTCACCTAAAGTCAATACATGTTCTTGGATATATTGGTACAAGTGTTACATTTTAAATTATAGCATGGTAAAGAGAACTGCAATAAAATATTAATGGACAAAAGTGTTTTCCTAATTAAAGTTTTTTTAACTTTTTTAAACCAATGGCACATTTTTCTACTATTCAGAAATGGTAAATCTATAAATGAATAAAGATTCAAATGCAGAGTCATAGAGGGCACCAGTGATACATTATATACTGGAATGGTACATACAGTAACATCAATTTTCTCAGGAGCATTTTCAAAGGCTGTAAACCACATTACCATAGTCTAAAACGGAGAGTATAGACATTTGTACTGGTTCACGCCTGTAGTCTTCTTTACCCTCAATTCCAGATGTCAACAGGTTCTATAGTAACCATTAAATCATCAGTTCAAAGACCAGCAACAATTTCACTTCAATTAAACAATTTGTTCAATTAAGTAATTTATTTAAAACACAAATTATAACATCTTTCAACTGTCAAGGAACAGTGTTCACAAAGAGCTGAAGCCCAGTGAGCAGAGAAGAGTAACAAGCACAGGGCAAATCCTGGAGCAAGTCATAAGCAAAGCAGAGGTCCGGAATACAACAAAGTGAGAGATACACAGGAAATAATCCTCGTAGGGCTCACAGACAAAACAGTACGACACAGCCCTGAACTCTGTTAGATCCGATTATTTATATTCTGAATCCTGAAATGGGCGTGGTCATTAATCGTCTTCAGGTGGTCCAGATCTCCTGTCAATTGGTTTCCATGACAAATGGTGCTGGGAGACTGGTTGGAAGGTAATATAATCAGCTACTGCATCAATGCAAGCTCATGTAATCATACACCATACTCAAACTTTATTTTTTAATTAAAACTGAATTATTTTATTAAATAATATAATCTGTTTTTTTTTTCAAAGTTTAGAAGGAGATGCATTTTGCACGTGCAAATTGTTGTTGAATTTTATGGTTCAAATAGTTCGGGTAATTGGTGGTTGTAATAACTCTTTTTAGACCTTCTAATGACTTGTGAGCATTGTATTCTAATTTGTCTGAAAGAAAGACAATCAGTGGGATTTTTGGAACCCCCAGCAGTTTTCCAAGATTCATCCTTTTGCTTAATTAATGTTGATTGCTCAGGGCTAAACCAAGGGCTGTGGTGACGTTTTACTCTGAAAGTCATAACTGGTGCATTCTTGCAGGTAATATTACAAAAACTATTTAAAAACCCAAGTATTTTCAACTGATGGGTTAAGAGAAATTGTGCTCCAGATTATTAAAGCCTGTTCATTAAAATACTTAAAATATATTTTAAGGAAGATGACTCTGCATCTACCTCCTTCTAAAAAAATGAAGCTATTATCTAAAATACTAAAAATACAGTTTACTGGAACTGTCAGAAGTGTTTTTGAGTATGATATTTATGATAGAAAGGTTCATTTCATAATGCAATTTTAAAATATTTAAATTACATTTTATTCAGCCATTAATATTTTCTAAAATATCATTAGAAACTATTTTTCCAAACATGCTGCCCTTGCTTTTAGAAATATCATTTTTAAGATGTTTTGTTGCCAAGAACTAAAGCAAACTTAGTACTGTACATTTCGTCCTCAACCTTATTTGGTCAAATTTGGCTCCTTTTTAACTCCCTGAACAGGTCTTAAAATGTTATCAATATATATGATGTACAAGCACAATTTGCAATTATATTCCATCGAACACTCACAAGATCCAAGTGCTAAATTCCAGACATTAGGTCATGTCACTGCTCCTCAATAAAGTGATAATTTGGGACAGAGCCTAATGCTAAGTTCTATCCCTGTCCAGCAGTTTAAGAACTAAAGATAATTATGAAATGTAAAGTAATTAATATATATACCAAGAAGCAAAGTCATCGGAAGGACCTCAGTGAATATTAGCAGTTTTACCTACATGAGGTAGCTTTGATTACATAATTTTAGTTTACAGTACTTTACTTCTGCATGTTATCTGACAATTTTTGGTTTAAATGGAGTTTTGTGATGTTTTTCTACACTTGGTTAGAGATATGTCCTTCATGCATGAGAGCATGTTAAGAACACAGCCAAAAGGTGATGAGCAATACTGTTTTAGGCATTCAGTTTCACTTCAGCACTTTTGCATGTCATGCTCAAGTACAGTGTCCCTAGACACTCACAAAAAAGTCAAGCAAATTGTTTGCATGTCTGCTGTCCTTTATTTATACAATAAATTCAGATCAAATGGTTTTCAATCCATTGCTTCTAGTGGTAAATATTATCATAACAAAACAACCAAAAATACCCTCAGATGAAGCAACATGAATTTGAATTTTGAGCAGTTTTTGACAGTTTTTATCTTTGTGCATTTTTAAATCTGACATTTCATTGAACCTTCAAGCATTTGAGTCTGACTCAACTGAATGATATTTACGATTATGCAAATACTTGGGTTGAAGATAATGTTTGTTTGAATTAAAATTTGAAAAAAATTCAATGCGTCAAAACTACGAAACTACATAGAATGCACAAAAGTACTGTAATAACGTTTGAAAGTTTCACCACCAAAAGTACCAAAAGATAAAAATGTATTTGCTATCGCTTAGAGACTTTAATTAGATTTGAAAGTAGTCACTTTTTTATATTACCGATGTCCTAAGGGACAGCACTGTGCCCAAATGTTGTGCAGTTTCTAGCCTAATAATCACAGTGACCTGCTGTCCATACTTTCAGTTCATATCTTCTAGCTCAACGGAGAGGAAACAAGTATTTGTTGTGAGGCTTTTTTTGATTAACATTGTGGGGTATATGCTGCTTGTAAACAAGCTGTGTGTCCATGTTCCTATCCTTGTTTCCAGTCTCTTTTCTGTTTTAGTGAAGATAAATATTTATTTTAAATATTTCCACTGGGTATCCAGAAGAGTCACAAACAGGTACATTTCAAGTTTCCCTGGAAACGAGTTCCACCTGATATCAGAGAGCAGAGCTCAAGATGTAAGATGTAAAATAATATTGGGAAACCATGTTTATCATAACCCCTAAGCCAAATGCAAAAAAGAATTAATTGATGCTGACCGCTACAAAAGAGAATTTGCAGTTTAAAAAAACATATTGAGAGGATTGTATTGATTAAATGGTTTAATGGAAATAATTACAGTTACATAGATTCCTGTTGTCCACATCTTGTACTTTTTGTATATTATCCTATACACGCTAATAACTTTAAGTAATTTAACAAACCAGTTTAGGAACCACCTACATCATTTTCAGGTTCTGCCAGTTATATTGCAAAGTTAAAAGAAAGAAAAAAAAGGCATGATTGTCCTACAGAAACAAAGTACTGTGGCTAAAGAAAAAAAAAATCAACCCTAGTAACACTTTATATATTTACAATAATGTAGACAAACTGTAAGTGCCTGAATTGTACAGAACCAGGAAGCATACAGTAACTCTAACCTACACAAACTGTTCTGAGGAGAAAAGGGAGAGGAATCATTACTTTGAAAATAAATGTCACAACACAGGACTAAATCACTGCCTAAAATGCACTATAAACAAAGGGGAACTATATTCCAAACAAGCACAGTGAATACCACAGATATTAATAATAAATATTTCACTACTACAAGGCAACTTTCCATTACCTAAATACCAAAATTGGTCTCTTATTTTTTCTGGGTATATTCTGTTTCCTGTTCTGAGAAGGAAGAAGACTTCACACACCATTTATACTGTTTCTTCTGCATTTATTACGTTTATTAGTACTCCCATTTATTCTGCGTACTGTTCTGTTCTAGTTTGTTCTTTGTGTGTCCTGGACTGTGAGTAACTCTTTAAGTGCACCCCTCACTGTACTGATTGTATTGTATGTATTGTACTATTATTATTATTGTATCATTCGTTACACTGTGGCTGTGTTGTCTGTGTTAAGCTGCTATTGGACTGCAATTTCCCTCACGGGATCAATAAAGTATCTATCCATCTTCTCTTTCTCCTTTATTTGACCCTTTCTTCATTGTTTACATACTGTATACTGTCTCTTTCATCCCCAGGAAGGGGGTCTTAATGCCCTCACTAAATATGATCTGGTCATTATGAAATTATAGTAAACTTGTATGGCCACATGGACTCTGGCCATTGTGGCTGTCTTAATCAACAAAATAAGATAAGAGACAGCTATAGAACTCTACTGGCTTGATCTAATTGTCCAAATAAAAGCCTATAGTCTTAGCTGAAACATAAGAGGAGCTGTGACTAAATACTTGATATCCTTTTACCATCACATGTAACAATACATACAAAAAACTGAAGACTTTTATATATCTCTGGAGCTTAAATAAACATTATTCTAAAATTTTTTCTTTACTCTTCATTCTCTTAAAGATTTTAAATTATTAAGTTGAAATACGAATTTAAAATCCAAGACATTCTATTGCTTCTAATAGTCATTGCTTTTTTAATATCTCTTGAATCTTGAATTTTTTATGGCTCTCAGTACGCTAACCTAAAATATGTTGGTATCATATTTGAAAATCACTGTTGTTACATGGTATAATATTTTAAAATCACTTGTTTTAAGTCTATTTCGTTTTAGATTAGTATTAGATTTGCACTATCATGTAAGATTCAACAGTATCTGCTGGAAGTTGCTAAGCAACAGGCTATTCAGTTTCAGAGACTGAAACTGCTTAAAACATCAGTATCAGTGGCAAACAACTGAGCACTGTTACCGTATTTTTGTTTCTGGGTGGGAGTCCTTTCTAGATAAAAATTCAATCCCTGTTAAAAAGAAATTATGATACACACTACAACAATAAAACTATTATTTGTATAGCTCCAAGGTAATGAGAAATAAGGACTATAATATGGTTAAACCATATAACATGATCTGAGTAATATTATTGGTGGTGAGGAACAACCAACAAATTCCAGTTAAAAAGTAGCTTTCAAAAGTTAACAAAAACATTGTGGAAAGTTACAGATCAGGGCAAAAGTATAAAACATTTAAAAGGCCTTGAATTTCCTATGGGGCACAGTCAAAACAATTAGTACAGTAAGTTGAAGGTAAATGGCACCATCAAGACCTAGATCGGGCTGTCCCTCCAAACTGGATGACTATGCAAGAAGGAGACTGCTCAGGAGGCTACCAAGAGGCCGAAAGCAACTTTAAAAGAGCTGCAGGCTTTTAAGACTGGTATCCAACACTATTCAAAGCACTCCACAGATCTGGCCTGTAGGGCAAGATGAAAACTCAACCCACATCATCAACCAAAGAACACCATACCTACTGTGAAGCAAAGTGGTGGCAGTATCATATTATGGGAATGCATTTCATTGGCAGAGGCAGGGACTCTTGTCAGGATAGAAGGGAAAATAAATGGAGCAAAATACAGAAAATCCTTGAGGAACATCTGTTGCCTTCTGCACGAAATCTGAACCTTGACCTAAATCTCCCCAAAAATCATAACTTAATAACTTGAGGACTGTTGTCCATTGACACTTCACAAGAAACTTGACAGGGCAGAGTAAAAAAGATTGACCAAATATTGACAAAACTACAGTAGGTGTGCAAAGGTAGAGACCTAACATAACAGACTCACAGGTGTAATTACTGCCAAAGCTGCTTCCCCAGAGTATTAACTCGGAGGCGTGGAGACTTATCCAATTATGATACTGTATTTCATTTTTTTCTCCCTTTAAAGTGTGGAGTATGGTTTGTAGATAATCCTCATTTAAATGCATGAAACTCTGAGGCACTGACACTACAAAATGTATAAAAGGTTCAAAGGGTTGTTAGCTGTATGTGACAGCTGTCAATGTCAGCTGGTTCTAGCTGGCAAAAGAAATAAATACTAACCATCCCACATAACATCGTATTACCATACAAATGTGCTCCACTGTTGGCCATGGAAAATAAAAACAACCAAAAACAACCCTTGGGAGCTCAGGACAGCAGCTCCCAAGCCATCGCCGTCTCAGACCCTAAAAATCAGACAGGGGTCTCAAACATATATACTGCCAGTGTTACAGAAAATACAGGAAGAGAAATTGTGTTTATGGCATCAGGGTCCCCGAGTCGAAACAGAATGCTTTCTTCCTGGAACTAAGATGACATTGTCATTGTCTGTCTGTCTTTGTCCATAGGGCAAGCAGAGTCCTATCAAAGGCAGGTGGTAGCCTATTTGTCACACTTGTTGGGAAAAATGGCACCCTTTTTATCTGCATCCAATTCATATACCTTGGAAACAAACAGAAGAACAGGACCAAATCTGTGAATTTCTCAGAAATTCTACTTTTCACCATGCAAAGAAGAAACAGCTTCAAATGTTAATCTGTCAGTACAACACATAGTTGAGGACACAGTGGGTTGAGGAAGTCCTACTGTTGTCTTGGACACTGGAAACCTTCCAATGGCAGAGACCATCCATACACTGACAGGAATTACAGGAAAGTATCAGGAATAGGGTAAATCAGATGGTCACTTTGTCACTCGCATTTATCTCTTCAGGTATTAAGCTTCCAATAGCTATCATTCTGTGATAAATATTTACAGTAAACATTGTGATCTGAGGTTCCTTTGTAAACCAAGATAGCTGTCTGACTACTATTGCTTTCTGAAAATTCAATTATCCTCTTTCCTGGGTATCAGTGTGGTGATTGAATTGAAACTTTGGATCTTATATTAACATTCAAGCCTGCTTTCGAGCTGCACCTCATAGTTTGGGTCATTAAATGTTTAGAGCCATGCAACTACCCCTACAAACTCTGTCACTAGATTTTATTTATTCAAGCAATATTTTTGCTACAGTGCATGGTGGGTGTCTCACTTGAAAGTCTGTAAAACCGTATGCAGGTTTCTTGTTATTTATTGTTATTTTGGGTATTTATTTGAATTTGTTGAAAATGATTTTTGCACAGTAGGAAGTCTGGAAAAATGTCATTTTCCCATGCTGATTCGGTGCAGATGACATAAGATACGCATCTATTTTATCTTTAAAAAGTGGATTCTAAAGGAACGGTCAGCCAGGATTGTTACTCTAGTTCCAAAATACTATCAACTTAACAAAATTGACAGATTTATTAGTTTTCTTTTTTGCCTTACCTCTGTGTTTGTTGTGTTGCATATCAGAGAGTGTGCGAATTAGAATTCAGATTAAATGACTCAATTGACTGAACTGTTTGTAATAAAAATACAGATACGTATTTCTTATGTCCTTTAATGTTCTTCTCCTGCCATTAATATGATACTCTTTAGTTTCATGGACAAATCAGATATTTTTACCATAATAAGAAAAGCTATTCAGTTTGTAATAGACAAAGCTTGAATTATTATACAAACAGAAGATTTTAATGAAAGTTTACACATTTAAAACTCTAAAAATAACTTAATTTTGTAATTTGTTTTTCTTCTCTGTCCATTGAATTACAGTATACTGTGATATTCACACTTGAAAAAGCATGAAACCTGATTGTCTTCTTAAATATTCAACCACAGCAACAAAATCTGATAAACCGCACATGGTTTGCAGATAAACAGAGAAATGACACTCCCAATCTAGTCTTTTAATGAAATTTAGCTTTTTGAATCTAAATAAGTCATTTAAAGCTTTCAGTGACACTGAATTCGGATTTAATTCACAAGTATTAACTGAAACCAATGGATAGCAGAAGATTGTGCAAATGCATAACACATTCTACTTCTTATCTTACGGCCATTAAAGACTGTTAATTGAAGTATTTTAATTATCGTATTTACTGAATTTGGTATTTTTGTATTTTTCCATTAATTTTCACTATAAGCTTTTTCCTTTCACCTGCACATGCATATGGAGGGCAATGTGTGAAAACACATACCTCCTAGCACATGCTGCACATTAAAATTAAAAGGTTTTTACAACACTCTTACCAAAGACAATTTGTGTTTAGTGATGTCTTTTAAAGCAGCAAATCTCCACTATTAAAGTATTTCAAAACAGCCTACGCTATAAAGAATTTAAGTAAAAAAATGTTTACATCATATTAATCCTGAAAATCAAGCATAAAGAGGCAATGGATTAACAAACCCTGTTTTCCCTTCTGTCAGAGCCAAAATATTTCTAACAAAGATAACTTCTTTGGGTAAATTCAGTATGCACGTTGGCACCCTTAAAACATCATGGTTTCTGGTATGAACTTAAAAATCCTTTAAATTAGTACATTCAAAACTAAATTAAAAGAAATGTATGTGTAATAGGATGTTTCCTGATTACTGCCGGTTAAGGATGACAAAGATACATTTTGAATTGATTTTTGGAGCTGCCCAGAAGGTGGCTTTGTTATCTACAGTAATCGTGTACCCACAACTTTGGTTCATATTCTTGAGAAATGTTTGAAACACAAGAAGACCTTTTGGCCCATGTAGCCCATGGTAGTTAGTAGTTATTTCATCCAAGGATCTCATCCAGCCATTTCTTCAAAGAATCTAAGGATATCAGCTTCATGACATCAATATACTCATGACTGGGTACCTTTTTCCATACTTACACCTTCCTTTGAGTAAATAAGTACCAATTGTTCTCGGTTTTAAATGCATTTGTACTCGGCATTCAATTCAGTTTTCCTCTGGTTTGGTGTTTCAATGTTCATTGGGGTCGAATTTGTCTTTGAGGATTTGAAATACTTGTAGAAGGTCCCTCTCGCGATCAAGTCTTGACAGTCTTTAAAGAGTCAGGCTGTTTTCTTAAGTCCCAGAATGTATCTGATTCGCCTTCTCTGGACTAATTCCAGAGCAGTGATATGTTGTCCTGAGGGCTTTCTCTCTCACACACATATTTGAAGAAGGCTCCACAGCTGAAATGTTCTCTTATATCTTTGTTTATTCTTCTGCATGGAACTGCGCTGTACTTGTTCCTTTGTAGCTTACATGTCCATGAAGCTCCTTTCTCTAAATTCTACACTATTCATTAACAACCGTTAACCGTTAAGCGGTACTAACCTCATGTTTTATTTGACAGCTGTTGTCAAACTTAGTGCTCGGGATGTGTGTTTGCTACTCTATGCTTGTTGCACTTTTTTATACATGGAAAAACAAACTCTCATTGCTAGAAAGAAGAAGGAGAAGCCTGTCAGACCTAAAAAAATTAATATCCTTAAAGTTTTATCTGGTACAGTACATGCCTCCATCTCTTCCAGAACTGATTATTTTTTTCTGGTGATTTTATGTATGCTCACTGTAGATAACAGAATGTACAAAATCCTGTTTGGTGAATTCAGTTCCTGAAAAAATTGAAATGCTATGGCCATATAAATCCTGCTTCATCACCCATACACAATGTCTTGGTCACTTAATCACTTTTCTATCTGACAAATTTAATCATCATTTATAGTATACACCATTTTGTAACTTACAATCTATGAGCCTTGTGCTGCTTTATATTACCTTGTGGTTTTCACCTACTTTGGTAAAGATGATGTAGTAGCCAGGGTTTATGATTATAGCCATTTATTAGAGAATTCTCACAACAGTTTTGTATTTAGAAACTCTCCTTCCAAATGAGATTTATATAGACAAATTGAAAAAAAAAAGACAAAAAAAATGTTCGCATTAGTACAAGATCTGCATTCGCTTCTTATTGGTAATTAGAATATCTAAAACTATTCAAATGTACAAAAAAGCATGAAAAATATATACGTTTAAGTTGATTTGAAATTTAAATTTTGAATTGCAGTCCAAAGGAGGCAAGATTCCTTCCGGTCCAGAATTTCTTCATACTTCAAATTGAGATGTTAAACTGATGTCTGCACTCATGGATCGTTGTTAGTTCTCATGGTTCTGTTTGTAAGGGTAGGGGTGTTAACTAAGGTATCCTGACAAGATTCAACTTTGGGGTTATACCAGTGGGTTCCCATAAATTGTCCAATTTAACTGAAAGAGTAATTTCGCAGTTTATCACCCGATATGCTGTATAGTGGGGCTACTGGTGCATAATGTCTGCCACATTTCATCCAGGAGGGTATTCCATATCAGTGATGTACTGTATGGAGTGGGTTCCCTCGTATGTGAAGTCCTTAATTATTTTATTTCTTTTTGAAATACTTATTTGCACTGCAGGATAGGGCAGTATCAGCAATGTTTTACATTTTAAGTTCCGTAGTTAGGAACAGAATCATAATATTCAAGCCTACAAGCTCTGGCATGTGACAGGAGACTTACTAATTAGGTCAGCAGCTCCCAGTTCTGCTTTTGGGGGACTTGGCTGGTGCTAGTTAATCCACTATCCACGTGCTTGTTCAGACTTCTATTTACCTGTTTTCACTCTCAGTCCTTGATCTAAAAATGTACAGTAATCTGCTTCAAGTCAAACAACTTCAGCATACAGAACTTCATGCAATCCTTCTCAACTTGTTATTAAGAGTCTGCTTCCATAATTGTGTTTAAATATCTCTGGGTAGGTGACGAATTTATGATGAACAGACAGATGCAAATGACAAAGCTCAAATACTAATACCATGAGCTGTTTTTTTTTAACAAGCGTGCTTACATTTCACTAATACAACTAAATGAGGAAAAAAATGACATACTGTATATTACAAATCCCATGCAACGTTATAAGAGCTGGAAGAAAATTTAAATGTGCTTCACTTATGATGTTGAAATCAGTTAGCCTGTGATTTAGAGAGTAATGACTGTTCAAAATTTGTTTGCGTTTTAAAAAATAAGAAACTGTTTACAAATGTTTGCAATAAATTTAATCCAGGCTCTGCAATTCATACCTGATTATATAGCCGGATTAATGTATTAAGTTAAAAGAACAATCTACTGTACAGGCTTAGAAATCAGAATTGTATGATTTTATTAAACTTTTGTATTTTTTAATCTTTTGCTAAACTGATCATTGAGTTTTTTGCACAAAGCTGATTATTGATTTTGCACTCTACTAAACTGATTATATAGTATCTTTCATTACACAAATTATGTATAATACAAATACAAATTATGTCGATTATTTATTTACTAAGTGGATTATGGGAGCTTTTTAAATATCACACTACTTTGATTATATGTATGTTCTCTGATAAATATTCTGCTAAACTTACACCTACAATATGTGCGTATGGCTAGTTTGAAAATGTCTTGTCGTGTTGGGCAAGACATTCACCTCACTATGGCAACATTGTAATCTAACATTCATCCATCATTTATCAAAATGGCACTAGCACTGTAACCTTTTCCTTTTATTAACTAGCCACAATACCAGTGGAAGCATTTATCCTCCAGAAACAAACCAATCTGTTTCAGATGTCACAGGTTCTTGAACAAATGGAGCAGCAGACAAAGGGACAGATTGCGCACAAATAAATTCACTTTCTATATTTTTCCATGTGATGCTGTCACACAGAGGCTGTCAGATGTGGACCATTCTGCAGCTTAGGCACAGCTATTTAGAATGATCTAATAATTAGTTTTGTTTCACGTCACAATAATAATATAAAGTATAGATTTCAGTTTCACATCTAACCTATGAAAAGGCTGTTTTAGGATACTGTATGTGTTGTCTGCAATTAAATGTACTGTTCCATGTTGTGTTTTTTGTATATTGGCATTCACCTCTCAAGCTAGCTGACCTCTGTTCTTCCATTCCTGTTGCTCCAACCCTTTCCCCTTCTTGATGAATGGTATCCCTATTTTTTCTTTATGTTTTGACCTATTGGCACAGAAACTGGTGTACACAAGGAACATATCCTGTTTTTATTTGGTCTTGAGCTGTTTAGGAGATTCAGTGATGAAATATAGCAAAACCTTCTATGGTCTGTTTCATAAAACATTGGTTGTCCACCGTTTATAAATAACAGAATGCTATCCGAAGAATTTTGGATCTTGAAATGCCTTTCCCATGTGCACAAGTAGTAAGGTCTGTTTAGTACTATACCCTGATTTCTTTAAAAGAAATTTTGTCGTTACACCTATATCATTAGTTGTGACTGGGATACCAGTGTTAAATTGACTGATCCCTTTTCAAGAAGTTAGGATTCTAAGTCATTCAGACAATGTTTTTAAGATACCAGTGATATCAACAAGAGCTGTCCCTATTTTAAATCCTGATTCCCAGCCCTGCTTTGTATGCTGTGGATTTGAAAAAGATAAAAAAGATTTGTCTGTTTATAGTGCAGATTTCAGATGATGTGAGCATAAAGTGTAAATCTCAAACTTATATGAGAATAGTAGTATTAAGCCAAACATGACACTAAATTTCAGGGAGTATAAAAAGGAAAATAATTGACTATTCCAGTGTAAGGAAAGAAGTGTTAGAATACCGTTCAAAAAGAGAATGTTATGAGATAGACCGTTTTGGAAAGAATCAACTTCTTGCAGGGGTACTGGGTGATTAAACTTAGTGAGAAAATTGGTCTACTCAACCATTCGTCAATGCAAAATATTTAATATCACATTTTCAAGAAATGAATGACTCAGTCATTATAGAACTGAGTGTTGATTTACTGGAGATTCATGTCTGAAGACCTAATACTGAAGTGAATTAAAACTCTGGGTATTTTCCTGACTGGGAAAGTAACAGCCATTGTGCAGAAATCAGCCAAAATGAATTATTATCGTACTCAGAAACATTATATATTCTGTCATTACAAAGCTTATATTAAATTAAGTTTCATTTAAAAGTTTCCAAAAGCCATTTAGAAAATAAAATGATCTTCTGGTATGTGATTACTACTCCTCATAAACATATACTTTGAACCAACTTACTTTTAAGAAGAGTTTTGAGTAAAATCCATATAAATTTCTATGTTAAAAAGGAGGGGAATGTTTGATTAAATTTAATGTTTAATTAAATCAAAATTTCAGGGTATATACATTCTGCAGAAATCCTGTTCTCCTCCACAGTGGAATGCTTTTATTGGAAGATCGGAAAAGAACCTGATGGAAATACATTTTCTTTCTCCAAATTCTAAATAAATTCTAAATCTTAAAAGTTTCAGCTGGTACAGTAGCTTTTGCAAAGCACCTATAAAATGTGGAATTTCATACATGCTAATTAAAAGCATTTTCATCCAAATTGGAAGAAGAATATTGAAAATGTTGAAAAACAGCTAGTGGTTGTTTGGTGCTATAGTTATGTGTGATAACAGTTCAGTATAGATATTGGTTTCCATGGTTACAAAGGACACATAACTGACAATATCCTTAATTAAAATGGCAAACAGGCCCATAAACATAAAAGACAAAAGATAGATGATAATTAGAATAAATAAAATAACCTGAAAAATTCACCTTTTGAAAAGAGCATGTTAGGATCAATAGCTTTTTGAATGAAGAACTTTATGTTCCTGAACTTTATTTGAAGTTTGCTAGTAGTAATATTCATGTAACTACAGCACACCAATTGGAAAAGTGACACTCAGTCATATGTATGTAAGCTTGCTATAATAAAAGTACTGTAAAATTAAAATATTTTATACCATGAATTAGTCAACATTAGCATATTTTGAAGGCTTTTTTTTATCAAGAAACAATATCCCATTGTTTTCACGAAGGAAGTGAGAAAGCAAAATGTGCAAATCTAGCTAGGTTTAATGTCAATATGAAAAAGAAAGGCTTTTACAAAACATTTTTACAAAGGAAGCAAAATCTTGTCATAACTGGGGCTTATGCTGATTTGGAAAACATTCAGCCAATGTTTTTGTAGAGCAGAGATGTTGGACGGAATTAAAAACGTTTCTCAATTTGACAAATTCAGGTGCTTTAAAAAGGCACAGAGAACCAGCAGAAACACAAACCCATCAGGACATGGTTTGGATAACTCTTTTCCAGGGTAACAAATATTTAAAATCACTCAAAATAAACCACCATTATGAGAAGCTAATTTCAGCATATTGTTTAATTCAATTTCATTGCTGGCTTAGAAGTGAATAAAGTTGACCTACTTGAAAACTTTTGCACAATTATGAGAACAGATGGCATCCTCAGTTAAATGTCCCACAGCACAAAATAAAAGAATGCTAACAGGTGCACTTTTCTAGTTCATTACAGATACACCAGGTCACAGTCTTAACCAAGGAATTTGCAGTAGTAAAAAGCAAAGGTAAGTTATAGTACTATAGTAGTATAGTACTCCCTTACAGTACTAAGACTACTATTACTACTACAAATAATAATACTGTATATTCACTTCGACATACAGTAATTACAAGCTGTATTTAGGCTGTACAAAAAGATTCATATTTTTAAAACAGTAAAGATGAAGCACGTTTGATTAATCAATACTGTACTAACATTTATTTAGTACCGTCAATCAAATGTAAACAGTAAAATATTTAAAAAATGTAATCTTTTATTTAAAACACCCTTGAGGTGTGCAAAGGAGACCTGTTGGGCTTAATTAAAAATTACCCTTTGCTTTAGATTGTAATGTGTGAGTTCCATTAGGAAAACGTTTTTAATGCATCTTGATACACTCTGATCACAAAAAAAAAAAAACAACCCACAAGCTATTCGACTGTTAGTAGCATTTAAAAAGAAAAACAACCTTATGGACTTGAAAAAACACCTAGAGCTCAGTGGTATTGCATAATGATCGGACTTTTTCCCTGACTTTTTTTCTCTTGTACAGTACTTTCCCATTTGCGTCGTTTTCATCATTAAAATGATTTATTTTGACATGTAGCTTGGTGAGTAACCCAGAACCCTATTGATATGTCAGACCCCCCAAAAAGCATTCAGAAGGGGGTCATTGAGTTCAAAAGAAGCAAAACATGTTCTCAGGCTATCTAATTTCCAGGGATATTGAAGCTAGCTTTAGCGGGAGGATTAGAGAGGTTCAGCTGCACAGCCATGTCTGATAGCAAGAAAACCAGACTGTTTAAATGGCGGATGGTGCGTAAGAGCACATGTGTTTGATTAAAGAGACTGGTCAGTCTTTCAATTTCTTGGTTATTTGACAGTCAGCTTTTAGCCAAAGTTTTCAGATCTTATATCTCAGTGATTCAGGACAGGAAAAGAAATAAATGATGAACTTCTTGTTTTTAGTTAACTTTTAGTTTTTAAACAATTTCAACAACTTGTAAAACACTTTTAATTCGGGGTATTCAGAATTATCCCACAGTATTAGGCTTTAATTTTAAATTTTATGTTAATTAGTATCATTTCTTTTTTTATGTAGTTTGTTTCATGTACGTTATATCAGTACGGACCTGAGGGTAACTCTCAAATATTACATACAGATGCAACCACTCACAGTGTGTGACAAAGGTCTTGTCTGTGACAAGCTTCCCAGGCCATACTGCAATTTAATTCAGCACGCCAAACTTTTCACTTGTAACAGAAGACCAATGTTAGCGAAACGGTTGCTTCATTTATTCTGTTTTACTACTTCTTTAAACTTATGGAATATTAACATTGAATCATGTAAAGGAAAATTTTGGTAACTAAAAATAAGAATAACCAAAGTAAAATAAGTAAAAAAGTTAGCTAAATCTTTCAATAATAATGCAATGAACTTCTGGTTAATACCCATAATATGCTCTATTGTGAACATGTCTATATCCCATCGGCTATTTTCTCCAAAGTCTCTCAAATATTCAGAAAACATTGCCAAGTTTAAAGGTCCACATCTCACCTCTACATCTCAGTATCAATCAATAAGCTGCCAGTGTGAACTGTGTATATTCTAAATAAATAAATATCTAATAACTTTCCAGCTGAGCACATACAGTAGGTCTGTAGTGTGTCAGATGTCACAGTCTTATCTGTGACAACATGGTCAAGCACTTTTTTTCTCCTCTTCAGATCAAATGAACATCCTGTACGCTTAATATTGTACCACAAAGTTACCTCTATGCTTTTAGCTGTTGTTAAAGTCACGCAGCAAGACTGTAATTAATGTGGCACTCAAGTGATTCAGTCAGCTAAGGTGATCTTGTGAGATGTAGGGCTAGGCCAACCAGACCAGATTATGCCGAATTGTGTCTGCGCTGTCATTAGCTGATGGGGATCAGTATTATCTGAGAGGCAGCCTGCTGTGGCAGCTGAGTCGACCTCAGTCTGTCTGCATGACTTTGAATTGCAAGGCGAGAGCAGTCTCTGGGACTTGACAGCTGCCTAAGAAATGTTTGAAACATCTTCATTCAGAGACAAGCATCACACCTCCAGTCAGTGCAAACTCTCCAGCAAGGCACTGTGGTGTGTGGCCTGTCAGATGTCTTATCTGGCACAGTATGGTCGAGCACTTAATGCTCCTTTGCAAAACTTAAATAGCAACCTTTTCTTCGATTTTGTGTTAGCATCCCCTGTTGTAATGCTTTAAATGAAAACAAAAGTTAAAAAAAATGTCATCGTCTGCTTTTTTCTACATTATTCTGTTTTTGAAAAAAAAATTAGTTCTGATAAAAAGTAGTTCACAAACAATGTCACGGCCTACTGGTGAAACAATTTGATTAACGGCTGTGAAAATTATCAATGGCTATTTATTTAGTTGAATTAATTTTATTTAATTATAATTTAAAAATTTACCAAACCATGAGACTTGAGTATCAGAAATATCTCTCTGTGTGGTTTTTGAAATGGGTTTCATTTTATTATTTCAAAATCATTGTGTAATGTTGTGGTTAGTACAATATTTAACTTTAATATTTAATAGTGCTTATCTGTAGAAACACTAGCCATTTTTGTTTTCAGAAACATCCCCGGGGTTTTTGATAACGACACCACATATTTCATCAGCTCTTATCTTCATGCTATGAACTGCTGGTAAGGAGGCTAGTTCTTGCTTGGCTGTGAAATGTATTGCAAACTCACATGCTACTGTGGATGTGCACTGTCTACTGGAACACAGCCAAGGTTAAGATGTTAAACAATGGCTCAGTTTAATCCTTGACCCAAATATGATCTCTTCTCATGCTGATGCATGCACATGCTTGTAATTCCTACAGTATATTTGTGGTCTTCCTATTGATTCTCATTATGTTATTAACTATTCCAAAAATCATTTGAACAACATAGACCTAAAACAATATTTGGACAGTTTAGACCTTTAAAAAATATGCCATTTGATTTATAAAGAAGCCATTGTCATTGTTTGTCAAACATTTCTGTTTGTTACGAGTTAGCTAATATTATCTTGTGCTTTGCACATACTTTGATAGTAATGCCTCACCACACAAACACACGGATGCATAAATAATTATGATGTATTAGTAGGCAGGACTGGCAAGAGTAAATAAGGCAGCATGTTGCATTAAATAAGAAAAAAATGGTACCAAAATAAACTCCGAAATTAAAAAGCAAGAAAGGTTACTAATGAGGAGAGGCCAGTAGTTAGCCTGATCTTCCCAGATCTAGAAGCTAAGTAAGTTTGAGCCTGAGTAGTAAGATAAGATAAGATCACTGGCCATACTGTATACAATTTCAGAGCCACTGCACCTCACCACACAGTACTGGGATAGGAGACCTCCAGGGCTCCAAGAAAACAACCAGGTTGTTGCTGTAGGGGATGCTTGTGGGCCACTAGGTGGCGCTCCTCCTTCTGAGCCAGAATGTCCAAAATAAACTACAGTGTAGTAACTGGTGACACTGGGCTGTAGGTGATCTCATCCTTTAGATGAGACTTTAGAGATCCTAACTACTTGGTCATTAAAGCTACCAGGTCTCTTGTGTGCTAGGTCTACCCCTAGCTGATCTGAATAGAAGTGGGGCTGCTGTAAATCCATATAGTTTTTAGAAAATGTTAGTGATACTGTAAATAATCATCTAAGTTAGCTTCTCATAACTTTAAATATAATAGAACTGAGAAGAAATGCTCCTTAATTATCTGCTGTTTTGGCCTTTTTGTGGTTGCCTATTACAAAAGCATATTTCAGCTTACAGTAGTTGTTACATCCCTTGTGTTTAGTATTTATTGAAACAAATTAGTTAACGGTCTGTTAATAACATCCCTTTCATTAAAACTGCGGAAATACCATCTGCTCCAAGCAATTTGTTTTGCCTGTCAGCATTCATAATCCCTGTAACACTTCACCTTCCGTTATGCTGATATTGTTCAGTACTGGGTAGGGTTGTTCTGTAAGGTGAAGCATTTTTTCATTTGTGTACAATGCAGTAAATAATCAATATGCTTTCTGTTCTCTCTCCAGCATTTGCACATGCTGTACTGTAGTGTGTTGTTAACTGAGGTATTTTCACCAGAAAATAAGATGGCAGTCCTGACATCATTCAGTACAAGCTTTCAGGGTTGCACTTTGCATTCATCATATTTTCCTTAAAGAAATCCATGCATATGTACAATTTTATTATGAAAAAAAATAAAGAAAAACTAACAGAGCATTTCTGTTGTGTCTTCAAAATTAAGTGTTGCATACTTTATTGCAACCTTTAACTTAAGAATGCAGCTTCTCTGCAGATTTTCTGAAGTTCCTGTTCATTTAATCTTGGTCAATCATGTATTAAAAGAGGATCCATTTTAAGCTACTGTAGTACTATGATTAGCAGAAACATTAAATGTTGACTGCTGTTATTCTTCTAGTTGGAATTTAAAAGACACAATGTAAAGTTCTTACTAATTTGAAGTAGTTTTCTTGCAACTTTTGATCGGACTCAGTTTTGGGAAACAATTACTGAACGGTGTCATATACTGTACAATAACAGCCGCCAAAAGTCTCCTAGAAAAAAGTTGGAGATAGGAGCAAATTAGCACTCGTCCTAAATTTAGCTTGGGCCCCAAATACCAGAGCTGAGTGTAAAAATTCTCTAATTAGTGCGCGAATGCTAACCCTAACCCTAGCTGTGGTTTCAACTGAGCATTTGCAGATTATCTTTCTGAATCCCTCCAGTCATCAGATTTTGAAATGTTCTCCAAACCAAGAGAGATGAGACTAAAACAACCCAAGCCATTGATAAAAGCTTCTGGAAATTTACAGTATTAACTAATTTATTAGTATTATCATCTTTTGATACATTTTAGTCACATGAAAAATGCTGGTAAAATGCTATTTATAAGAGGATCCATTTTAAACTACTGTAGGACAAGGGTTAGCAGAAACATTAAATGTTGACTGCTTTTATCCTTCTAGTTGGAATTTAAATGACACAATGTAAAGTTTTTACTCATTAGAAGCGGTTTTCTTAAAACTTCGGATCTGACTCAGTTTTGGGATACAATTACTGAATGTTGTCCTATACAATACAAGCCATGAAATGTCTCAGAAAAATAAAATTATTAGAGCAAATTAGAGAGATTAAAGCAAATTGGCAGTCATCCTAAAGTTAATTTGGGCCCCAAATACCCATGGTTGACTGGAACAATGTAGTGTGGGAATGCTAATCCTAACACTAACTGGGGTTTCAGTTTTGGGATTCAATTACTGAAAGGTGCCATATACAGTACAAGCATCCAAAATTCTCAGAAAAAAAGTTGGTGATACAGTAGCATAGAAAATGTCTGCTTCTGCTGAAGGTAAGATGTTTTCAAAGTGATGATAGTTTCAATTTTAATCAAGCTATATTATACAATGCCAAAGTTGTATAATTATGTATGTGGAGGGGTAGATCTAAGTACTGCTTGTTCTATGACACATACTGTAGTGAGTTTTATAATAATGAAGAATTCCTTACTCTTATATAGGGCTTTTCTGGACACTCCACTGGAAGCAATTATAGGTAATGGGGACTCCCCTCCACCAGTGCTAATGTGTAAGCTCACTACACCAGTAGATGTGGATTAATAGGAGACCATGGGAGGAGCGGTGGTTCTGTGGCTAAGGATATGTGCCTGTGGCTGGAAGATTGCTGGTTCAAATCCTGTGGCTGGCAGAGGAATCCTACTCCGTTGGTCCCCTGAGGAAGGCCCTTAACCCCAACTGCTCCAGGGGCACCATATAAATAGCTAATCCTGTGCTTTGACCCCAAGCGTCTCTCTCCTTGTCTGTGTGCCTGTTGGTTTCATGGAGAGCAAGCTGGGTTATCCAAAAAGACAAATTCCCTAAGGCAAGAAATTGTATATGGCTAATAAAGGGATTTTATCTTATGATTGGTAAAGACCAGGAGGAAATTTGGCCAGGACACCTGGGTAACACTTCTATTCTTTTCAAGGAAATGCCCTGACTCTGCCCTTTAATGACCATGGAGAGTCAGAACCTTGGTTTTGCCTTTTTATAGTGTTGTGTCCCCATATACTGGGGCATTAGGACCTATACAGCCCATGGGGTGAGCACCTTCTGGCCCCACTAACACCTCTTCTAGCAGCAGCCTTAGTTTTTCTCAGGAGGTCTCCATCCAGGTACTGACCAGGCTCACACCTGCTTAGGATCCATAGAATGCCAGTTGTGAGTTGCAGGGTGTTGCTGCTGGCATTATTTTGCTATACAAATAATTGTAATTTTATCAGAATTATCTTGATTCACTTATATTTATACCATGAACATGGAAAGTTTTTTTTCCCACTTTCAGGACTTTCTAAATATTCTAAACATTCTCTTTCCATAGGCTCTGCTGATCCAGTTAAGGCCAGAGACAGATTTTAGGTTGAATGCACAGATATGAAATTAAATTGAAACTTACATTGGGTGACACACACAAAAGTCTGTGGGAAATATATTAATTGAAGTATTTAAATATGTTAATTACAGAATGATGCTCTCAGGGACCAACACAAGAAGAACAAAAAGTCAGTGGCAATTTTAAAAAGCAGCCGTTGATCCTCATTTATTTTTGTGACACATAACCAAATTATTCATGTATAAGAACTGAATTGCTCTGTATTGTACAGTACTGTATGTGCTCAGGGTTCTGCCTTGTGCCCATTGCTTGCCAGGATAGGATCTGTTTCCCGCACAAACCTGAGTTGGGTAAGTCAGTTGGAAAATGTACAGTATGTGTGGATGATGTCAGACTACTAATAGAACATTTTATCATTTCAGTCACATGTATGATAACAATTGGTGTGATACTTGCAATGGGAAGGTTAGTTCAATACTCATTTCACAACTACAGTATGTATAACATTTGTATGGAACTCTGGAAGGCTGCGACTGATAAAATGTAACATTTGGAATACAATATGATCGTTTAGAAACAGTGCAATGACTCCAGACAGGAGTGTCAGACCTGTGCTTTAAAACATTCTGTAGAGATGCAAAGGCTTGGAAAAACATACTGTATATTGATCATCCAGATTTATGATCATATACAGGTGTTGGTAAGAAACCAATGCTGGTAGAACAACATGAGGCAAAACAAAAAAATCTTCCATCAAGGACTGGGTTTGTTAAGCCTGCTTCCTGGAGTAGTCACCTCAGTTTGTAAGAGAACTTGCCCAGCTGAAAAGTTACAGCTTGCCTGTGTTTATCACTCACCGGAAGTCATGTTTGGCTCCTCTGCTGACAGAGCAACATTTGTAATCACACCGGCCTTAAAGTTGCTACTTTTTGTTAATTCTTCCTGACACAGTTTACGTTCTGCTGAGTGAGTGATTGTGCAGCTCAGCTCTGCCTGTCGTTATTACGGTTTCTGAGAACAGGAAATTTGTACAGCAAATATCAGCTTTGTGGCGTAAAAACAGAAGGGCGATAGTAACCTTTGTTTCAGAGCTTGGGCTTACCAGAAAATGAATACATAATTATTTTTAATGAAATTAATAACATTTTGCAAATTCATGGCAATTCATGACAGCTTTAGCATGCTGGTTTAATAACAAAATGGAGTATATAAGTTACATTTACTTCAAATTAATTTTATCATTAATTTAACCAGATAGGTCAGTTGAAAAAACACATTCTTATGTGTAGCATCTACTTGGAGAGTACAGTACAGTATACAGTACTGTACATATACAGTACAGCTGTCATTAGTACTATAGCAGTGTCCAATCTGAGATTTGAGCTCATTGTCTCTTGCAGAGAAAACTGGACTGTGGAAGTGAAAGCATCAAATTGTATGCTTTAGACCACGGGGGTCTAACTTTGGAACTTAATTTTGCCAAAAGACATAATAAACTAACAAAAAGCAGTGCAGCAGGTGGTCAGTGTCTGTTTTTCTCTTTTATTTTGCCTCTTCTTCCCCCTTGTTTTGCAGTTTCTCTGTCAAAAAATTAATAAAAAAGATTGTCTGATGTGGGTTCAATCAACTAAACAGGAAAGAAGAATGATCTGTCACTATGATGAACGACTTCGAAGGCAGAAAAGGTCAAAATCCAATGTGTTTGTCAGTTTCTTTGCTGTAACATAAGGTTGTCAGAAGGTGAGGTTATAATAATGTGTTTTCTGGGAAAACAGTAAATGTGCCTGGCTGCCCAAGATATGTTTTTCTAATGACTGAAACAAAGAAATTGAAGCCCTAAAATTGCACCTTGCCTACTATTTTAATTTCACTTCTGCATCACTTTGTTAAAAGTAAACTCTGTCCACCTATCTAAAATCTAAGCACTTAACCCAAGACAAGGTCTCAGGGAAGCAAAAGCCTATAACTGCAAACAACGGGTGCATGGCAGAATACACTAAGTTTCCCAGAAGCCAATTAACCTACCAGTATGTCTTTGGACAGTGGGAGGAAACTGGAGTATCCGGAGGAATCCCAAATGGACAGTCAGGAAACATACAGGCAGTTTGCACTCCTGGGAATGAACTCAGGGCTGCTGTGCAGTCCTGCAAAATTAAGTTATTTGTCTGAATTGATCCAACATTACAGTGTACCAGTTTGTGTTCAATATCAGATCTGGCCCACTGGTCCACAGTCAGTTTAATACAGAAACAGCTGTTTCTTTTTTTAATATTATGAAATGCTTTCAGGTGCCTTAGTGTAGAATAAGGAATTGTTCAGATTAATGTTGAGATGTTGTATTTTTTATCTGTACAAATGAAATATATCTGTCCATCCATGGGTATTTGCACTGTAGTGTGGGAGCAGTCAATACACGGTTATAAGTTTCCCATTCATGTTTTGCTCACATATTCCAGAATATTGGGCTAATGACACAATACTTCAAAGACACAGGAAATTGAAGTCCAAGGGTTTTTATTGAAGATTACATTTATCTGGAAATTACACTGAAATTGTTCTACAGTAATACACATCATCATGCAGCCAAAAGCAAAAAACAAAATCATCTTCAAGCAGGCCACTTGATCTGAAATGAGAAGAATACATTTCAGTGAGTTAATTAATAAAATCACAGGTTTTGAAACACTTTCCAGCCACTTCTTTGTGTGTGGACAAATGCTATTCCAGAGATTGAAAAGGGACTTGTATTCAATTTTTCAGTCAAAACAACATTTTCTGTCAAAATAAAAGCATAAATAATACATGTTATTCATCTGCTGCACCTGGGATTTCTGGATTCCCATTTATAGCTTATAAATGTCTGTTTAATGTACACTTGGTGGTTTTTTATATCCCATATTTACAGTATACTTATACTTAGCGTACACAAAAGCAATTCCTTAGAAATTACTTTATGGCTTACTTTTAACAAGTATATTTTAATTTAACTTGCAAGTTCTTAACTAAAGCTATAGGTTTGAATCTTTCCCCTGAGGTACTGTACAGCAGTTAAATTAAGTAAATGCAATTGTTTTTCTGGCTCTGTGTAGTGTTTCCATGTTTAATATCTGAATGACTTTGTGCTTTATCTATTGACTTCAGGGCTATTTTTCCATTTTCTGTTCCATTCAGCTCCAAAGTTAGAGGGAGTTTATAGGGAATGCAGACATGAGTTGTGAAAAGCAAGTGGTAATGGTAATTTGCAAAAAATACCCACAGAACCTTCTGGTGAGAGTCTCCTCACTCAATAACAGCTTTTGATTTTTTTAAAGAAAAGGAAAGAAAAAGAAAAAGAGAATGACAGTTGCATCTAAAATTAATTAAAATAAAGCTATCTTAATATATATATTCATCTGTCAGTAATACATATTTTGTTTAGTTTATTCCTGTAAAATGTGTCTCCAGAGCTGTCAAAAGGTTAAAATGTTTATATTTAAATACATGAAAACAATAATTCACATGCAGAGAAATATCTACAGTATATTAACACTCAAATGGACATAAGTAAAGTTATTAAGTTATTAAGACTGAGGTTAAATTAGTGAGAATATGGTCAACTGAGGCCATTGAGGAGTTAAGGGACTGCTTGGATTCCACCAATTTGGACTTTTTCAAAACCACCAATGACAATTTGGATGACTATGCGGATGCAGTCACTTCTTACATCAGATTTTGTGAGGAAACCTGCATAACAACAAAGACTGTTTGCAGGTACAATAAAAAAAACCTTACCGCTGAGCTTAGAAAACTACTGTATGCTTTGCCAGGGAAGAGGCCAATAGAAGTGGTGACATTTGCATATACTGTAAAAAGGACAAGTATGCACTTGATAAGGCAGTCAGGACTGCCAAACGGCAAAACAGGAAAAAACTAGAACAGCAGTTCTACTTAAACTGTGCATTCATATAGAAGGATCTCCAGATCTTTACAAACTATAAATCAAAACCTTCTAATACTGCAGCAGACTCCTCACTTGCAAACCAGCTTAACATTCTCTATTCAAGACTTGAGAGTCAGAGGATTTCCAATGTTCATCTAACAGCGAATCTGTCAAGCTTCTCAAGTTTGCGGACGACGCCACTCTGGTTAGTCTTATCTCAAACAATGACGAATCCACATACCGGGAGGAAGTAAACTGCTTGGTGTCATGGTGTGGAGTCAACAACTTGGAGTTGAATATACAAAAAACTGTGGAGATGGCCATTGATTTCAGGAAGAATCCCACCCCCCTCCTTCCTTTGGTAAGTCCATGGTTCCATGTTTAGCACATTCAGAATCTTACAAATTTCTAGGAATTGTCATCCAACGGGACCTTAAATGGCAAAGGAACATCACCACAATTACCAAGAAGGCCCAACAACGCATGCATTTTTTTAGATAGCTTAAGAGACTTGGGCTGTCACAAGCGCCGCTGGTCCAATTCTACACAGCCAAAACAGAGTCATTACATCCTCTATTTCTGTTTGGTTAGGCTCTGGATCATCACACTCAAAGCAGAAATTACAGCGCATTGTGCGATGTGCTGGCGGCCAGCTCCCCCTTCACTGATCTATATCTGTCTAAAATGACAAGGAAGGCGGGGAAATTCATGGCTGACCTCTCACACCCCGACCACTCTGTCTTCCAGTGTTTTCCCTCTCAGCTGAGACTAAGAGTGAGAGCCCTAAATACCAGGACTAACTGACACCTGCACAGCTTCTTCCCCCAGGCCATAACTCTTACAGTATAAACAAGGACACTTCTGTCATCCCTCCTCTGTGATCAGTTGTACATTTTCATTTAACGGCACATGGGCGGAGCGGTGGCTCTGTGGCTAAGGATCTGCGCCTGTGGCTAGAAGGTTGCCGGTTCAAATCCCGCGGCTGGCAGAGGAATCCTACTCTGTTGGGCCCCTGAGCAAGGCCCTTAACCCTAACTGCTCCAGGGGCACTGTACAATGGCTGACCCTGCGCTCTGACCCCAAGCTTCTCTCCATGTCTGTGTCTCCATGGAGAAAAGCTGGGGTATGTGAAAAGACAAATTCCTAATGCAAGAAATTGTATAGGGGTAATAAAGAAACATACCCATATTCTCTGTAAATATACGCAGTATTCACTTTACATTTTATTGCTCAACTGTATATACTCTTAAATATATACAGTATATTAAAACTTAAAACTATCAGCATAGTGTTAATTACCCTGTTCTCATTAATGGAATCCATACTGTACAGTATATTGTTATCGCCATGCCTCCAGTCTTTCAAAACTGTTTCTTGTTAATGCAGGGAGTAAAGGTACTAGGTATTTTGTTTAAAAGTAAGATGCCTTTAATTGGCAACTTATACAAAAAAAAAAGTAAACTAATTTCTTAACCTCTTTTCTTTCTTCATACTGAAAGCCTTATGTGAAGGAAGACAACCAAAAAAATGAACCTAAACATCTTGAGGGTGCTATTTGTTGTTTTGTTCTGAAGTTGCTTTAAGGATCTAATAATTTATTTTAAACTGTTTTAACTCTATCTAAAAGCTCCTAAATTGCAGAAAGAAAGATTATTTAAAAGGGAAAAAAACAATCACAGAATAGGTTTTGTACCCATTCCACATTAAATTTAAATTATTCATCTATAACCTTAAAAGAAGAATTTTAGAATAAGCCCTACAGTTCACGAGAAAATGAATGACAAACCCCAATGGAAAATATCCTGAGGATTTCAGGTGGAGTTTTAGATCTATCACACGTTGATAATGAAAGTGCATTTCAGTGGTATAAGATGAAAGCAGAAGGCTTCAATTACAAATAAATCATGTATTTCAATAAACCGGAATGTGTGGACAATACGTCATAAAAGCAATTTTACACATTTATGGCAAAAATAACAAGATTTTCACAGAATATGAGAGCAATCAATAGTGTATATGTGCACTGAGTGAAGACACTCAGAATTATAGGAAAACCAATTGAAAAACCAAGTTATACAATGTCAATTCCAAATGAAGAATCTGAGCTATTATCTTGTCTGAAATTAAATTTCTCCCACAATAGTTTTGACTTTGTTAACTTCAGTGAGCACATGAAAGTTAAAGTATAGTGCTTTGAGGGACAGCAGTGTGGAGCAGAGGGTAGGGCTCTGGACTGACTACCAGATGGAGCCAGAAATTCCAGGTTGGACATGATTGTTGTGACTTGAGTAATGTTCTTTTCTTAAATGACTGCAGTTAATGAAATACTGTATAAATGGATACTGTCCAGGACATTATTTTAAATAAGAATTTGTTTCGATTTATCATGTTAAAAGAGTAAAATGGAGGACTGAGCTAAACTTTAACAATGAAGAAATGACACATTTTGTAAGTGAAAAGACGGTTAACTATTACAGCCAAGAAAATCATTATGACTACAAATCAAAGTCAAAGTTTCAGTTTAGCAAGCAATCTTTATTAGAGGTAAAAACAGAAAGAGACTGATGGAAGATGAAAGCTGTACCACTGTTAATGGCTGAAACATGTAACCACATTCTGTAAACTGTTCAGTTTTGTTAAATATCATAGAATTTTGTATACCTCGTTTCTATTTTGTATTGTTGATTTGGTAACTGCTCTTCTGTATTCCTAATTTGCATTCAACAGCTATTGATCCAAACGTCTTTCCCGTTAGGATTCTCAAACCAGTACAAGGAGGGAGGAGGAATTTGTGAACACATACAGTACTTTCAAAACCAGCTGTTGTCGAAGCCATCTGCCATTGACCACACTAGGAGTCCCACAAGAGAGTTCAGCTGGAGGTATGATATCGCTCTCACTTACAAAATGGAAAGCTCACAAGCCCATGGCAAGTCAAAGGGACCGATGTTGTAATTTAACTGGAGATTCAAGCCCATCAATGATGCTCACTGTCTGGGCAATCCTAATCACCGTCCAGTAATGGCACCACCCAGAGGCTCGCAGCAATGTTATCTGGAGTACAAAGTCCAAGCTGACACTTTGGGTGAGCACCAATACTGTTTCATCGACTTGGGAGCCACAAACTTTAATGCATTGGTGTGAGCGGGAATTCTGTTATGGAAGAGTTATACTGTAGTGTCAGGTAAATCCAAGGCAGGAGAAGATGCTGCCTAAGAAACTAGGCTGTACATGTTATTAACACTAAGATCAAAGTCTTACATTCTTACTGAGGCAGTTATAACCCGATGAACTGTATAATAGTCACTAAATTGGTTAAATTGGTTACTAAATCACTGTGTTGTTGTTGTTGTTTTCAAGTGTTTAATTTAATTGTGGGGTGCATTTATCTATTGAACAACCTCTGATACTGTATCTACCTTTTAAAGATGATTTCAGTGTTACTGTGGTTACAAGACATTCTGTAAAGAACAGCAAATTCTTCAGAGAATATTGAAAATCTGAAATGTCAAAGGTCCTTTAATTTTGAACTTGTTGCTACTAAACAGGTCCTGTAGTTTGAGGTCATTCATCAAAACTGAAGCCAAGAAAAATATAAAAGGGAACAGAAAAGAGCAGACCAAAGCTAACAAAAATAATGTCACTAGCTTTTTGTCAGTTACAGCAAAAATGCTTAGAAAATGGTACATATGTCTTTGTGGCCCTCTAGTTTGAACCATAACTTTTTAAGAGATAATTGTATTGAAGGTTGATTTAAATTTGGGTGGGGAATGTACTGTGAGAATTCTTTGCACAGTGTTTGTTAGAAGTTCCAAAACCCAGATGAGAAGGACTGATATTATCAGTTAGACATCGTAAGAAGAATCTTGGAAGGTAGCTGTAATAGAGGAGAGAAATTAGATAAGACAGTAGACTCAAGAGCAGGCTTAATGTGTACTGTTAAAGTCATGAATATCTGAGAAATGTTGGCATAGAAAACTGAAGGAATAAAAGTATGCTATGTGCAATGTACTGTATGTGGCATGCTCATTAAATACCATTGTACCAGTATTATTCACGTGACTGAAATGTGTCTAAGGACGATAGATTATTGAAGTTAATACATTTCCAAAAGCTTTTATCAATGGCTTTGATTGTTTAAGATTCATATTTCTTGGTTTGGGGAACTTTTCAAAATCTGATGACTGGAGGACTTCAGAAAGAGAATCTCCAAAGGCTCAGTTGTAACCCCAGCTAGGGTTAGGGTTAGCATTTCTGCACCAATTAGACCATTTTTACATTCAGCCCTGGTATGTGGGGCCCAAATTAACTTTAGGACGTGTGCTAATTTGATCCTATCTCAACCTTTTCTTCGGAGACTTTTGGCGGCTTGTATTACAGTATATATGGCACAGTTCAATAATTGTTTCCCAAAACTGAGTCAGATCTGAAGTTGTTAAAAACCACTTCTAATGAGTAATAATAAAAACTTTAAATTGTGTCATTTAAATTCCAACTACAGAGATAACAGCAGTCAACATTTAATGTTTCTGCTAACCCAAGTCCTACAGTAGCTTGGATTGGAGGACTTTAATGACAGATTCTGTAACTGCTCAGTTGAAACCCCAGTTAGGGTTAGGGATAGCACTACAAAAAATACAATTTTTTTAGCTCAGCACTGATTTGGGGGTTCATGTTGGCTTTAGAACGAGTGATTATTTGCTCCTACTGTATCAACACCATAGTTTTTATTGCTTCAATTGAAAAAATATTTTTATAGTTATGCTCATGAGATATGAATAACAAGTGATCATATAGTATATATGATTGAAATCTTATTTGTTGCACGCAGATTCTCTATTTATTCACAAGAGATTTATTCCGGAGTGAAATGGAATCAGACATATTTCATCTTTACTGCAAGTTAGGCTGTTAATTGCAAAGCAATGGGTTCAAATAAAATACATACTGCAACATATAATTTCAATATGCATTGTGTTGCTGTGCTATAGCCTCCACCAAAAAATAATCAGTGTTTTAAATAATGTAATGTGTTAGATTCTCATAGCCATCTGTGAATAGTGCAATTTACAGTATATCAAAATCATTATTTGTGTTTTTCTCTTTATGTTTTCTAACAGCTTCTTCCAAATTATAGCGGCAGGGGAGCCAGAACCTATCCCAGCATGCAAAAGGCACAAGGCAGGTTTTGGATTGTGGGAGGAAACCGGAGCACCTGAAGGAAACCCTGACAAACACAGGGAGAACATACAAACTTCAGACAAATAGCACCACAGGTCCAGAATTGAACCCAGGGCTTCAGTACTGCAAGGCACCAATTCTAACCAACTCACCACGACGTCACCCTTCAGAAAGCATCACTTTTTCAATATTTAAATTGGAAAAGTCATGTTCTGTACAGAACAGGACACTATGTAATCGGTCTCCACAGCTTTCTTTTACGTAATCATCCCAGTTTTATCGCTACAAGAATATTAAAAAGAATAAGCAGAAATGCAAATAGGAAAGTTTGTTGCTAAATTTATGGAGGATTCAGATTAGTTTCTCTTTTTTGTGCCCCTTATAGAAATCTGCAAATGCAGAAGTGTGCCTTGTTTTTGAGACCATTATTTTTTTTCCTTCGAGAGCTTGACATCACCCTGCAACTCACAACTGGGAACCCACTGAAGCTAAGCAGGTGTGAGCCTGGTCAGTACCTGGATGTGAGACCTCCTGGGAAAAACGAAGGTTGCTGCTGGAAGAGGTGTTAGTGGGGCCAGCAGGGGGCGCTCACCCTGCGGTCCACATGGGTCCTACTGCCCCAGTGTAGTGACGGGGACACTATACTGTAAACAGGTGCCGTCCTTTGGCTGAGACGTAAAACCGAGGTCCCGACTCTCTGTGGTAACCCCGGCGTCCTGGCCAAATTTCCCATTGGCCCTTACCAATCATGGCCTCCTAATAATCCCCCTCTATGAATTGGCTACATTACTCTGCTCTCCTCCCCACTGATAGCTGATCTGTGGGGAGCGTTCTGGCGCACTATAGCTGCCGTCGCATCATCCAGGTGGGGCTGCACATTGGTGGTGGTGGAGGGGAGACCCCATTACCTGTAAAGTGTTTTGAGTGGAGTGTCCAGAAAAGTGCTATATAAGTGTAAGCAATTAATTATTATAATTATTATGATTCAATCCATCCATCCTTATTCTAACCACTTCTTCCATTTCAGGGTCGTGGAGAAGCCTATCAGGCGCAGGGCAGGTGAATGATTCCATAGGTGAGAAAGAACATTTCTAAATTGATTCATGCAAGTGATGTCCTTGAGTTCTTTTCTAACATTACAGTCAAGAAAATTTTATAAACACATAAAAGTTTATCAATTTAGGTAGAATGTTGTCATGGTTTATAACTTCTGTAGTAAAGTTACAGGCATGGGCTTAATGGGATTCATAACGATTGATCGTGCCTCCTGTGAGAGAGCTCATGTCTTAGTGATGAGCTGCTTGGCATGAACAGAAGAAGAGGAACTCTTTAGCAGTTGGGAGAAGGATGCTTTCCCTTTGATCTTTTCTTTTTTATGGTTGTACATCCTAAGCTGGCTTTCAGTTTTTTTTAATCTATTTCCTTGACTTTGAAAAAGCATGTTACTCTGAGATGCAAGGCACAGAATAAACTGCGATTTCTGAGAAAACCCACCAAAACCCCTCATCGGAACAAAAGTGTTATGGACAGAAATCACCATGGGTACAAGTACCATGTAATTTGAAGAAACAATTTTTTTTTTGTTTCCTTTGAGAGCTTGGCAAGTGTCAAGAAACCAGAGCACACAATGAAGCCTTGAACAAGAAATAATGTTCTTTATTGTTCTAGGCCTCATATTTCTGTAATTACCTACAGGACAGAATCCATCTTTCCTTGTTACACAAATGCATTCTGGGAAATGTTATAGATTTCAACCTACTTTAACTATTTTTAGTTAAAGTAATCTACAAAGCTGACATGAATGTGACATAAGTTGCACTATAGGACCAGTCTTTCTGCACAATGGGTCTCGCTCAGTGGGACCACAATTCCAATGTACATTAAGTAATGGAGTTAAAAGAGGAAGGGCATACTGTAGCAGGGCTCTTAGTGCATCTCGCTAGAGATGTCACTGTCATGGACTTTTAAATCACTCATCTTTTGGAGGAATCATTTTGACACTGATTCAGGATATGGAGCTTAAATACTCAGAGGCGTGCCTGAGGCAGCAGTGTGAGTTTGTCCACATGTGCTTCTGACACTCTAAAAGAAAAGAGCCATCATCAACTATTTTTGGAGATATCAAATTGTAGCATCAATACGTTGTCTAGGAAGGATTTGTCATAATTATTAACTTGGATTTGTGAGTGGAGTGTGATGATTCATGTATGAAATCATGTTTTAAAAGGACATTGTACTATTGTTTACACAAAGGAAAGAAAGGACTGACAGATAATATCTGAAATAAAAATGCATGTAAGCATGATATACTTGATTATTACAGCTGGGCCCAATCAGCAATTTTGTTAACATTACTTACTTATTAGTATTGTTTGTATCAACAAAGCTAATTAAACAATGTGAAAACAGTATTATAGGACCATATGTAGTATACTGTATGCTTTTCTTTTATAAAAGAATAAAAGATGCTGATTCAAGCCATGGCTTTCTCCCCAACTCACTTTTTATTAAAGAGGAACTTTGGACCGGTAATTTTTACAGTATTTTTTATTTACAGTAAAAATAAACAAAAATATTTTAAAACAGTCCAAAAACAATTTTTTAACAGTAAATTAAAACTAAGCAAAGTACAGTTCTGTACATATACTGTAACTGGTAAGGCAAACTGGTTTTACAATATTATATTAAGTTTTGACAACTTACTCTTGCTCATTCCCTGGGGGTCACTAGGTTTGTAAGGCTGAGCCTCAGCTTGTAAATCTGTAAAAGAGAATCTGCTACAGACTGAAAATCCAGTCAGATTTTCAAGCAGTTTTTCTCCTGATGATCTCCTTGGTTGGACTGGCTGTGTGTTTTTTGGATCATTGTCATGTTGCACGGTAAAGCAGCGTCCAATATGTATGGAAGTGTTTTCTTTTACACAAGCAGACCACATGTTTCTGTAAACTTCATAATTAATTCTACTGCTGCCATCATTAGTTACGTCAACATTAAATACGAGCCAGTTCCAGATGCGGTCATGCAGGCCCTGGTTATGGCATTACCTCCACTGGATGTTTGGAGTATCCACAGCTCCTTTCTTTCTCCAGAAATGAACTTTTCCATCACTTTGTTTTTTCTTGGTCTCTTTTGTCCTTTAAACTTTTTTTCTAAAACTCTCCTTGCTCAGTTTTCTACGTTTTACCTCATATTTAATCTGGCTCTTCTGTTTTTGGTGCTGATGGGGGGTTTACATCTTGTTGTGTAGCCTTGATCATTCTGCTGTCTGTGGATTTTAATAACTTCACCCCAGCACTCTGGAGATTATGACTTAACTTGACAGTTCCGACGTGTTTCTGCCCAGTCCTGGCTGATTGGTTTCTTTCTTCTTCAGTATACAGTATGCCAAATTGTTGAATTTGGCATGCACACATTCCGATCGAGCTTTTCTTATCTTTCAGGTTAAGCTCAGGCTAAATGAGGCAATGTGGTTTAGGTATGGAAGTTGTCTACTTCATACGTACTTATCAGTCATTTAATAAAAAGAACATCTGGGATTAATGAAAAATCTAATTCTTTCATTTTTGCCTGGACACTACAGATAAAGACTGATGGCCCATGTAAAAGTCTATTGAAAGTGCTCTTCAGTAGTAAATAAACAATTGGACTTGATTTTCCTTACTTTGCTTCATATATAGAATGTTTGTTGTCTTACTGCTCTGACAGAAAAGTCAATGGTTGTCTTTTGGTGGTCTCTGTTTTCGGACATCAAACCGAAATATTTTCTGTCTTGGATACTACAAATGTCTCATTATGTTTGATGAAGCAGTACTACTACATCTGTGCAAATAGAATAACCTAGTATCTCAAGAAACTGGCTTAAAAATTAATAAACTTGAATGGTACAGTATATAGCATATACACATTATACAGAAAAGAAAAAACACAGCCGGATAGGAAACAACTGGTATCAGGATCCTGTGTTTTAGACATCTGAATTTCCATTTCTTTAATGTGTGTCCATTGTGATGAAGGTTCTACAAAAGGCAGGGCTCTCTCCTTCTTCACCCCTCAGCCTGTTATAGCAGATATCAATTATATGACTAGAATGGTCTAGTTACATGTCTGGAATGTATACATTTTACATGTTGGATACACAGGTCACATATCTCTCTGTGTATATACTTTAGCAGTAAAATATGTGAAATGTCTGTCTAAGAACTTCTTTTAAACACTGCTTTGGGTGGTCAAGATGAATGGAAGAAGAGAGGTTGCTATTTATGGCTATTATATTATTATTGCTGATATAATAAATAGCTATGCTGTGGCCTTACTATTTAAATATATTATGAAGCATTAATCCATAGGGGAGCACATACCGTGAGCCTTGGTGATGAGTGTGAAACAAATATAAATTAAATTAAACATCCCAAGTGTATACCAGAAAATACCAAAAATGATTTCCCTTTTTTATCATGGCTCATCCATGTTACCAAAACATTAGTTGTGGTGTGCTGAAGACATGATTAGTTCAGTCAAACAGATTTCAAGACCAATTAAACCAGCTGATAAAATCATTTGGAAGGAAAATTAAAATGAGAATTACTGCATATTGGGTTATTCTCACAATATCACAAATATTCAGTACTACCTGACTAAACTGATGTTCTACAGGAATATTTTTACCTGTCAACAATCCGCACCTTACTTTATATTTACAGTAAGGGAAATGAAAAGTACCACATTGATAACAATGGTTGAATTTCATCTTGTTATTAACATTTAGGACACATTTCTGTCATTTACTGGACATTTACGTTTTCATAAACTTCAGAAGTTGCTGTAGCAGTAGGTCAGAGGTTTGTAAATGTGTCTCTGGTGTATGTTTTTAATCTTTTAAGATTTAAGATAATTCTTAAGATAGACTTGCAATGAAGTGAAATTAGATAAGATAAGATCACTTTATTAGCCATATACAATTTCTTGTATTAGGAATTTGTCTTTTCACATACCCCAACTTGCTCTCCATGAGACACAGGCACACAGACAGGGAGAGAAGCTTAGGGGGTGACTTTGAGGACAGGGTTTGCATGACATTGGTGTAGAGTCTTTAGATCGCTAAGAACCCCGAAGAAACTGTACTAAGGACAGGCCATTGTTAATGTATCTTGGGAGGAAAATCTTGTTAATATGGTCCTTCAAAAATTCATTCAGTGGCTCTTTTAGACTATCTGCAAGTGTGTCTCCAGACTGATTATATGTTTAAAAAACATACAGTTTTTCCAGCGAAAGAGTTAAGACATCTGTATTATGTGAAGCAAATGATAAAATGATATGTCTTTCTGAGCTGAGATGGTTTCCCTTGGTGTTTTACTGATCTCAAGTTCTTTTTGGGCATGATTCTCCCACGTGTGCTATCAGGACAGTGATAATTATTTCCTTTCAGTGCTTTTTAAAAAGATTTCCAAAGGACAAAATTCCCATCTGTATTTTGGGTATCAAATTAATTTTAAAAAGAGCCAACATACACAGTAATCACATTGTGCTTGTGTGGTATTTACTTTGTAACCCATGGCTACATATCTAAAGTTTCTTGTTTTTACTTTTTCCTATATAATCAAAATATCATATTGTGGGCATTTGCAACCCATTTTCCCACACAACTTTATAACATTTTCTGCCTATTGTTAGTAATCTGGAATCCACATTTATTATTTTTCAATTAGACAACCTCTGATATATTTCTCATTGATGTGAGTTCTCACATTAAATAAAGTATACAGTGCTGAAAAAAAACTATTTTAGGATAGGTTCAGTAATTTTTACTTTGTGAAAACATGTTTGTGTTGCTGACTTTATTGCCTAATATTAGGATCTACAAAGAACATTATGCTTTATAAAGCAGATGTTTCCTCATCAGGACAACTTTGCTTTCAACATTTCTTAAAACTTTAAAAGCAGGAGTTTGGCATAAAAATGTGTCAAAGACCCACTCTTCTCTGCTCAAAAGTGTGCCTTTACCTGCTTAACTTGAATTAGTATTAAATCAGGGGTCAGTTTTCATTGTGGAACCTTTGCAGGACTTTTTACTTGAGAAATACCAAATAAGAGAACACCTAATGAAGGAAGGACTGAGGATAAATGGTTGTTAATGTTTAATGGCCTTAAGTTGATCGAACAGTACAGTACTTTACCTTTGCAAATTCAAATGATATTAGATGAACTGGTGATGAATGAGATGCATCCACACCTTCTTCTTGACAGTATTTTTTTATATTTGATTTTTTTTAATATAAAATCGGTTTTCCCTGAAGTTTCTCTGTTATTTATGAAGGATTGAAAAATATCTTAAACCTCAATGATCCCCCCCCGCCCAAAAAAAGCTGCTCCAGTAATTTTAATCAAATCATGTCCTACTTCGGTGTTATAAAACATTTTCTGAAGGATAGATATGGTTATTCTACATCTACATGTTTAAAAAAAGAAACACTTATCTACTACAGTACAATATTTTATTTCACAGACACCAAATGAAAGAATGAAGTGTTGCTGTGCCAACGTTCATGCACTGACTTAAAGGCTGATTGATATTTGAATTCTGTGTAACTGCGGTTTATACAGTATCAGTGATGAGAATATAGGTGGACAAAGTCAGATACTCTATTGCCCCTTTTTTCTATTTTAGAATGTAAGGGTAAGTTTAAATTTTGACCGCATACCTTATGAATTTTCAAAGCAGGTGGTACTGTATAGGGACCATAAACGCTGGATATTAAACAAATAAACAGAATACAACAGGACACAGACAGGCCTGAGGGATCAGAAGACAAAAATGAGGGCCTTTTAAACCATTATCTTTATTTATGTATGAGCTAGCTGGGTTCAGCTAGGTTACGAAGGTCACTTTAAATTAATTCTTTCATGGACCCTTTGTAGGATAAGTGAATCTGGAGCATTGTGCCCCTGCTAGGAATAGTGAAGAGCAATCTGTGCCCTGGAGTGGGAGACACATCTTGCTTATTCTGGGTCTTTTTGAAGATGATATCAACTCTTTGTTCTTATTTCCTATCTTGTGAAACCCCAGAGAATGCTGTAAGAAAGAATGGAAAGGTATTATGTTTGGTTTACTGTCTTTATTACTGTCTTTAAAAGCCACAGCAATAAAAACAGATCTACATTACAGAAAGCTTGAAATAATGCTGGCACATCTTAAAGTAATACACCTGAACTTATTATACTAGTATTTTAAATTCCATAAATATTTATGTTTATTGTATACTGTATGACACGAATCACATCAAGATACCTGAAGTTGTTCCTTCTTTATAAAAATTCATACACCTAGTTTATATAAATGCATTAATTTGTGAATAAGTCATGGGAAGGTGAACATTGATTAGCTGTAGATGTTTTCACAACCTTAAGAAAAAAAAGAATTATTTAAACAGATTCTTATTTAAGTCAGTTTGCAGGGTTGTACCGTCAAGCAGTGTGAAATGGCATAATGAGCTAATATTCACGTCTCGCGATTCATGGTTACTGTTTGCTTGTTAAAGACACCACACGCCTGAAAGGTGTTCCTTGTTAAAAGCATTTTAATAATTCTGTTTAGCACTCGTGGAAATAAAATCCTAGTCATTGTAAATTCTTTTAGATGTGGTGCTTGTCTTAAAGTTGAGGCATTAGTTTGAGAAAATGAATGCTGGATTTGCTTTCAAAAATGCTTTAAAATCATCTGAATGAAAATGATTCCTAAAGGGAATGAGATATTGTAGTTATTAAGTTAGTTTTGCATATAATATCATTAATCTATCTTAATTATAGGCAGAATGTCGCAAAAATATTTTATTGGGGGGAGGGGGGACTGTAAACACTCTTTGGTTAAAATCTTTAAAAAAGATGCAGCCAAGTTAAGGAAATTATAGAAATTCCCAAGACCAGTCTCTTAGTAACACTTGATTTTCTTGTGCTCAGCAAGTGAACGTCATGACCTTGAGAAACTAAAGCTTCCACCAGACTACTTCAATGATTGGCTATACTGTAGCTCTAATAAATTTTCAGTCTCAGTTTTTATTATAAATGAACAATTTTACTATGCCACGTTCTGTGCAAGGTGAAGGGAATCATTTTTTTTGCCTTATTTTCCTTTCTATATATTGCGCAGTAAAAAAGACTCAGTGAGAGAGACACTTTTCTGTTATTGCTTTACTTTCTGTCTTATCTGTGTTGAAAAAAAAGCAAAAACCGCTCTTAATTAGTATTGGAGCAATAAGGCAAGGTGACTCTTTGATCAACCAGACATAATATCACATAAAATGCCTTATACATACGAATATGAAGGTACATACAAGAAGAATAATTAAGTATCCTAAGACACCATTGCTCTAAATATACTGTGCCTCAGAAATTCATGATGCTTTTATGAACATTCACTTAACATGAACATAATTTTAGAAGATAAGACACACTGTGGCTCACACTGTGGAAACTGCTTTTGTATTTGATATTGGCATTTTTTTTTTAGAAAAAGACGTTCTGCCTTGTCAGCTCTTCTCATAGAAGAATGGCATAATATTCATTCCACCCATCCATTTTCTGATTGCTTTATCCAATATACAGTAGGGTTGCAGGGAAGCCGGAGCCTATCCTGGCAAACAACAGGCACAAAGCAGGATGCGCCCAGAATGGCACACCAGTCCTGGAATTATATAATCTAAAATACCATTTTAGTTTTGCTGATATTTCTCCTAACTGGAGGAGATGGCCGATACAAATCAAAAGGTTTACCCATTTTAATGGGTATGTGTTTCTTTTCTCTTATCATTATAATAAATGTCATGTGGCACATAAAGAAGTCAAAAATGGAAGTAAACCTCCAAAGGATTGCAGGTCCGTTTAAAACGGTTTTAAGGGATTGTTAGTTGCTAATCCTGATTTTATAAATACTAGAGAAGCACTGGGCAGTTCTAAGAAATACGTGGAACCTGGCAAAAACAAACTTGGAGAGCTGCTCTACTGTGGCTGTGTAGTAATGAAAATGGTGAATGTTCCAGCTATACACCCTCTGTAAAATCACAGATAGAAAGAAAAGTGTGATAATGAATAGCTTTTGATTTAAAAATGAAAAAATAGACTTCTATAATTTTATCACATTGTATGTTTAGATAAAGAAAAAAGGTGACAAGGACTTGAACAAAACAGGTAAATAAGATGCCATGGCAGGGAGTATACCTTCTAATTATTAAGAGAATGGAATTGGTTGATTGTATTCATCTAATTTGAATACATTCCTAAGGTTTTACTGTGATATTCATTTAGTTAGCTTGTGGTAGGCTGCTTGCTTTAATAATATGTAAGCAAGCACAAAATGTATAATCTGCCCTTTCTGATGTGTTGAAATAACCAGGAGGAGAGCTTACTATAAATAACTTCCAAATGCACATAAATGGACATAAAATGATATTAGCCTAGATTCTTCTGAAATCCCTCTTGAGGCAGTGCCTTGAACATTTTTTCCAGGTTTGTTTGTTTGCATTTCACTGAGGCATAAATAATTCAAAGTGTTAAAAACTTCCATATGTGCTTTCCCAGGCTATAGCACTACTGGGTGTCCTTCTGAGACCAAGTTTTTACTGTCTTTACTCTTGGCCACACACCTGGCATAGTTCTGATTCTGTTGTCAGGAATTTCACAACTGGCATCTGAAAACACTAAAACAGGATTACTGCCTCACTACCCAAAAATGACGTATCGGAATGTATCAAAAATGTATCAGAACCCTTTCCTGTAAGTGAGATTAATTGAGCTTTTTCTTTCGTATTACGTTTTAGGCCAAGTATATCTTGGGTGGGTTTCAATTTTTTTCCATGCTTGGATATGCTCTTAGACACTACTTCTGACAAAGTGATTTAATTGTGCTTACGTCATTTAAGTCCTTCTTCAAGAGATCTAAAAAACAAGGCTTCCTTTGGATGCGGAGTGATGGCAGCATAGACTGCTATCTTATTGCTAGTTTAAGGCAGTTTCTTGGAAATTACTGTAATCTACAATATTTCACTTTAGTGGAAGCTGACAAGCCGGATCCCAGTAAAATAAAGACACAAAAACTCTGACCCTGGTTGAGATTTTGGTTTGAGCTTCGGAAATTCTCTCACCACGATGGTTGTGTATACTGTATATTAATGTATATGAGCAGCATCCAAAGAGAGCTGTTTCTGTTTCAGCTAAGACCGAAGCTGCTGTCTCATGTACCATACCATGTATTAGGTGGCTGTTCCAGAGTATTTTAGATCTTGTTAGATTTCTCTCTCAGATGGGATGTCCGAAATAACAGAGGGCTACCAGGACTGCCTGATGTTGTAAATTTGGATTAACTAAACACATTTTCCCTTCATGTATCCCTTCTGATAGACCTCCAGTCTTGATTTCAAGTCTGATTTTGGAATGACCATTTCAGGTTCTGTATGGAATTGCTATAGTTTCATTGTCTTTTACTCCTTAAACTGGCTGCCAAATGTTGTGAAAGTAGTTGTTTATTATCACCATGTTTTTGAAGAATGTTAAATGTTCTCACCAAGGCTCATTGTTTTCTTCACAACCTCATACAGTTGCTTTAAACATTTTAAAATTGTTTTGTTACAAGTTTTACATGTTTAAACTCTTATTAATAAGGCTTAAGAAGTAATAAAATTCATACATATTTTGATGGTAAAGAATACAACATATAAAAATTGATATTGTTTTACAAATTCACACAAATTATTTTATTTTATTTGTGTGCTTAAAAATGTACTAATAATAACTTATCTAATATTGTTTTCCCTTCTGTTTAGCTAGACAGTCCTGGAAGTGGAAAACGAGAGAGAACCAGGACTCGGATAGTTTATCATATCTTATTTAATAATGACAATTCAGCCTAAACAGTAAATAGTAAATAGGAATAGGAGAACATTATTTTTCCCTGACGACTCCTTGATCATTACCTCTGTGGTCTCCATGGAGAAAGCAATTTTAAAGGCAACATACTATAATTCTTTCCAATAGAGCATTTTTCTGTCTTTTCTAAGATGTAGACAGCATCATGATCTTTTGGCAAAGCTATTACTCAGATTTCAAAAGATACAAAACTTTTATGGCGATGGTTAAATCTGGCATTTCAGATCAATAACACTTGAGAAGTCTGGCATTTTCACAAAATATCATCATCCCAACTGCAATAAATCTACCAAAACAATGATCATAATGTGCAAGGACTGCATCTGGTCACAAGTGACACACAGTATAGTTTAAATGTCATCTACAATTCTGAAGAAGCTACCCCACTAGTTGATACTTGATGGGTTTTCTTTTCCTATAGTACAGATTTATGTTTTCTAATAAGAAATTAAGGTTTAATATGGAGAAGGAAAAACAAATCTATAACAACATTTCACTTAGCTTTCAACAAGTTTCAGTTTTAACAAAACCAACTTCCATACAGTAGCACCAGAATACCAGTGTGGAAGCAGGAAACCCATAACATTTAGGAAGAGTTGTTTCTCATGTGTGTTTCTTAAACCATATTCTTTTTACTGAAATGTTTCTGGTTTTTAAATAAGGAATAATAAGCATTTAATTTTCTTATGCAATCTCAGGAAATGCTGTTCCTCTTTAATGTAACTATTTTGTACTTTGTTGATGTTGCCATGAAGTCAATACGACATTTTTGCCAGCAAGCTTTTCTTAGATTAATTAGTACATAATTAGTCTGTCTGGATGCCTTGTCACTTTTATACTCGAAATAGAACGATCAATACTGGTAAATAATTTTGTTCCTAGCTCTCAACACATGAACTAGAGCTCAGGTTTATTTTAATAACCAATGTCTTGAGACTGGACTCTATGACTTCAGTTTGGTAATTGCTGTTCTTGATTTACAAAAAGAATGCATTAAGTAATGTCCCTTTTTGCCCTTTCATGGAGTTTAAGGGAGCAGGATTCCATTGAGATTAAATACTGTATCTCACATCTTTTTAAACAGTAGACAATTTATTTGGTTCACTAGATAAACTTCATAAATAAAAAAATCTAACATTCTTTACCACATCTTCCATTATCACAATTAGCTTCATTACAAACTAATAATTACAATTTCAATAAACATCTTGCACAAAAACATATTTATCTTAAATTTTATGAGTGCACCTTGAAGATGTTTCTGGTAAAATATGGCTATAGCTTAATATGTGCTGTGGGCTAGCAAAGGAATGTGTGTGTGGTATGTGGAACATCTTTTTGCAGAATTTAGCTTACATATTGCCAGCTGAGATTACTTTGAAGTAAATTCCAAATGAGACAAATATTCACTGTGTAGAATACTTGTTTTTTTAAAGAGTAACATGTCTTCCAGCAAAATTGGATGAGCAGGGACTTTTAATGTAGGCGTACAAAGTGTTGATATTTCATCATATCGACAAATTGATAAGTGAATTCAGAATTACTCAGTGTTTTAAGATCTCAGATATACTCAACAATGTTTCTGATATCTAGTGGTATCTTGTCTGGCATTAGGTCTTGCCTTTTACCCTTGACTTGAACTTGTGCTGTAATTCTCTAAAACCTTATTCAAACAACAGTAATGAAATACTGGTTTAAAAAACAATCTAGAAAAGGCAGTTAAATATTTCTCTCAGCAATGCCCTAATATATCACTCTGTAGAAAATGTAAAATTGAATGCACTTCCTTTAAAAATTAAGCCAATCGCTTCATTTAGTCAGACACTGGGATTTTGAACCAAGTACTCTGCTTTCCCAGGACAGACTTTTATATAATTTGGCAAACCTTGACAGACAGGGATTATGATCACAAAAAGGATATTTCATTGGGAAAAAAGACCTCTAACAATAGAAAGTAGGTGACTGGATAAATCTGCTGGGATTACAGTCCACTCTTGTCATCAGTCTTAATAAAGCCGACTGACAACTATTCAGGCAACTGGTCCCTGAAGACTCTTTAGATTCTGACCTGGTGCATGTCCTATGGTACATGGCATCCTATCTTTCTACCCATTTCCCACACTTAATGTCTCATCCAAATTAATGATGCAGTACGTCATACAGTAAATCTTTAAAAAATAATTTACAGTATACTGTGTACAGATGTGCAGTGAATAAAAACAGAGCAATGAAGGTTATAGGACTGGTATTTTTGCAGCTCAATAATATTTATATTTTTATTTACTGATGGAAAAAAGAAACGCAACATTTTCTGGAATGAGTATACTATAGTTATAGTTGTACTTTCACAAAAAGTTGTCAATTTGTTTTAAGCCCTCTGACCAGCAATACAGCTCGTGCAGTGAGGCATTGCAACTTGGCAATTACCCAAAAGCTCGTTAGGTGCACTTTTACCCAACGAGGTCCAGGTGGAACAATGTCTGATGGGGTCATCTTTAAAAACGACTTAATTCAAAGCTTAGGTCACTGCAAGAAAAAGGCTACACTTAGTCAGGTTTCTGTGCATTCTGTTATGCCTCGAATGTCACCAGAAGCAAGGGAGAGGGCCATTGGCATGCTGCAGGCAGGCATGTCATGTGCCAGCGGTGCCAAACACTATGGAGTGAGCCGCTCCACTGTGTCCTGACTGCAGGGAAGGTTTCAGCAGACCGGCAGAACAGATGACTGTTCAAGATCCGGTCACTCTCGAATGACCACACCAGAGCAGAACCAACACATCAGACTGATCCATCTAAGAGATCGTTTCAGATCTGCCACCCGTACTGCTGTTGAAACCGCCGGCAGATACAATGCCCGCATCAGCAATCAGTGACAGGACAGTGAGGCTCTATGCAGCTGGCCTTAGAGCAAGGTGACCTGTCAGATTACTTCTGCTCACACCTCCTAGATGTCACACTCGACTGGCTTGGGCCAGACAGAGGCTGCGATGGACTCGTCAGCAGTGGTATCAGGTCCTCTTCATGGATGAGTCACTCTTCAGCCTGTTCCATGCAGACAGGAGGGCCAGGGTATGGAGGAAGAGGTGTTGCATTTCTTTTTTCCATCAGTTTATTTATAGTTTCTATACAGTATGTAAAACACTTTAAAAACCTGCTGCTCAAGGTTGATGGCTACAGATTGATTTTGAAACCTCGGCCCGAAGAAAATTTCCAATCAAGCTGGATTGATCTAACATTTTTTACATTTAATAAGTCCTGTTTTTTTGTTTGTGAAGAGCTACATCCTTACATCCCATGTTAGAAGGTTTGCTCTAAAATGAGTGGCAGATGAAGTGACAAGCCGGAGAACAGCGGCCGCACTGGTGAAACCTAAGGAGAAGCACAACCAGTCTGTCAATTAAAAAAAAAATAATCCCAAAGCACTGCTGACTCACATTTCATGGGTCTTGGCTTTGATCGTGGCCTGGAGAGTCTTCCGTTTGAAGTGTGCATGGTTTCTCCATAATTGTATAGGTTTTCACTTCATGTAACAGTTTTCTCCCTACTTCTAAAGACATGCTCATTAAGCTTATTGATGTGTGTGTGCTCACAGATAGACAGGTGTTCCATCCACTGTGTCATTCTGCCTTTCTCTCTCTGCTTGCAGGACAGACTCTTAGTTATCACAACCCTTTTCTTAATAAGCAGCTCACTGATAATGGATAGTTTGAAAAATACTAAAATAAATATTTATCCTTCTAGTAGAAGATTCACCTTTGTCAGGGTTGTGTGTCCATTCTTTTCTCCCCAATTGCATGTGAAACATATTAGCCATTAATCAGAACTTGGAAGACAAATGGAAATGAAATTTAATGCTGGCAAGTGCAGAGGAGCACATGCAGAGACTGCAGTAAGAAAGGACATAATGAATATCACATGGGAGGTGCTGAACTTGAGAAAGTATGAAAGTAATTCAGTTGCTTATGCTAACTCTTCTTTGTCTTCCTGTATGTTCCTGCAGGTAATATGGTTATATAGGATATCATATTCAAGCAATGCAATGTTCTGGTTAGATCTCTTTAGAATACTGTGTAGACTCTGGTTACCTCATTACAAAAATCACATACACAGACAGGCCAAAGTATAAAAGAGGTTATTAAAAGACTTAATTCAAATATTTAGAATTCCTAAGTGAACAAGGTGATCACAAACTATACTTTAATATGTAGCTTTGAAACAAGGACATGAGGACACTATGAGGGGATGTGCATTTGTTATGTTGTAGGATATCACTTCTTCCTTTATGAAAATGTTTTACACAGGGACAATCCAAAGATGGGGCAAACACATAGCATGTTACATACTTGAAAAAAAGGTTGCCTATTGTTCATTTCACTATTACAATGAATAACCAGCTGAAATACTGTCTGATAAAAGTCTTTTAGATTACAAAACTAGAATAACAGACTTCCAGAACCAGTCTACAGTACAGTATGACATGTAAACAAGCACCAGGTATTTAAAAAAATGCTAAAGAACTGGAATGTGCATGCCAGTTGTGCATATTTTATTTTCCTGAAATGTCCTCTAGTTTTTAAGGACATAAAAGCCAAAGAATTGAAATAGGCCTCTAGCGCTATTGTGGCTGTACAGTGCAGAGTGTCCTCTGGCATGGAAGGAATGACGAGATAAGCTGGAGCAAAGCCACAGAAGTGATTGAAAAAACTAGCCATTTAATTGTGTGGTCAACATGTTACTTTACCGGGAGCCAGTTTTTAAGAAAGTTTCCCTTTTCAATATATTTTGCTAAGTGATAGCTGTAAGCCAATGGCAGATGAGAGTTCTGCCTCCCTACTTGTGGTTTTACCCTTCTTTTTTTGTTTTTACACCAGTGATTCACCTGCGATGTCAAGGATTCAAAACAAAACTGGACTTTTCACCTGCTCCATTCACATTTAAGAATAGTGGAATGTCTTGACATGACTTCTAGTCGGAGAGCATGTCAATTTAACGACTGCAGTTGCTGAATTTCGCTGCCTTTTCTTTCCTACAGGGTGTCACATTATACGCCTAGGAATCGCAGGGGGTGACTAATTACATTCCCTCCTGACTTTTCATCACGGTTCCAAATCTCGTATTGCGCCACGAAAGTATGGCAAGGTCGCCTCATTTTGGCAACCAATCAACGTGGAGCACGAAAGAGGAGCACGAAAGTCAACAAACAACATGGAGAACAATTTTAATAGCATTATCAAAAAGGTGGTGGAGATTTAAATACAGTAGACAGACACGCAGTCACATTTGTCTTCAAACTCACATTTCCTAAATAATTATTAATATGCCTTTTTACTTGATTAGTTTTTTTAATTCAGTGATTACTCTCTATTGAAATAGACAATATAGGACTTGCCAATTCATATGGGAAGGGAAGTGACTGTTCTTTCATGCTGCACAGCTGAAATTTGAATGATCTGCAGCTAGCTTTGTTCAAATTTGAAATTGAACCGCTATTAATGTGTCTTGAATGGAGGTCTTTCCTTTTAGACTTAGATTTTCCTTTACACATTAAATATTGTGTTTTAAGATCACATAACTGGTATTTAGCATTTAATAGATTACAAATCCCAGAAAATATATCTGTTCTCCTATTTTTAATAATTATAATTGTTTTCTTTTGCGACATTTGCTTCTTTTACATTCATTATTTTGGACTAGAATATTCCTTGTCTGCACTTACTTGTTCTCTTGTTGAATAAGCGATTTCAATCTTTGCTTGGCCTTACCATGGTAAAAAATGGTAAGCCCTCTGTCTTCACTTTCCTGGGATCATTGGATCTTGAGATTTCTTGTTTTTTATTAGGGTTGGTGTGTGAAATGAAGCTCCTGGTGGCAGTCCGATCCATATTGCACTTTCTCCTCCTGATGAAACTCATTACACTGGACTAGAAGATCACTGATGCGGATGAAAAAGACTTTGTGTGGTGTTTTACATTTGGTTTTTATACTTTGAAATCAGTTAATGTTTGTTCACAAAAATAAATGTAAATACATGTAAATGAAGAGCTTGCAGGTACACCCATGAGAGCACAGAGACAGTATAAAGTTCAACCACAAGTTCAACCTGAAGGCTACTCAGCACAAGAACTTGCTGTCCATTTTGCCTCCGTGCTTCCCATGCTATCCTAGTAATCAATTTATGCATAAATGAAGAGAATAGCCACAGGATAAAGTACATACTGCACTGTATATAAACCCATTTGCAGTTCCACATTATTATCCATGAACACGTTTCCATAAAAAATATCCCAGGGGCTTATCACTGACTGCAGTGATGGGAATGCAGTATGTATTAAACCCTGGATATTACTGAAGTAGCAGTTGTCTTAGTTCATCACACATTCTTATAAAAAAGCTTTCAAAAATGCATCACTTTGAATCTCTATTAAATTCTATATCTTGTGTAAACAAGCAATGAACAAATATGCAAAAAAGCCTGTAAAAGCTCAACACAAGACGAGCACTCCCTAGTAAGAAGGATCATTTGCTTTACTATGTGTTTGAAATAACAGACTACGCCTGGTGCAATCCACAATAAAACATAAAACATTCTTTATAAGAGATTGCATGAAATTTTGGGTGGTATATTTTATGCATTCAGTTTGTAATGTTAAAGTGCTGAAAGCTACAGTATAAGCAGTATGATGGATGGTATTGTTGGTTGCATTTATCAAAGCCCAATGGGATCCTAAAATGTTGATAGGAGCTAAACATACAGATTTTGACCTACTTTGCTTCTTTTAATGCTCTTTACTTCTGGTGTTTAGCTAATATATTTGAAAGATAACAAAGGAGAAATCATTTTTCAGATATGAAGCTATTTTGTTTGGACATAATTAATGTGAGAGGAAACTAAAATCTAGTACAATATCTATGAGATGTTTTAAAACATCTCCAATATGAATTGTGTATCACAGCACCTGTGTGGGATGTTTCATTTGGGTTTTCATAAAATACTTCTGAAAATATATTTCTGAACATTAAAAAGACTAAATTAATATTTAGTTTGGATTAGGTTTAACTTGATGAGATCCTTGGTTTATTTAGCTTATAATCAAGACATATGAGCTGAAAGTCCACCATTTTTGTTTCTTGTGTTAGTTATTTAAATTATTGAGCTCCTCACACCCCCCCCACAGCCATTTGTGTAGAGAAGTGCTTCCTGATTACTGACCTAAATTCACTCTCAGGTCTCATTATTAGTGCTTACTTTCACTTTTGGTCCTGATGTAGTCATTTGGATTAACATTTTTCTGTACAGTTTCAGGATTTCAACACTTCTAATAAATTCTGCCAAAGTTTGTATACCCCTCTACTCAAACCTAAAGAGATTCCTGTTCTTAAACTGTGTGGGCTTGATAATAGTCACCTCATGGTAGAAGTCAGGTTTTTGTACAGACAGTACAAGTACCAGTATGTTCATACAGAATCTGACTTCTTAAACTGATACTGCTGACTCACTGTCAGTCATGTCAACAGGATATTATTGAATAATATATTTTTGGGAAGTTCCTAAGATTTTTGCTTGTGGAGTGTCATATTCAGGTAGATAGACACATATGGTATAAGGAGTGGAAGCATGGTAAAAATCCTGTTAATTAAAGAAAGCACACAAGATGACCGTGTCAACCATGACTTGGTTGAATAGCAAGCACTGCTACCTCACAAACTCTAGGGTTTTGGGATCAATACCTTTCTTGGGTGTATAGCTTTGCAATCGTTTTCTCTTGGGGTTCTCATTTTCTTTCAACCCTGCAAACAGGCACATTCAGTTTGACTGGCTAATCCAAATCTAACCAACCCTCCCAGGCTAAGTTCTTCCAGGACTGTAGCCACAGCTCATTACTAACACATCACTGGAGTGGCTTAGAGGTCTCCTGCAGCCTGCTCTGGTTAAGGGGTGGCATAGAATAGATATTGAATGACTGTGTAATCTAATTTCTAAAGTTTAATTATTTTATTAATTTTCCTTGTATAGTTTTTATGTTAAAAATAAGGACAGCGTGTTTTATAAGATGTATATGTAGTGTAATATACATTTTATAATTTATATTTGAAAGACACATCAAGGGCTAGAACCAGCCAATGCAATTCCAAGAGCAAAATATGTCCCTCATGAAAAGAGCAACATATGAGAAAATTGTACATAAAAATGACAAAGATCCAGCAGAATTATGATGTTACTTTTATCTGCGTACGTTTTTCAGTTTTAAGAAAGATCTCACAAACTGAAAAAAATCCCCCATTTGTATATATTTTTGACCTTGTCAGATGCAGACATCTACAAAAGTTATATATACAGTAAATGTTTGTATTTGACAAGGTCACATAGCATAGTGATACGAATGAAGGAACAATCCAGTAGGTGAGCACTTTGTCTTGAATGATTGTTTGACATTACAAAGGTACACCAATACCATCTTAGGAAAACCACTTCGGTGACAAGCAATGTGGTTGAATGTGCAAGCCATCTCAGTTATTTGAAGGGAGACATTGTTTATTAATGTCTCCAAACAAGCATCACAAAGATTAGCTGCCTGAAAGTTTCTCCTGTGCAAACCTGCCTTCCTACGTCCTGTGACTGCATTATGGACTTGTAAACAAATTATTCTCTTTGAAATGATTATGAGTCTCAGCTGCTAAAAATAAGCTCAGATTAATATAGCCAAACTGGGAATTGGTGATGTTTTTTATTTATCACATGAAAGTGGCCAGATTGTTTTTTTCACTTTCCGTTCTTTTTTGGAAATTGTGAAGCATCATGTGCTTTTAAGCATTTAAAAAACAAACTTTGTATGATAGGGTTCCTGCTTTAGGGATTCAAGGTACTGTAGTATGGATCAGGACACACACATATTGTATGACAGGTTATATGCATTCTCTGAAAGGAATGTGAATATTCACAAAAGAAAAACTTACATGACTTTATAATTCTGATGCAGAAGTATTCCTAATGAATGAACTAGCCTATGAATTTTACATTACACTCACAGGTGATTAACCCTTTTAGATTACAGATGTTAATCAGGATAATTAATTTACTTGACATTTGTAATAAAATGCCATTACATCTACAAAAAATATGTTTCTGCTAAGTTCTAGCTATAAATTATTTTAAATATATTTTAACACTATATTAAAATATATTCAAGTAGGTAGCTGTGTCAGCATGCATAGGCTGCAAAGGAACATGTAAAGGTTTATTCCATGCTGAAAAGAGAAGAAAAGAAATGTTTCAGCTGTGGATCTTTCATCGGGTATATTAAAATATGTATACTGCCATATCTTCTACCTTGTAGAAGTATTCAATCCCAGCCACGTTTCCACATTTCTGGCTGTCTGATCTTTCAGTCACGACTCTTTCAAATTTAGAAAGTTCACAATGGAAACTGATAAAGCTACAAAATGCTGACAGCATATAAATGCCAATAGTGTATACATAAATTAGATTCATAAAGAGTCTCGATTGTCCAAGAACTTAACCCCTTTGTTACAACAAAATAATACTGGTTCATGTGCAAAAAATAATTTAAAAGGTAACAAAATTAGTGTAATGGCCTCCATTTGTGTGTTATCAAAGTAGTTTTATTTCACTTAACAGTATAGGCATCTGCCTCAGTAGGGTCACTTAGATATAATGTAAATTTCCAGCCACAATTCACACATTAAAGTGAAAAATTGACCTTAAAGAAGAAGAGACTTTCGAAGCAAGTCAGGGAGTATGTGGTAGAGAAGGAGCTGAAGGAGAGAGTTGCATACAGTATACAGTACCTTAGAGTACTATGCAGACCATCATAGCGGAAGTGGAATGTGCATTATATCACCCAGTCTCTACCTAGATCAGGCTGCCTTTCCAAAGTGAGCAGCTGTGCAAGCAGGTAACTGGTTAGGGATGTCTCTGTGAAACCAACAAAGACATCCTGAAATGGGCATACAGTGTCTGAAATGGGAATCACTGTTCATGTACCGATAATATCCTACATAATGTCCTACACAAGACAATCCTGTATGGATTCACTGATTCGGTGAGCAAGACTACACAGAAATATTTCACGTAGGTTAGTGTGTCAGCATGTGTAGGCTGCACATCGGAAGAAGGCTTCACAGCCAAAACATTGTTTCTTTTCATTTCCTACACAGAAATATATAATGAGAAATACTCTACCATGGACATGATTCTCAAATAGATTCTCAAATCTATTTTTTAGTTTAGAAACTGAGCATCTTGTACTCCAGATCTTCAACTTGATCATTTTTTTTTTTTAGTGAGGACCTTCCATTCAGGAGAGTAAAACCTATGTCTTAAAATATCCCGCTAGACATGCTGTAGTTTTCATTTCAGTTACTAGCTAAAGGTAGCTCTTGTCTTTAAGAGGGAAACATAATTGATTATTTCCTAAATAACCTAGTGGATGGCACAGGCAAATGTGTTTCCAATGTCTTCGATGTCCTGGGAATTAAATAGAGAATTAAATAGCTGGGTCCACTCTCCTCTTCTGGCTGGTGTACCTCATTTATGGTGACTCCACATTCACACACCTTTTATTTAATATACTGTATAAAGAAGTTTCTTCTGTTGTCTTTGTGTATTTTAGTTTTTAATTTTCTACTTTAAAGAAAAAAATGTGATTGGCAGGAATAAAAACAATTTCTGTCTTAAATCCTAACCTGCATTGTCCGATAATGCTCTTAAGACAGCACCAAGGAATTGAAAAAAGGATTTTAGCCTAATTGAAAGTTATTTCCACTAGAGCTCCTTGGAAGTCATATATCCACAACCTGTCAATTGGATTTGGGGATTTGAGTCTAAATTAAATGGAAGCAGAAAGTCTTTGCAGAATGTGTTTAAAGCTTTTAAAATATGTTTGGAAGCACACTTAGGTTTTGTTGCATGACTGCTGCTGAAGTCAGATGTTAGGCCACATGATGTTAAAACACATGAGAATTCTTGACAAACTCAAGCTTTTGGAAGTTTTGTCTTCCTATCTAAAACTGACACTACCTGTTCACAGATGGTACTGGATTTTACTTTTGATTACACTATTTAGTTTGTATAACAAACTTGTACAACAGGATTTTCATGTAGCTTTTACAACCTTAGACATCAGGGAGACTGTTTGAACATACTACTAAATCTCATCCAACCAGTTTTGTGGGGGACCTCAGATTAGATTCAACAATATAATGGGTTCCATATTCCACAGACTCTTTTACAGTGAACTCGCTAGTATTGTTCTGAATTTTCATTCATTTCAAACAGTTCCATTCGGCCTTCAAAGTCTGGATCTCATTCAATTAATAATTTTGGATGTGCCCATTTTGTATAATCATTCAGCCATCCAATTTTAGAACATCATTCACTCCTCGTAAGGACCACAGCAATACAAAGCCTATCTTGGAAGCACAGGATTCCACATTGGAGCCTATCCAGGATGAGATGCTAATCCATTACAGTCTGTCTAATAAAATAAAAAAAAGACAGCTGAGTGTCCTCCAGCTTCTGATGTGCATCTATCACAGAAAGCAACTCATATTTCCTTCAAAGTGAAATTTACTGTAGGATGCAGCTTAAGATGCTGACTTTAAGAATTAATATACAGCTACATGCAAATATATCAGAACACCTTTCGTGTTCTCCATGCAAAGAAATTAGTTGCTAAAAGATACATCTACTGTATAAAATCAAAAAGGCATGGTCATCTTCTGAAAAAGAACGGCATATTGAATCATGGATCCACATAAATACCCTAGTGTTTTACTTCATCATACTTCTACCGAAATGAGCTGTGAAAAAGCTTATTGAGCAATATTTCCTATTGCTCGAAATCAAAAATGTATAGCAATCCATCCATTATAAGAAAGCTGCTTAATCATCTGAACTCTCCAACTCGAGCAACTCTCCAGAACTTTTCCAGGAAGAAAAGAGTTCAAAGCAGAACTACATCCCAGGACAATCACAGGGACAATGTATTGTACATAAACGTTTTAATCTAGCCACTGTATCTGGAAGGAGCACCAGGAGAAACCCAAATACAAACAGAGAGAGTATATGTAAACTGTGCACAGTCTGGAATTGAAACAAATGCTGAAGAACTGAGTCAGCAGCATATGCAACTGCTAGACTATAGTGCCATTATCAACATTTCAGAGACAGGCATTGAATAATTTGTTTCTCTGCTGATCAGTGCTCTGACATTGAGCTACAATAGCTAAAGATTACTTGCTTTCTCTTGCCAAGAAATACTGTAGAAGGCTGTTTTAATATCTTCAGGGCACTGTTTCATCAGATGCTCGTCTTCATCTTTGTTGCTACACCAGCCTCATGAAGACTCGATAAGCTGATCACTTTCCTTGTTTATCCCCAGCCTTCTGTGGAGGACAAATTGTCCTACCCAGCTGGACAGGTTTTTGTATCTACATGACTCCATCTTCACATTTACTGCATGTTGATCAACATATTTGTATTCTCTCGAATTGACTACTGCAATGCTCTGCTCCCTGGGGTATCTAAATCTACTCTGAACAAGCTGCAGTATGTCCAAAATTCAGCAGCCAGAATCCTGACCAGATCTAGTGCAAGTGTTCACATTACTCCTATCCTGGAGTCCTTGCACTGGCTTCCGGTCAAATTCCGCGTAGACTTTAAAATCCTCATGCTCACCTACAAGGCTTTACATGGCTTGGCACCTCAATACCTGTCTGAACTTTTATCGCCCTACTCCCCACCTCGCAACCTCCGCTCTTCAAATTCTGCCCTCCTTACTGTGCCCCAAGCCCGTCTACATTGTATGGGCGACAGGGCCTTCTCCTGCTATGCCCCCAAGCTCTGGAACTCCTTGCCCAAGGATATTAGTCACCTTCTCTAAACTCCTTCAAATCCTTCAAATTTCAGAAAAGCCTTTACTTAACTGGTTCCATTCTTAACCCCTCTGCTCTTCTTAATACCATCTTTCACGGTCTCCTCTATTGTTATTGTTGTATTGTTGTAATTATAATTGTGTCCTGTCTTGTGAAATTTTCTTATTTATTGTTGTAGTCTTCTTATTTATTGTTATTGTCATCCTGTAAAGCGCTTTGAGAAGCCACCTTTAAAGGCGCTATATAAAATAAAGTTTATTATTATTATATGTTTCTTGCTTCGGGAGATTGTTTCTTTTTATACTGTACCTTAAACTATAATTTATGCAACAAACCTTTCAGGACAGAATATAAAAATAGGCTTCAGTGCCAGCAAACACTGTTTCTGCTGGTTCTTTGGGTTTCAGAACACTTTGTAACAAAACTTAACTGATTGATAGTAGACTGCATTTGTCGCTATGAGAAAATCGGTGACATCAACTAAAGATGAGAATTTCTTACACTGCTGTAGCTAAGTGTTTTTTTTTTCCCCCTTCCCAGGTAGGACTTACTGCAAGTGTGTATCAGACTGGATTTAAAATTTTCTGAGCAATAATCTATGCCTTGCTACAGGCCATTTATACAAGCTAAAAGGGGCGATAAACAATGCAGGTGATCACTATCCCTTCCAGAATCTGGGCCGATGCATTGTATTCTAGAAAACGAGAACCAAGCTGGTCAGTCAGAGTTGCAGCTTGAGATTTTATTCCATGTGCTTCCTTAGCACCCAAATTCCAAAGCACCATCTGACTTTCTTTGATTAATAAGAAAGGCATGCTCTTACTATGTCAATCTTCCCACATGGCAGCTCTTTCACAGATTAAGAGAAAGCATTTAGTACCATCAGTGTAATTTTCCTCATCCTTGCAGCCCCTGTATAAGACAAGGGTTCTGGTGTAACATACAGCGCCAGCAGAGTTGACATCACAGTAGTGATGCAATAAATATACTGTAGCCTTTATTATAAAGCCTTTACTTAAGTACATTCAAAAAGCACTCAAAAAGCAAAGAGGGTAATCAGACAAAGGAATGTGCTGAACCAAACTCTTAAAATCCTTTCATTCCAAGCAAAAAACCAATCAAAACTCCTAACTTCCTCTTCCAAAGAAACTCTTGTCCACTCTTGTCTACATTACTAACTCTGTCTCTCCTTTAAAATGTTCTGAACATACCAGCCATGCCTTAAGTAGTAAGGAACCACAGATAGCCCTAAGCCATGCACCTGGAGGTAATTAACATTCCACACCTTGAGTGTGGCTGTTTAACTCAATGGACACTCATTATTTAATTGAAACATTATAATTTGGATTTACTCCACTTTACAACACTGAAATAATTATGACATAATTCAGGGATAGTTGAACACAGTAGTTATTATGCTCTATATACCCTGTAGAAATGGCACATACCAACGGCAAGAAAGTTAGCAACAGATTTAAAACACAAAACGCATTAATTTTAGAAACAAAATCCATTATGGGTATTTTTAGGTGTAATTTTGACAACTATGAAATTTTAACTTTTAAAGGAAGCAATCAGGGTAATTTGAAACTATTAATTCAGTACAATGTCAAATAATGGAATAAAAGTAACTGATAAGCTGATCAGTGTTCCTCAGCATTCGTAGCTTTTTATTATGTTGGCGAAGTAAAGTGAATAACTGAGAAAACCGTTAGATCATTTCAAAGCTTTATTTGCTGAGTACAGGTAGCTGCAAATAGAAACTGATTGTATTTTGCTATGGCATTTGAACAAACCTATAAAACTTATTTGAGCATTATTGAATGTTTAACAACATAACAAAATATTTAAGAGATTCAAAATCTTAAAATGAAAAGTGCAGTACTCTGCATGGGTATTTTACCCATAGTTTACACCAATAAAAACCATGAAAATGAGACTGAATGTAGAAAAGTAGTTTTTATTAACAATTGTCTTTACACCATAGAGAAACATTTATTATATATAGCATTTGTAATACACAATATAGAATCTAAAACAATTAAATCCATCCAACAAACAAGTGCATTATACTTGATAAAATACCAGCAATAATGAAAAGTATCAGTAGTGAAGATAATAATTCCAAGCACACAATTCAGCTAAAGCAAAATAGGTTATATATAGCATTGAATGAAAGAATTATCTGAACTAATAATTTTGCAAAAAACAGTCACAATATTACAATAGACACTGCAGCTGAATGTATTATGTTACAAATAGCCTACAGAGATAGATTTTTAAAATAAATTATTTAAATAGACAACTGGGAAGCACTTTGTTACTGAGACAAATTAAATATATCAGTGTCATAAGGTGCTGTTGTTTTGGTAGTTGTTCTCTCATTCAGTTTAATCCAAATCAATATTTTTAATATCATATTGGAAAGCTGAAAAACGTAGAATGGAGTTAAACTAGTTTACCTTTTTTTCTAAACCCATCAATCATCGATTGCAACTTCATATATTTTCAATCTTGTTTATAATATTTCATTACTCTATATGTAAAATACATTGTACATTTAAAACCTTGTGATTATGGGTCACACTAAAATAACATTTATGCATTTTGCATTTTGTAAAAAAAAATTAACAGTTTCCCTTGGATTTATTCTAATGAAAACTTGGTCATGATCTTTCAGACATCATAGAGAAGATGTCAGGGATATAGTGATGCCACTAAAGTATATGTTTGATAAATTATTTTTATTGGTATCCTTTCAAGCACAAACTTGAAATTCCATATTTGTTTGAAAAGGTAAGCTTTAAATAGTTGTGCAACAAGTGGTTATGTTTTTAGGTGCTTCTATACGAGTTTTAATTATAACTGCTCAATGTTGTGCTCTCTGTAAGCAGAATTAAACTACTGTAAATGTGAAACTAGCAGTTATAGAGATATATGGTAAAAAGATTCCAACACTTACATACAGTATATTACTGCTAAGTGCTTGACTATATCAGAATATATCTAAATGTACTTGGGAAAAGCCCCAGCCTTCATTATATTATTTATTACCACATTGTTTGCTTCCTTAAATATGGAATACACAAAATTAAACACTTACCTGGCATATTTGTATAATTTTGAATATGTGTTCCTTTTTAGATTTCTATAATATTTCCCTTTAAAATATTAAAGTATGAATACACATTATGAAATTAATAATTAATAAGTTTACCCTATAATATGAGGGTTTCATGGAATGACAGTCCAAAGCATCATTCAAAAGAAAAAAAAACCTAAAAAGAGAACATCTCTATCATGTGCTAGCATCACCACAATACATTATATTGCACAATTTATTGATTATACTTGACAACCTAATACAAAGCCCACAAATGCCAAAAAGCATACTTACTGTATTCATGTCAAAAGTAATAAGTGGTAGAGCCTGGAGTGACAAGACAGCATTAATTTGCCACTCTTAAAAGTTACAACACCTTGAATATTGAGCAGCTATTGAATGAAGTATTGAATATTTCCATTAAAGCTGACTGGACAGTATCAAGGACAATGAAATATTCAAACAAGAGTAACAATACGGGTGCTTACATATGAACTGAGCACATTGCCATGAAAAACACTGCGGATGAGATAATCCTTCCTAAAACAAAGGAAAAAGATAAACACTACCAATGTTATTATTACAATTGTTCAGACAAGTCTATAATTATGTTTAAGGTCTTGTAAAATCTAATTAGAGCAGTGTACTGGATGGTCATGGGATCAAATTCATGGATTCAATCCCAACTGGGATTCTGCAATTGTACCCTTGAGCAAGGTACTGTACTCAATCAGATTGCTGCAATAAAATGCCCTGCTTTATCCATTCTTCATTCTCATCACTGCTTTTAAATGTTGAATTCAATAATGAAATAAACCACAGCTATTTCAAGTACTTCCTAATTTCCATTTGTTTGTATTTCTAATTATTCTTTATTTTGCCTCAGACACAGTGTGACAGATTTCTGTTGGGCTGTGACAACCAGGGGTGGATATACAATCTGACCTTAAATATTTTGATCAAATTTCTGACAATCAGTGGCAAAATGTCCAACTGCAGAAAATGTATTTGTTCCAACATTTTAAAATAAAATATGCATAAGTAATGCCAAACTAAATTTTAAATCTCAGGCATTAAGGAGATAAGACTTAACGTTTCTCCCTATCTGAATAATACAATATATGCCATCTTACATAACGTACAATATTGTTTATGATATATTATTATTTAAAAGTAAATTATATGTCATACTTTAAGCACAGTATACCATCTCTTCAAAATGCTCTTTCTGTCTGGCATTTGAACCATTATTGACCATCTATCCATGGAACTTTAAAAAATATATTTATATGTTGAGTAACCATGACTACAAATCTAAATAAAAAGCTTGGAAGGTGGCCTGTAGAGTTTCAAAATCCAGATTTGATTTCCTTTGATGTATATGTGCAGAGTACCATTCACTGTGATATTTGGTTAGTGCAATAGTTCAGAATACCTACACATAATAAATCCCAGTAAGAGACAATATGCATGGAGATCAATTCAGATGATTTGAAATCTCAAACAAAACTCACACACTGTTAAACTGTAAACTTATTTGGCACAAAGAGAAAAAAGCAAATAGTTTAAATTATATTAATCCATTAAAATTAATTTCAAAACAAAACAGCTAGCTGTAAGCAGACTGGGTGGCCTTCTCTAGTTTGCAGCCTTATTTATAGTAAGAAACCTTTTAAGATTAGTATAATGCCTTTCTATGTTTAAATGTAAGGATCTTTCCATTTTTTTTGAATATTTGTACACATAATATACTGTAGGAACAAAAATTATTAGAATTGTCATGCACTGAGAGCAAACGGAAAATCAGATTAATCTATGGTACTACATTCAAATACTGAAATAATTAGTAACACGAAATGAGCTTTTATGTTTTATAGTTTACATTCAAGGGATCTTTTCTGCAATTCCTTGTCATTTGAAAAACTTAATAAGCTTTGGTGGGATTTATTGATCCATATTTTAATTATATATATTAATATATACAGTATTATATTGATATTTGTTTCTGTAAGGATGGTAAAACCATTTGCTTTGAAGCTGGTTTTAATTTGGAAGCCTTACATGCAAACTGCTCATATTACCAGTATATAAATGTTATTTTACAACAAACTGCATCTGTGCTGTAGATGTGTGTGCATTTTGGGAGGTGAGGTATAGGTTTCTCTTTTAATTTCACATCTCACAGTCATACATAGTTCAAAAAGGAACATTTTGCTTTCAGGTTTGTACAGCATACAGTGTACTGTAATATTAACGTACAGTACTGTACTAATGCACATTAATGCGTTTGTGTACTGTACTTGTACTAATAGTATGTACTGTACAAGATACAGTACCTGTATAATGTGGTACATAACATAGTACATAAGACAGATACAATTTTACCTGATACTCAGTTGGGTACAAAATTTACTCTGAGATAATGTTTTCTGCAGTCATTGTTGGGGCAGTAACCACCAGGCTGAGCAAATAAAAGATTTAAGAAATTAAGCACTCTCAAAGAAGGTATCTTGCATCCTGGGATGGTGGATCATTTAATGGTGTCTTTTATTTTGCATCTTTTTTCCTATTTGTACACTAAGATAAAATACTATGTAATATACATTAATTGATTTTAGAAAAAACGTTTCTGTTCCTATTATCCCTGTAACTGTTAATGAAACTGTTAATGAAACTAAGATAGCATTTAATTCCTTCATACATAAAAGTACTCAATTTTGGAATAATGAAAAAAGATGTTTGCAGGTAGGGATTTATTTGATCTTATTGTATTGGAAGAGTTCGGACTGAGCAATGTTGTCGAATGCTGTTTGTATTACGGTATCATATTGTTCAATTCAGTTTAATATGTGATTTTTGTCTTTCGTCTACACTTGAAGGCTTTTGAAGGATCTGAATCACCTTGCTGCCAGGACCATAAAACATTCACTTATGCTTTCAATGCATAAACATAAAATGTACCATGAAAAAAAACTGGAAGAATTTAATTCAGGCACAGAGTCTGCTGTTAGTTTTAAAATATTACAGTACTAAAACCAATATAATTCTAAACTGGTAGAGTATTTGCCAAGTCTGACTTCTAAATGATGTGGAGTCCTGCCAGTGAGAAACAGTCTTTTGAATGTGCCATGGTTCTTTAGTCTGGCAGTTCTGACCATTTTTGTCTGGAAACTAAAACAGTACTGTATGTATCGCAAGTGGCATTCTGTCTACAAGTAAATAGAATAAAGACGATACTGCTTGAGTGAACTGTTATCATTCTACAGCACTAGCTTGAGTATCTTGTAATTACGAGACAACAAATTTTTTCTTTTTTCTTGGTGGCAGCCATGCACTTCTGTAAGTGTGTATACTGTATGCTAAAACAATTATTCCAACAAGACTGTATATTGAATATACAAAGTTAGAAATTGATGGAACTTTTTACATGACTGAAAAGAGGATGTTGTTACGATATCTGTCTTGCATCTGTTTAGTACACAAACCATTTTTGATTTGGAATTAAAATGAATAAATTAATGTATCAAGAAACTAATAATCGTATATACAGTAGGTCTATTCTTCACATAGTGCAGAGTAATCATGTTATTAGCTATTATTAAACACACTGAGGTAATAAAGGGGTCACAAAATTGCGCTATGTATATTTTCCAGGTGCCAGCTCAAACTGCTGTAACTGATTTTTTTAAAAGAGGATACTGTATATTTCTTTACAATTAATGATTAATTCTGATGAAAACATAAGAATTCACAATTCCTTGAACAGAAAATTTCATTTTTTCACATGGAATTCGGTTTCAAACCAAGAATTGTGCATTTTGCAAAAAAAATTAATGTATATACAGTATAACACTAATATAAAAAAGCTTCAACTAACACCATAGAGTAACTATAAAAGCCAAATGTGTTCTGTATTTAGGAACAGTTACATAGGCTCCAACACTCTTTGATTGTCACTTATTGTGGATTACTCAATATTCGTAAAACTACCCCTTTCTACCTGACCTTAAGAAAAACACAACATGGTACAGATATATATATAAGAATGTGTTATTCCCAGTTGAATGTATGGGGTAAAGAAAATCCAAAACTAACTTAATTTTGCTCTGTTATAACTAGTTGTACTTTTACCATAGCATGGAATACTGATTAAAAATTAGTTTCTCTATTTGTCCAACTCATAGATTAAAATGTTTTTATAGTATAAACATATAATTGTATTCACTTCATAAATATATGCACTATCTTATTTATAATTTTATAAATAAATAATTTTTTATAATTATAAGAAATGTATAATTTTTCTTTATGTTAACAATGGAAAGCTGTGGCTTGGAAATGGTGATTTCGTCATTTAAGTGGCAGAAACTTAACGGAGTCTGAAGTGAATGGCAAAACAAAATAGAGGGAGATACTGTAGCAAGTTTTCCTTACATGTCTTCATGGGGCAGCACAATAATCATTTTTTGACTCGGGACATACTGAAATCAGAAACTTGTCTATTGAAAATTCTGTGGGATGGAAAATTACCAGACGTTTGTTGGCTTGACAGCAGGCGCTCAGAGCGATTATCTGAGATCGAAAAAGTTTAGTTTCAGCTGTTCACTGACACATTCAGCGTGTGACCGGAGAAAACATTTTAGGACTTTATTTCTTGGTGTTTGGTTACGTAATGGGATATTGAAACAAATGGGAAAACTGAGACATACAGTACGTAGCTATATTTATATTTGGTGGGAAGGTGGTGATCTTTAAAGTGCTCATGAAATCTTACAGAAGGCCCCAGATATTAATTAACTGTGGTTTTGCAGACAGATCACACAGTAACGGGCCAGCCAGCCATGGCCTCAAAGGAGCCAAAGGGCATCTGTCTCTTATAATTTTATCCAAAACTTCAATAAACTGACTGACTCAGTTGTTGGTTTTTAATGGTCAAAACTAGCCTCACTTTCGGGCTTGACTCTATAAAGATTCTTATCAAAGCTGCATGACTGTGGCTCTGTACCTACATGGCTTGCCACTTTTATGTGCCATTGAAAAAGATTTTTCTGCTGTGAATCACTGAATAAGAGAGTGGTGATTTTTACACACAGAGTTATAGGGCTGTTTTGGAAAATGCTCTAAGCCTCTTGTGGAAGCTGTTTCATTGGGGTTGTTCAAATAATGGATTGATTAGGTTCTTTGATCAACTACAGGCAACCAAATAAGCAAGAGGAGTCAAAATGACCTTGTCTCATTTGCAGCCTCTTTTACTCTACTGTATCTTCTCATTCAGTACATCCATTCAGTATGGTTGGATTCAGTTTTAGCATTGCTACAGAAAATAGTAAGCTACCTTTATTAGATGAAATAGCATATTAAGACACCTTTAAGTGCAAAGATCTTAATAAGAAGAAGTAATAAGTTGTACAACTTAATGAAAAGTCAATTCATTAGTGAGGGCTGCATGACTTAGTAGGATATATCACACAAATATGAAAAACACCAGGTAACAGAACAAAGCGTTAAACAAGCACTGCAGCCATTTGTTGATGTATGTTGATTATGAATATGTTGATTTTGAAAAATTATGTGTCTTAGGAGATGCAACGCAATTTTTAACGATTTGCAAATACGCAGTAGCACACTTTATGTCCTGACAACTACAATCAAGAATCACTTGTAAAACGCGATGCTTCGCTGCACTGTCTCACTGAGAGTTATTTAAGGGCTCCTTACTGGCACTCACATAGAACGCACATGAAAACTGACATGTTGCTTAAGTATTTAAGGTACTTCTATGTGGGTAGCTATTTGACCTTTAAAGATACTATTGTTACTTCTCCATTAAATCTTGAATGTCGTTCATAATACTGTATATCAGGTTGTACTGTGCAAAATATAGACGCTTTCAGGTTGTTTTCAATAATACGTTTTCTTGTCCAACAAGGCTTATGCTGTTAAATTTTACAATTACATGGTTGTTAGTGTGTCTATCTATCGACCATTTAAGACAACTTAAAGGATAGTTAGGAAGCATTTATAACACTAGTGACAATTATCTCCGGTGATTTAAAATTAATTTGTCTTTGTGCACTTTGTGACATTCTGAAGCTTAGTGTTTGGTGAGTTACTGTAGAAATGTGCAAGAACTGAGAAATTAGAAAGGAAAACCCAAACAAAAATTGCACATATATTTTTCTTAGTGGTATTGTGCACCTATTATCCTTGGATTGTAATACAGTACATCATTGAGGGTCCCATCTCTCAAATTTCAACTAATGGAGAAATCTGAGTTATCTAACCTGAACAAAATGGATAGGTGGCAACTCTATTATAGACTATTGCTGCATATACAGTAACATTTATGCTGAATATAAATTACAGGCACAAATCTACCAAGCGACTGCTCACCAATCAAAAGTCACTAGCCCCTTGAACAACAATGCAAAATACAATAATATAAATAATTTCTGATTTGGAAGTTTAATGTGATTACTATAATTATGCTTTATAATTCCACCTTTTTGGTCTACTGCTCACTACAAACTATAAGGATTCCTACTCTCTGCTGTTCATTTAAATAAGAGAAATTACATGGTATTTTGAAGATTTCAACAGAGGCAAAGATATTGTCAATAATTTAAAAAATGCTATCAATTGAAGAAGTGGTAACTTTTACCCTAAATGTAAATGGCCGTTTACATTGTTGAGACAGGAAGAACAGAAGGAAACGTGAGAGCTATAAGGATCCATACCAATAGTTTCCCTTTTCACCTCTAACGGCCAAAATCTTTCTGATCTCTCAATCTGTATCCTCACGGAGGGGTCTCGGAACTACTGCAGAAAGAAGTCCCAAACCACAATTATCCTGAAACTTGGATCACTCCTTCCCCTTTCTCTCAACAACAGACTCGCCTCCTTCTAAATCCTTTCTATTTGCAGATTTAGAATTTTCACCACTTTCCTCCGTTTCCTCCCAGGTTTGGACACTCATTCTCACTTCCTCCTTGCCCCTTATTAACTACTCGATCTTTTGTTCTCCTCCACCTTATTTATCTCCTTCTTTGACTCTCTCCCTCATACCTGAAGAAGGCTCTATAGCCGAGCGGTTGTTTTTTCTTTTTTTACCTTTGACATTGGAACGAACCTTCATTTGTTCCTTTAAAGCCTACTCATGCTGTCACAGCTATCTACTCAAACATAATGTGTAATCTAGTGTGTTACACAAACTTAAGATTGGTGTATGGTTTTTGCAAAACATTATAATCAAATTTTCAGAAATAATTATAAAAGAAACTGAAAATAGTTATTCTATGATTCCTTTTCTGTTTGATCTTATTTCTTAAAAATATTAAATCTGTCAGTCTTTACTGAGACTGGAATAATTTTTGCAACAAATCAGGAGTATGACAGTAGTTAGTTTTCACAATAATTGATGTATAATGTGGGAGTTTTCTGAATCAATAATTAATACAATGAAAACAAAAAGGCCCCTGGAATTGATTTTTCTATAAAACATGTACATTAGAACAGAATATCACAGCAGTATGTGAACATCTTATTTTTCTTCAAAGATGTACTATACATAGTCTGATGTTCACATATCATCCAAATTATAGATGGTCTTTATATCCAAATCAAAACAGCTCTTTTATAGGACAGTGGTTTCCGTCTGTAGGAAAGACTGTGCCCTTGAATTGCGATGAAAATGGGTTGTATTCTCAGATCCATTTCTGGAAACAGATCTGTGTAATCCATAGTCTCGGCTCACATGCCAGTTCAAACACATACTCCTCCATTTCCTTTTCAGTTCTCCTTGTACCTGAAAAGAGTTTTCCAAAAAACAGTCAGAAACGAAACTTTTGGGAAGTGATAGCAACATGAGTAACATTAAGTTAAGTACTGTACTATTGATGAATTGGGGCTCGATGTTTTCATGCATCAGTGATTTTGTATTGTTTCAGTATTATAAAAATGTATATAAAACACCTTAATAAGACACAGTACTTACTGGGTAATTGAATACTTAGTGTAAATGATGAATTACATAATTCATCAGCGCACAATAAAAAGTTAATGTATAATAAAATAACTGAGGCAGGAATAAATAGCTTTTAAAGCATTAGGTCAAAAATGTATTACTTGGTTAAATTAATATTTTTGTATAACAAAAAACCTGATAAAGTTACTTGTGATTTAGCTTCAAACCCTCAACAGAGGTATTTGGTCAATACAAATATAAGTAATGGACAGCATTTGTGTATCCAACAACATTAAAATGATATAATTTAAGAATCAAATCTCTTACAGTGCTATTAAACAGCATTAGGGCAGGGTGTTGTTATAAAGTGACTTTATGATTCTTAGTCAATTTTATCACATTTTAATGTCATGATCATAAACCCCTCCTCTTAAGGACGCTCCAGCCCTTCCTTGTTTTATTCGTAATCTCCTGCACCTGCCTTTGGTTCCTGCCCCTTTGCTATAAAAGCCAGACGTTCCTGCCAATCTGGGCTCAGCTTTGGAAGATGGACGCCCGGAAGCCCGCCTACTCGTGAGTCCAGGAGCGACTCGACGGCATAGGCTTCACAACGGCGTCCTGACCATCTGGGTCCGGGATCAGGGAGCGTCTGGCCCCATTACCCCCCTTTTATTCCCCTGACCCTTTGCCGGATCCGGCTCTTGCTTTTAACTCCGTTTATCTGTGTCACGATGGATCACCCGGATTTGGACATTGGCTTTCCCTGGATTATCTTGCGGACTCCCTTTGACTTGTTTGCCCTGGACACACAGCCCCAAACACCAGCGCACCTTGGACATGCCCCCTGTTCTTCTTTCAGCCCCTATCCTAGTCTTTTTCCCCGTGTTTTCTCACTCCCTTCCGGATTGTGACAGAGAGTATTAACTTAATAAGTCAATAACAAGTCAATGGTTTCTTTATCATGCACATATATGTTAGCAAAATGTAAAATTTGATATCCATTGTATGAGTGCTGAAAAAGCTCATGGCTACATTTGATGTCAGCTACATCTTTCTGTGTGATTAAGGCTATCATCTTTGCCTTTTTATAAAGGGATGGTTATCCCAATTATGTTACTCTGTCTGAAATCCAATATCTCATTTCATACATGGAGTGCAACTCAAAAGAACTTACCTCACTGTTTAAAAAGCAGTAGAGGATGGCAACCACAAGACCCTGCAATCACATTTAAAAAAAAAAAACCATTAGACGCTTTTTTTGTAAACAGTTAGTTCCTTTGATGACATGGTAATAAGTCAAATGGAGGTTTTACCTGGAAGGAACCGATGGCGAGTTCAAAAGATACTTGATATTCTGGTGACAAAGTCTGTGAAACAAACACGATGTAATGCACTCCAAACAATGGGATCAGCAGCAGAGTGGATTTGGCCAGTCTCCTGAAAACAGTCACACTTTATCAGTAGAGTATAGTACATTTACAGAGTCTAAAAAGCTACAAAGCATTAATTGTAAAGAACACAAATGCATCATGGCTGCTAACAACTGATCTGTATCTTGAAATATCTCAAACGAAATGGGAAATGGATCCTTGTGACTGGAACATGCAGTGAAGGATGATGTTACAGCACAAGTTTGAAACAAATTATATCCAGCAAGCCAAAGTAAAGAGAGCCCAAAGGAAATCAAGCAAAGGGCAAAACCTTAGGTCAAACCCACATGCAATGCCTTCTGTGTGGGAAAACAATCCTTGTGCTAATCACACTTTTTTATTTCCATGGTTTTGGATCCGTTTTCTCATGCAACTCCAAGAATACTGAACCAAAACCATGGAAATAAAAAATAGTCTGTTTTCACTGGCAGCAAGTTAAAACCATTATTATCAATATACGCTGTTAAATACAGTATGTGAAGTGTTTACAAAGTAACCATGAATTCATGAATTAAGTCATGTTTATAAGGTTTAGTGTCTCATCTTGCTAAATACAGTAAATATGGCAGTAATAAACACAAAACAATTCTGTGCCTTACACAGTCTTTACTCTTTTTGATTATAACACTTTCTTTTCTGGTTGAGTACAGATTTAGAGTACTACAAATCTAAGTAAACAATAGGTGTAATTTTAATTTGTAATAATTTTAGGAAACACTGAAAAAATCCTATAAAATCATGTAACACTTTCATTTTGATAATGACAGTATTTTCCTCTAGTCACTATTTTCTGAAAAGCAAAACAAGATAATCACATGATATTTATTTTCCAGTAAATTGTGACAGTAAACTATTAGACCCTTGAATTTGTAAAGAACCCAATTTTATTTCTGCAGTAGACATAAGGAGATGTTTCCCAGGTTACCTCTACACTGAAATAAAAGCCGCAGAAAATAATCATTTTGTACGAATTTTAAAACACTGAAGGACAGCCAAGTATTAATCATTAACAGCAAGGGAGTTTAAACGGTAACGAAGTTTAACAATGGTACTTTTAATTGACACCAAAATTTGCAAAGAAAACGTCACATATACTTAAGTATTTCCTCCACACAAGTTACAGGGACTTTTCCATGAACATATACAGTATCAAAGCCGTACTTACCACTCCTGACGTATTATAAAAGAAAATCTTACTATTTTGTATTATACGTAGTGCTTTGCATTAGTTGTAATACATGATACATATTTGCTTTTGTATATCTCTCTCTCCTTTATGAATTAGATTTCTTTATATATGTAAAGTCCTACTGGTCTACCTGAGCTACTGTATTTTTGTGTGTGTATCTAATGGATTTGCTTTAATAATTTTACCCTGTTTAACAGCCTCATACAAAAGCATCAACCAAATCACTGTACAATAAACATTATACAATGTTTATGTATATTAAAATGAACCACATAAAACTAGCTGTGTTCCCATTTGGGTACATAGAAACTAAACCATTTGGGCTTAACTGTTATATTATTTGCTTAACTGTTCCTCATTATGCCTATCCATCTCTGTGCGAGAAGTGCCGACACACTGTGTGTGCTACTTTCAAGTCTCAGAATGAGATTGAGAAGTCTCATCTAAACAACAAGGGACTGTCGCTATTCAGCTGTAGATCTTACATGCAATTAAAAGGGTTTGATCAGTCACTTCCCAAAGTCAGATCAAGGGCTGTAGGAAACACAATGTCAACCTGGCTTTTTGAATAAAACTAAGACTAAGTAAAACTCCGTCTACAAGATCCAGAAACAGATGCTTTTATTTAAAAGACTTGATTTCATTATATGAACTCAAAATGTTATAAAAGCAGTTTCTAAATGTTTACCTCTGGGATGGGTGGAGGGTTAGTGATGGAGCATTTAGGGATACTACCTGTCACATACAGTAATAACCAGTGCAATATTTATACTCAAACCACTTCCCACATACTGTATCTGGTGCTGGTTAAAGGACATACAGTAATCTCCAACACAGGCTGTTGAATTGACTATTAATTAGTCATTACACTGTGTCATTACATCTAAGGTAGTGTACTAACTCATGTATTCTATAATAAACTATTTTTATAAAGTGGTTACACCAAGTCTATTTTAAACACTCATTACGAAGCCCAGTTCTACATTAATAAGAACAGTGTGCTTGCTGAGTGAGTGAGTGAGTGAGTGATTGAATGAGTGTCTGTCCCTTACTTTTCTTTCAGAGGACCACATCCTCACCCTCACCACCTGATTTATAGCAGGTTTTATACTCGCACTTGGACAGTTTCATTTTGACTGCTACTCTTACATAACCACGTGGAAAGAGGGTCATAGATTGGCACAAACAAATATGAACAGGCGATATCGAATGGAGATAGCTCAGTTTAGACAATGCCATGTGGGAAAATGAAAGATTTGGCTGCCTTCTGTTTTCCCAAAGGGTCTTAAAAAGCAATCTGTCAGTGAAATACAGATGTTATCACATTTGGACCTGTTTTTTTTTTCGTTAGCCTTTTTTCTCTTTGTAAATGCAAATTCTTGGATCTCATTCCCTCAACAGCGAATGACCTTCTGTCTCCATGTGACCAGTGGGATCTAAGACGATTATCCACCACTTCTCCCATCATGCCAGTAGATGATTTCTAGGTTTCGTCAGCTCGTCTCTGAATACTGCAGACGTGATTAATAAAAGAGCAGCAGTGGACTAATCACTCAGAAAAGATGAGTGGCATCCATCATTCTTTGCAGTCTTATTTACTTTTCCCATTACACTGTGGGAAATATGTATGCATGTGCATACTCTTTGTAATCCATTTTTGTAGCTATACAGTATACTTATAGATTAGATAAGATATAGGTATAGATTTTCTCTATTTAGTTCATAACACTAATAATCATTAAGTGATGATTTCCGATCAAAGGAATTGTCTATAACTGCCAATGTATTAAATTAGTTTAGTTCATTTTTCATTTTGTGCTTTTTACACCATAATTGAATATTTCCTCTCTAAGCTATTATTCTACACTTTCTATAATTACTCTCAGTAGAATTATACAAAACAGAAACAATTTGTGATTTTTCTGTTTAACTGTATAAATACTTTACATGTAGGCAAAATATGACATTTTATATTGCACATATTTTATAAGGCCAGTGATTGATATGATTTGGCCAGAACAATGCGGTATTTTATGATGCCATCAAATTTGAAAAATACAGTGTGTTTGTATGTTTTGTTTTTATATAATTCCTGGTAACTTTCTTTATGTTATTTGCTATATTTGATATGTTTTGCAGATGTATAGTATGTATATAAGAATTAAATTCTAGTCTATTGCTAAAATGCATGAAAAGTATAAAAGTAATTAGTTTCAAACTTACAGTACTGCACAGTACAACAAACTGGCAATTAGATCTTAATGTAACATCAGTGATTTAATGGGTAGGAAATTTTCCTAATGCACTTTACAGACCAGAATCAAGGAATCATAGGAGAAGCGAAAATCTAAAGCTCAATATCAGATTGCCTGTTAATATAATGAAGGAGGAAAAACACATCTCATATTAACCCAGTGCACACAGTAAGTTGATAGACTCTGTCAGGATTTTATAGACTATGTTACACTATACTATTAATTTTGGCAAAAAAAAACATTGAGTGAAATGTAATAATTCCTCAGACATTTATATATTCTGCTCACTTAAAAAACTTAAAAAAGCTTTCAGTTGAGGTCACAAAAGATATCACTGAAAGTCCCCTTAGATAAAAGAGTTCACAGTGTCTAGCACCTGCTGTTTTGTTAAAGTCACTATAGGCAATATTTGCATAGAGCAAAGGTATATTTTAAATAATCTTCAAGTGTAAAATGAAGCTTGTACACTCTCCTCTTCACAAGCAGTTTCTGGAAACTGTAGTGAAGGTACAGAAACCACAACCAAAAAAAAAAAAAGAAAATAAAGCTCTGTTTAATGAAGATGTTATCCTTCATTTTGCATTTTTAAAACTCATTTGACACTTGTAGACTTACCACATGACGTGGAATCAAATAGCTGCTGTTTTTAATGAACACTTTTTCATTTTTAATTGTTAACATGTCATCTGCAGCTGGGAAAAAGGGAGGAGCAAAATCCTGTGATACGTGTCGACACGTACTGTATGTTAAGCGCCAGAAAATGTTGCCTGAAATGTCTTGCTAAAGCCCAAATGAATCCAAGCAATCCAAACAAGCAAACTGTCTATTTTATGTCTTGAATGGAAACTTACTTGTATTGGGACTGATCATTTCCTCCAACATCAGGGCACATCAGCTTCTGTACCAAGATTCTTATTATGCTTATAAAAAGAAGAAAATTTAGCTGAAAGAAAGGCAAGAAAAAATATTTTCTTAAAAAAAACACCACAAAAAGCAAAAACAATAAACCATTCAATCCAAAAGGATCACCTTCTTTATTATTTTTATTTGGTTGAATATATCGTCAGGCAGGGTCACTGAAACACTTTAGTGTGCCTCAGCTACTGTCTTTTTTACTTCTCAGCACCTTGCAATGTTGAATTATTAGTTTACAGTAACACAGTAGTTACATGTCTTTAATAATGCTCTCTTTTTAATCTTAAAATCTACAGTGCAATGTCTGTGCATTGTTCAGCTTATGATATATTTTAATTCTGCATTTGTTTGGTATGACTGAGCAGGCATGTACAGTACTTTATCAGCTGCAGTGCTACATAGTCCAAAAATGGTACAGTATGTGAAATAACGACGTACAGTCATCTCATGCTTTCTTGGATAATGGTAAAAACCCTTAACTATCTGTTAGGGTTAATTTCTGTGTAATCTTTATTCACAGATCATATAAGAACAGAACATTTTCTCCCTTGCATAAGGCCAAAAACGCCCCTGTCATCTGGGTACTCTAAATTAGCAGGTCTAATACCCTAATGGGCATTTATTCTCTACACTAATTATGCTGTTCTTTACAGAACTACAGTATACAGTATTTGTGTATGCAAGCAAGAAAACCTCTGTTAAATGTCTGTCTGATCTGCATGTCCCAGCTCTGTCTGTGCAGTGTAAACATTCCGAATGCTGTCGTTTGCACTTTTTTATAGTTAAGATGGTAAGTGTTTTTTATTATTAAAATGTTTTTAATTACATTTGTGTACATCAGAATAATTTCATCAGGGTCATTTAAGACTCAAACACATTCCCTGATTGGAAAGTCCCAAAGTAAGACAGTATTTGATATCTTCAACGGTCTTGTCTACCAGTGGAGTGTCAGCATCAGTTTTACCTGATGTGTTCACAAAGTCTTAAGACAACAACAAACCCACCAACAAATTAGTGTATACTAAAGGATCCCGAAGCGATTTACAGATAATTGGGGACCCATGTCATCTACCATTAAAGTTCAACAAACACCTGCAGTCTTTCTGTGCCTGCAGCCCCACTACAGAGAAGATCAGGTAAAGAAACACGCTCTCAGAGCTTTATAGGGTGACTCTGACTTGTTTTTTTGAAAGGCTTAATTACAGCATGAGTGAAAAGGATAGGAAACAGAAACAATTAAATGAAAGATTTTTTTACTGCTTCTCAAAAAAAAAAGGAGATGCATAGAAATTCCTATCAAAGCACAATTTAGATTTCTGTCTCATTTTGCATCTCAGAATGTCACTAATTCAACATTCCCTCAGTGTCAAGTGATGTAGATGAACACTGCAATAATACATCAGCTTATACATATTCAAGCATTGCTTTCTATTTCACTGCCTGCAGACTCTCGTAAGTGAGGTACAATGAAATATGCACATGAATCTCTGGAGAGGTGAACCTCAGCTGTGATACATTTTCCTTCTGCGTGTTTTATCTTGTATAATGCTGTGGCTTCACACTTTTCAATTTCACCACAGGATTAAAGAATATATATTTTTTCATTATCACTCACGAGCACAAAGTATGTAAAAAAAAAGATTATGCTGTACTTACTACAATGGAAATTATAATTGGGCTGTTGATAATCCATTTTGGAGTATCTTTATCAGTCATATCCCAACAACTGAAAAAAAAAATTAGCCAGGGTAATCTAAGAAAACACATTTTGAGTTTATATTCTTCAGCCTGTGTATTATGAAAATGTTGTGTACTTCTATCATCCATCCAGTTTAACCCTCGTATTATGTTGATAAATAGATACATCCATTGTGTTGTGGGTCACATCGACCTGCACAGTTTAAGTCTACTCAAAACTTAGTTTTGGTGTATTACTCAGTAGAGTAATGAAAAAAATAGTAAACTTGTTTTTATTTTAGCTCTCCTGGCCATCTACAAAGGACAATACAAGAGCATTTCTATTACAAACACTACACTGAATAACTGGTAATCGTCTTCAGGTATGCATACTTAGATGATCCCAGAAACACATTGGTGGGGCATTGAAACTCTAAGGCTGAAGGACATACTCTAGGTGTTTACTTCAAAAACCAAAATACACTGGCAGTATTTGTCCTAATATACTAATAAAATTTTAGTGTACTGTACCATAACTAGCCCTTTTCTAACACAGTCACTTGAAGTGGAATAAATCTGTCAGACAGGCCTTTGAAACGCATTTTGCACAATTACAGTACATGATTAACCAATGATGGAGACCACAAAGAGAAACTGTAACTCAGGTTAACCATTTTTATTGCAAACACAAACTTGAACCTTGGATTGCATAGTGTGGATCATAGAAATCTAGTTAAAATTACTGAAATTAAATGTGAATTTCAGTTCACATTTATTAAATATAGTTTAGTGCCATGATTTTTTTAACTACATATTGTTTTCAGTTTGGATATGCTTAAATGAATTGCGTATAACCAAAAACCTATAAAGGGAAACTAACTGCCAACACAGTTTATACTTTTCTTACCCACTGCATGTCATTTCATAATCTTTAATTTTTTCGGAAAGAAAAGAATAAAATTGCATCTTAGAGGTGGCAATATTTTGTACGCCCACACTGGGTCATTACATGCTTGCTGAAACATGTCCCATAATTCTAGTTGTTCTTTTTCAAAAACGTTTGGCCAGTTAACTTTAAACTTGGTAGCTATCATTTGGTGACAAAAGTTACATTATGACAAAATAGGAGTTCTGTACATTTTGTTCTCTTGCTGATACAGTACATATCCCATACTACACTGCTCCAGAGGAATTGTTTTGTTCGCTCAAGGTTTTGCCTTGTAATTGTATTTTTTTAAGGATTAGAATAATCGCTGTCTTGGTTTTTTACTACCTTTGTAGAGATATTCATCAGACTTTCAATCTGTGTAGCAAAAAGGCAATAAAGAATTTAAATGGGGCGAAAAACAAAAGGAAAAATGGCATGTTTAAAAAATATGTTTAGTCAATCACTCATTTTAATATGCCCATCAACTAATTAGTGGAAGCTAGATTTGGACAAAGAAACAGTTTTCAGATCTAAGGACTATGTTGAAAAAATATTATTAAGCTTTATTACTGTGTTTATAATTATCAATGAATTATTGATGAATTAACATATTCAATGTGGCTTGCTTCTATAATGCAAACGGAATAAGATCTAAATGAAGTTCAGAGCATTTTCCTGTAACCCATCTAATATTTTCTAACAACATTGCTGGCACTGACTTCTCTACTTACCCAGTATCTTCCAAATATATCCTTGCCACAATCCATGCAATTACAAACACAGCTGGAATTCCTATAAAAATAATAAAACAAGATTTAATTACACAGTGCAGTGTGCAAGATAAACAAAATCAACTGTATGACTTTAACCAGGAATTATGTTTGTTTTGTATTATTTGTAAACAAACTTGCATTTTTAATTATTCTTTTATATACAGTATAATGTTGTGTGTCAGGGGTATATTAAGATATATATCTTAATACTGTAGCTACTCCCCTTTCTCCTCACCACCACTCAGTTCTATCGGAAGTCAGTCTTTACTTTGGTCTTGGAAAAGAAAATTAGACTTGATAGTCCGGTTTCCCAAAATAACCACAGTGAGTGACCAAATTAAAGATGTTGATTTATAAAATGTTTATGAAGAAAAAATGATTTTTTTCACAGCCTATACTTGCTATATACTGTATGTATATTATTTTTTAATTATTTATCATTAATAAATCAATAATGTGAATAATCAAAAATGTCCCTTTAGTTACATGATTCCATATTAGGTGGATTTAAAGAAGTACAGTAGTGAAACATTACTGTAACAGAAAAAATAACACACCACAACTTTCACCTATTGATCTTCTTCATCCAGTGAAAAGTGAAGTTCAGTGTCGTGAATGATACTGCATTAAGCTGTGGCAAGCTTGCCACAGGAAAAACTGCTACCGCATACAGTATGTGAATGGCTCCATCTGAATACTGAATATTCTCCCTTTGAGTGATAGGTAAGAACAGACAGAGACGTATGTGGAAGATGCCCAAATATAGTTACAAAATAGCAAGCTAAGAGGTAAATGACAAGTTTAGAAGGTTGTATGTCAGTGTATCAAATGTGCCACCATCATAATTCTCATTCTCATCCTTCCGAACTGAAGAAGCAAGAGTGCTGTGAGTAAGCGCTACTTTCCTACAGCCTGTAGGGACTGTGGTTTTTTATGACTTGAGGAATATTTATTTGCTTTTTAATACCTGCCTGGCAGGACTCTCTGACATAATATTTTTTTTGGTTTAGGAAAAATGATTTTAGAAAGCAGACTGTTCTGTGAAGGGTTTTTTGACAGCTAAAGCAGACTGTTTTGTGAAGGGTTTTTTTTGACAGCTGTGTCTTGAATCATGTCAAATAGATTGGTCGATCTTTGAGGAGATGAGCGAGGTTGGCTTTGAGCTCTATAAGGTCTGGAGCAGTGAACCTGAACTGGAACTTTATTGCCATATGTAACTGGTAGACATACTGATACAATGAATTCTTACTTACAGAAAGTCTCTCGATTGTTAAAAAAAAGTGTAAAACACAAAGTGCAGACAGTGCATCAAGACAATATACAACAAACAGTAGATAATGTACAAGCAAACAGTTGGAATGTAAACAATGCAGACATGTACACAATGACTGCAGATGTGAAATAAATAAAATTATAATGAGGCAGATGGTGTAGGTGTGGTCCGAAAAGCATAGCCAAATGTGTTCGCCAATTACACTGCTTGTGGGTAGAAGCTATTGAAGAATCTAGTGGTATGTGTCCCTATACTCTTGTATCGCTTTCCTGAGGGCAGTGGGGTGAAGAGCTAATGCCTGGGGTGGTGAGTGTCCTCTGTGGTGGCCAGAATTCTACCACGGCAATGGTCCACATAGAGCTGTTTAATCTCGTAGAGACCACAGCCGATGATCTTCTGGGCCACATTCACCATTCTCTGCAGTGCCTTTTTTTCTTGAGAAGAGGTGTTGCCATACCACACGGTGATCCCGTTGGTGAGGACGCTCTCAATGGTGCAGCAGTAGAAGTTCAGCATCACAAGTACTGGCATCCCCGATTGCTTGAAGCACCTCAGGAAATAGAGGCACTGCTGAGCCTTCTTCAACATAATGTCAATGTTCACAGTACAGGTTAGGTCATTAGAATTGTGAATACCCAAAAAACTAAAGCTGGTGACTGTTTCCACTTCCATTCCATCAATACTGAGTGAGCTGTGAGTATGCTGCCTGTGTCTCCGAAAAGTATAGTATTAGTTCTTTTGTTTTACTCTTGTTCAAGTCCAGGTTATTGCAAAGTCACCATCTCAGCAGCTGTACAACTTACATCCCTGTAAGTGTACTCGTCATCATCACTGATCAGGCCTATTATAATGGTATCATCTGCAAATTTAATGATGCAGTTGTTGCTGTGTCTTGCTGTGCAGTTCTGAGTGAATAGGGAGTACAACCTTGCAGTCCGTCCCCTGAGCTTTGTCACCAGTTGGCTGGGTATGATTAAATTGAATGCTGAACTGTAGTCCAGAAACAGCATTCTCACATAAGAGATCTTAGTGTCCAGGTCTATTGTAGAGCTAGGGAGACAGCATCATCTACTGATCAGTTGTTGTGGTAGGTAAACTGCAAGGGGTCCAGGGACTCTGTGATGGAGGAGTTGATGTGTGACAACACCAGCTTCTCCAGGCATTTCATCACCACAGATGTTAATGCTACTGGACGGTAATAATTAAGGCACGTCACTTTTGCCTTTTTGGGGAGTGGAACAATGGTGTTTTTAAGCAGGTGGGGACAATGGACTATGACAGGGAGGAGGTAAAGATGCCCGTAAATACTGTGGTCAGCTGGACTGCACATATCCTGAGGACGTGGGGTGGTATCCTATCAAGCCCTGCAGCCTTATGGATTTTCACCCTACTCAGAGTTTTCTGCACGTCCTGCTCTGAGAGTTTCAGAGCAAACTTGCCCTATACACCTGGGGTCTTCTCTAGTGTCTGTGTTCAGAGCATCAAAGCGGGCATAGAAATGGTTCAGCTCATCAGGCAGTGATATATTGTTCATGTCAATCTCCTGGCTGCAGCACTTGTAGCCTGTGGTTGACTGTAATCCCTGCCACAGCCTCCGGGTGTCGACCCTTTGCATTTCAAGCCACACTCTGTAGCTCCATTTAGTACGTTTTATGTCTTTCTCTAATGCATACCATGATTACCAGTACAGCTAATTGTCCCCTGATTTGAATGCGGCAGATCTATCTTTTATTTTATTGCAAATTTCGTTGTTGAACCATGGCTTCTGATTGGGAAATGTCCAAATTTTCATTTCTGGTACACAACTGTCGGTGCAGTATTTAATATGGCTGGTGACCCATCTGTATACTCATTTAAATCTTTGTCGGGAGCTCTGAATGCGTCCCAGTCTGTACAATCAAAGCAGTCTATTAACCTGCTTTCCCCCTCCTAAGACCAACAGCGCACTGACCCCTTCGCAATGGGGGAGGTCTTCAGTCTCTGTTTGTGGTCCGGAAGCAAAAGGAAAGCTACGTATGTGGTCCGACTTGCCGAAAAGGACTTGCTCCTTATATTGTTTTGTAGCAGTGGTTCAGAATATTGCCTTCTCTTTTCGGTAGTGATGTCCTGAATGTATTTTTGCAGTACTTTCCTCAGATTGCAGTGATTGACGTCCCCAACTAGAATTGAGATAGCTTCTGGGTGGGAGTTTTCATGCTTGCTGATACTGCCATGGAGTTCGCTGTGAGCTGCTTCCACGCTGGCTTGAGGTTGAACGTAAACGGCCATGATAATGGTGGCGGAAAACTCCCTCTGCAAATAAAAGGGTCGACATTATATGGTCAGGTGTTCTAGATTCTGTGAGCAGGATTTAGAAATTACCTCCACGTCCGTGCACCATTTGCTGTTGACCAGGAAGCAAACGCCTCCTCCTTTGTGTTTGCCCGTTGCTTGGTGGTTTCTGTCCATGCGGTAAACGGTGAACTCCTTTGGCTGGATGGCGGTGTCCGGGACGCATGCATTCAGCCAGGTTTCAGTGAAGGCATACACTCTGCATTCCCTCAGGTCCCTTTCCACGTTGATCCGACAGTGTACCTCGTCAATCTTATTGTCCAGTGACTGAACATTAGCTAACAAAATAGATTAGATGGCACCAGTGGTCTGTGCGGATGCCTCTGTAGATGTGCTAATACGCCACCTCGTCTCCCCAGGCGTCTGCCCACCTGCTGTTGTTGCATCTCTGTCCGGTCCGGCAGATGGGGTCCGGTATGTGAAAACAGTTGTCTGATGACCCTAAGGAGTCTATCCTCAGTTTTAAAAGTGTTTGTCTGGTATAAGTAATGACAGCCATTGAGCGTCCAAGACAAAACAAGAGCATTTACGTATAAATAAACATTAAAACAGTCACACAGCAAGTGCTTTCTACTGTTGCCATCTTGATGGCGCCGGAAACCAATTGGTTTTTGATTTTTTTTCCGTCGAGTGCTGGAAATAAATATTCTGTCTCTGTAAATAATTTTAAGATAATTGTTTGTGTCTCTTGTATATAGTTTTTAATTATTGTAAATAAATGGATGCTTGTGTCTTCAGATTCTTTACCTGACTATTGTTCACTTGACTATAAAGAAGAGTCCTAGTATTGTTTATAAATTTACTTGCTATGGATTTTGGTGTTCAAACCTGTTTTCTTACCTTAATTCCAACTCATTTACAGTATTTTATTAATTCACGCTCTTTCTGCCGTACAATATATATCAGATTTTTTTTACCGTTTTTAAACATCCATTTCAGATCAGATAATCCAGTGGTTAAGGAGAGCCTTGTGACAAGGAGGTTCCTTGTCCAAGTCCTGGTTTTGCCAGTAACACTCCCAGGGCTTATTATGTTGCTTGTTGCATCTCATATTTCCACTCCAAGATGGACTTCCTGTTGTCAGTTTAAATACATAGGCCACTGCATACAGTAGGTTGTTGCTGTAAATATTAAATACTGTGCGTATGTAATAATAACGGGCAGCTGTTTCTCTTCTTTATTAGTTTTTTTATTTTTAATTTACTGTCATCCAGAAAAGAGTTGTTTCTCAACTGAGGCTTGAAAGGTTAGGCGTCAGAGTTTCCATTCAAGGCGGCAAGACATTTTTTATGAAAAGGAAGATCTGAAAGCATATCTTTTGAAATTGCTTTAACATATCATTTATTAGCTTGAGTTCATCATAGTTAAGATCTCTACTATCTTGGTTTTAGGCATGTGCAGCAAACTGTGCACAACACATACTGTTTAAGGGAGTCACAAGAACAGGAAACCACCGATTAGGGTTACATCTTAAACTAGAGAGATTCAGGTCAGCAACAGGATTTAGGCAGACCACAAATGAAGGCTGAAGTAAATGCACATTCAAATGAAATGCTTTACTTTGGTGATTCTATATCCTTTTGCATCCACAGGTTCAGAGCTAATCAGCTTGTACCATTTCCTGTCCAGGAAATTGCTCAGCGTGCTTTTAAAGGTTGCACATTAAAAAGAGACTTGATACAAAAGACAAGAAAATGTTAGGTGAATGATGAAAAAATGTAGCAAGAAGCAGATATGATTTTAAGTGGATCCAAATAGATTAACCTTAAATATGCAAACTGTCCTACTTTGTTTGTTGGCACAATTATCTTTAAAATTCAGCAGAAAAACTTTCAAAGTATGGGTTATGTGAAAGTGAAGGGATAAAAAAGTTAATTATATGTAAAGTACTAGTTTCATTTTCATATATATAACTCACTTATACATCCTTCCAGGTTTAATGCATATGAATATGATTTTCCACAAAACAGAAATTGTACATTGCACTACTGATCAATGGGCCTGGTAACTCGACCTCCTTCTGTATGTGCAGTATGGTGGCTGGGTGTGGTCAGCCATGTTTCACAATGGAGGTGAGGTTTTGTAACACTTTAAGGCACAGAGATACTTTAGAGGAGAGAGACCTTGTCCTCACTTCTTACATCTTGCTAACAGAACAGAGGGAAAAGACAGCAAGTAAGTATAAAACAGTAAAGAGTTTTTAACACTTTGTTCTGCCAGGACTCTGGGCAGACCAAGACATTCAGAGAGTTTGAGGTCTTCAGGCATGCTGAAGTTACAGAAGAAAAAACCGAGGAGGTCTATATTTCCCATTAGTAGCCAACAAATAAGACAGGAATTCCAAATAATTTAGGCGGAGAAACAATTAATTCCAGTAAAGACTACTGTATATTCATTTCACTAATTGAAATTTAAACAATTACACCTATGCATAACTAAGAATAGGATTAAATCAAGCCCCCACCCTTACTGTAATTCCCACCAAAATGTGAACATAATTTTAAAAGCTTTCAACTAATCTTAGTATTAAATGGTTTAGTCTGTTTGAATGAGGGGAACTACATCCTGGTCAAGATGATGAGAACATGTTCAACATCTGTATTTATACTTCAGTCAATGTGGCAAATAGACAGCCCTTCAGCTGGAACTCCAAAAATAGTAACCTAAGAGCTGCTTAGATATCTGTAAAGGAGCAACGATTGATTAGACAGGTTGAGAACAGCCTGAATGGATTTCTATTTTTGACAGTACGTGGTAACAACAAACCAAAAGCAGGAAATCAATGGTTGAATGCAGAAAACAGTTAAAATGCCTAATTAACAAAAGACGTAATACATTCATGTAATCAAGAGCTTTACCAGTATGAAAAACAGAAAATGCAAATAAGAGTCCCATTGAATAGGAATTGATAGGAAATTAATACTATGAATAGGAGACTGTATGATAACTGCCATACTTTTATACTTTTTACTTCAATTACAATACTTTTTTATTCAAAATGTTGTTTTTGTTTCCTCTAGTTTTGATCACACATATTAGTTCTATGTACATTTTACTTCTCTTTATGTAGCAAAGAGCTTTTTATTCTCATATACTGTAGATAGCAGGGAGTGTAAATCTGAGATTCAGTGACACTGGCAACATGTCACACTTCTCTTTATTTCTTCAGTTTTGTTTTTACCATTTTACATGATATATCACACTGAAACATATGACTTCACACCTCATATTATGAACAATAAAGTGAAAATCACTACTTACCCCAGCCAATGAGGAGATAAACTTTAAAGTGTCTGTTTTCTGAGAAAATTGCCACTAGCAGAGTATGAAGATATAGGCCTTCCACCAATAGCCAGAAATAGTTTGCCATAGCGCAGTACTGGAAAATAACCAAACTCGCCTTGCAGCCAATCTGAAATTATATTTTAAAATATAATTAGCATTAAGCAAAAAAACTAAATGATACATTAGTGTCATTTATCATTATAGTATTATTATACTGAAGAAACATGAATTCCGACTTCAGAAGATATGCAGTGCATCTTTTTCATTATTGCATCATATTGTATCATTCTGCCACCCCTTTACAAAGGTGAAAGGGAAGCTGGACATGAGTCTTACTGATACAGGCTGCTTGGTAGATAATGGAACATACAGTATCTACCACTCTTTGTACACTTGTATCAGAAATATTGTAAATGTTGCAGTAACTCTTTTTTTCTTCCTATGAATCCTTCTTACTGATGGGGAGCACACTTTAGGATTGTTCAAGTGTATCACAACTCAGCATGACCATTTTGATTTGTTGCATGTCTAACCTACGTTTACCAAAAAAAAAACATTTGAAAATGTTAAAAAGTTAAGATAGTAAGATAGTTATCAACTATTTACTTTTGCTGAGGAGTTTCACGAACCGCCCATGCAATTAAACTATAGTAGTTAGCAAAAAGAAGCATCTTTTCAAAAATGGTGAACCATTTGGGACTTTAAGGAACTTTAATGATTGATATCTTATATGACAAGGCAGATAAAATGGAGAAGCACATCCTGCAATACAACAGGAAATGAATCCTCACCAGCGAAAGATCCTCTGTACACTGTGTAAGACTGGAAGATGAATATAGAATCTCATCCTTGACAAAGACAGAGACTGTTTTCACAATGAAAGAGAAGAACAGGTTCAAGTGGATGTAATTTCGGGTACAGTGAAGTTTCCTGTGAATAAAAAATAAATAGTGTAATTTCACTTTAAGATACTTTGCTTTCTTTCCTTTAACCTTAAACCCACCACTGAAAAAAAATTCATTTATTTGTTCTGGAAGGGAAATGAAACAATCCTCTCTCCAGCAAAAAAGTGACATTAAATACCGTGACTACTCCGTCGCTAGTAAGTGAATCAAATGTCTGATGTCCCTGAGCCTGTTTAGGGCTGCATTAGAAAAAATTGAATGTGGCAAGGTACACCAATATGTTTAGACAAGTGAAATAAATTCCCAATTTTTTCAGCAACCTCTTTTCTTAAAGTGTATGCTGTATTTGTCATGTTTGCTTCTAAAGGTACACTGCGGAGAGAACTACTACAGTAACCGGCAAAGCCTCTAAAAACCCGACAGTCAACCAGTTATCTGTTCCACTTGTGCTAAATTTACGAGCATCCCTGTCTCATCAATAACAGACTATTTAAAGAAGAACTGCAGTCCCAACTCCCGAGAATGGTTATTAAATCTCAGTAACAAAATAAATTAACTGATCATACAGAAAGAATTGACACATTTCGAATCGTGACCTTTGTGAAAGTACTGTAAGTCACCATGTTGTCGCAAACTCGCACTCAAGTTCCCACAGACTGTGACATGATGCGGCCCTTCCTGCTCATTAGTTACTGTAAAGACTTATATAATGCAATGTATGAGTGAATAAGTACAGATTGTGCAGCAGACATTTTACCTCAGGAATGTTCCAATGTGATTTGCTACCTAATATTTGTCGGCAGAACTGTTTGGAAATTGAGAGCAATATTTATTTGGTCGTATCTACTTGCATGTTCTGTCCTGTAGCTGGGTTCCTCACACGACCCACAGACTTGCTTAACTCCAGGATAAGCATGCTGTATTTTGAATTATCCATGATATCCAAACAGCCTTCCCAGTAAAGTCCTAAGTCTTTATACTTCACACTTCGTGGTTTTTTCGCATATGATACAAATACATGATATATACAGTATGATACAAATAAAGTTTTGATAATTTAACGCTGCAAAGTGTTTCCACTTACTACACATTGCTACACATTGGTACTACTTTTGTCCTTTTAAAAAAAGTGCAACTCAGTTTTTGGCATTCCTCTCAAATCTATGATACTTAAACTGGCCAGTCCTCTCTACTGTATTGTATGAATAAGTAGTTGGAAGGATCTGCTAATAAGTTCTTCTTTTATTTATGAGATAGTTGCCATGCATTTCATTTAAACATAATACATAATAAGCCAAAATGTCCATATATAATGCTGAGACGCTATTCAAGAAACAAAGAATGAAACATTGCTGAATACTTCACATCTATTTCAGATGAATGTTTAGAGACTGTGACTATACTTGGAAAATTCCCCAAACACTCTACATTGTTTACACACTTCGTAGAAAAGTATCAGTCATGACTCTTGACTGGTCTTTCTTTATCCTACTTAAATCTGGTGCACATGCAGAGTGCAAAGTACTGTACAAAGAAATATTTCACATAAAAATGATAATAAATTATCATTTTATCTAATAATAAATTATTAGTCATCCTCATTCTTGAAATACTGTTCTTGAATATCATTCGAGCCCTTAAAGAATAAAGCTTGTTTTCTAAAAGATAATGGAAGTAATCATAAGACATGTTCTGCCACTGTAAGTTTACTACTGCATAGATATAGCATATGCTATATGAACCTGGATATAAACTGCAGTCATGGGTACAGTATGTCTCAGAGCTTCAAACCCACTAAACAAAAATGTTATTTTCCCGATTGAAGTGAAATCTGTGACCTTTTCAAAACCCCAGGCAATGCTGACACTGAACAAAATCATACCTGAATGAGTCTTATTATACAGTATGTGGTGAAACTTATATCAGTATTGTGGAAGCCTAAAAGGATATTTTCCATCCTTAATATTTTTTCCACCAATTGCAAAGTTAGTGCTGTGGCACATTGCTTAATCTGAATGGTCCTTGGTCTTCAGGCACATTTTCTTTGTTTAAAGTAGTCATTGTCTGATAATCAATCTCACCAACTCAGACTAGCTAAAGCCATTCAGCTTTCTTGTGAGCAGACAACTAGCTTAGCATTTGATGGAAAAGTCCCTAAGGTTAGATAAACACCAGCGCTTAGAAAAATCAACAGTAGGAATACAAACTGCCACTCAATCATTACTTTTTTTCCTCTCTTTTAGTGCCTTTGTGTCAAAATGACATCATATCCAGTAATTTAATTTACATGCATGTTATTCACACAATGCAGTCTCCCATTTGATTAGTCTAACGTAGTGGGTAGTTCTCTGAACTCATATCTGTTGGTTTGTGGGTTGAAGCCCTTGCTGCAGACCCTGCTGTTGCCCCCTTGAGTGAGGTACTTCACTCGGCTGTATTAATGGGATCCTACATTGCTGGGGTAGTCTTATGATTGACTAGTGGTCTACCCAGGGGCAGAGGCATGTACTCTCTGATTGATTCATTCCGAGAAACCAGGATAAGTTCTGGTACTGATGGGCTATTGTGTTTGGCTTGAATGAAATTACCTAACTAAAAATCAGTCTAAGGTCCTATGAAAAACAATGTTACACTGAAAGCACATGTTCTTTCCAAATAATACAGTGGCAATTATGTATATTTTCAACATGTTTGTTTACCTTTGTTATAAATGTGTTAATAAACCCGTAAGCACTGTAAAAAACATTATTGTTGTAGAACTTTATTGTCCTTCCATATGGGAGGAAATTATTCTATGGCATCGCCATAAAAAGCAACAAAAACAAATAACACTCAACATTAAATTCATTCAATCAAATTAACTCAAGTAAAAAATAATACAGTAGTTCTAGCCATTCAACAATACATACTGTATAATCATCTCGCTCAGCCCGTATTACATTATCGTTACACTAATCTGATAGCTGACAGGAAACTTCTTAGATCTGTGTTTTACAGACCAATTGCACAGGGAACAAAATATTTCTCGTAGTCATTTTTCTTGGCTATAGGCATTCTAAAAAGTCACCCTGAAGGTACTGTAGCAATTGAAACTGGGAATGAAGATGGTAGGAGGGGTTATCAATGATAAGATGAGCTTTCCTTTGAACTGCAATATACTGTAATAAGATCTTTAAGCTGTTTCTCTGGTTGACCACTTATTATTATTATTATTTTACTAGCAATATTAACTAACAATTCTGGCCAATTTCCCCTTTATTTTTTATACTTAGGATACCACACCGTAAAAACTAAAAACCAAAACCAAAGGAAATGTTTCCACCAGCATTCTACAATGCCTCTCTAAATCGTTTTAAATCAACCAAACCCTTTCAGCTTCTTGATGAAAAATAGATGCTGGCTGGCCTTAGTAAAATGCAATTGGTATTTTCTACAAAGTTTAAATGTTCACCTACTACTATTCCTACATATTTGAAACGGTGAGCAACCTCAATGGTGGTTAATAATAGACAGAGGTAAAAAATCTAACTTTTTACTATCACTAGTAGCCAGATTTTTTCATTTTATCAGCATTAGCATGAAGCTTGCTTCCAGTTTGCTTATCTGTTCAAAATAATTCTTTACCCCTTCTCTATCACCCAGTAAACAATCTCACTAGGGCCATATAAAATGCATAATTTAACAGATTAATTTGCTTAATTTGGGTGAGAATTCACTAAGTTTGTCATTTAGCAATCTTTATTTCCCATTGATCAGAATTTAAAAACACAGACTGCATCAGCTCCAGGTCAGCTACTGTATACACAAATTGCCAGTAAGATGTCTCACAGTAGCTAATCCTTTAGATTTAACAATCAAATGTCCAAATGTCCTCATCTTTAACATTATTTTCACCTATCTGCACCCATGAAACTAAAAAGGAACGCTTGAAGAGCAGAACAGAGATTCCTAAGGATTAACTGTCAGTACTTTTGAAGAAAAAAAAGAGAATCCTCACCTGAAAAGACAGAGAATTGCACTCCCTGTGGTCAGTGCTATGAAAGAGGCACTGTATCCTAGAGTGTACAAAGTTTTCACCACCAGGTAAAAAATCAACTGCAAAAGAGAAACATTGGTGTAAGAAGATTAAGTTAAAAAGGAACAACTTTTTTAAATTAGCAAGTAACTTTCTTTAAATATTACTTGAAAACAATTGACCTTAAGTTAGTAAAATATTAATGACAGACTGCTTAAATGTTATATACTGTGTGCACAAGGGTTTGAAGAACATGTACAGAACATGGTGTACGTCTGTGCTGTAAATGTTTGTTTCACAAGCACAAAAAAAAGAAAAGGCAACATACTGTGGTTGAGGCAATGCTTATTAATAATACAGGAATTAAGTTTGCTGCCCCCCAAGGGAGAGTCTCTTCCCAAGTTGTTTACAACTTTAACCCTAACCCTACAAATCTAACCCTAAGGTCAGAGTACATTGTTACTCATTCTCTACCTTAATCAGCCAATCAGTCGAGACTGGAGGTCGCCCGCGCGTAACCAAAGGATCTGCCTGAGGTTAGCCCAGCAGCAAGCCTCGTGAACCACCGGTAACCCACTGTGAGTGCTCGCCTAATCAATGAGTGAACAAGGTTTGGAACTGTCGACAGCTAAATCTAAGTATTCAGGACTAGCGCTACATCGGGAACGAACCTGTCTTATTCCCGTCTAAAGAGTGTGACTCGCTCGGACCCGCAGTCACTTTTCATATGTACAAACTCTGCTAGTTCAGTCAGATCTAACTAGCCATGTCCTCAGAGAGGCATTGCCAGCGCGCCGCAGCGGGAATCTCTCTCTCCTTCTCCCAAACCTCCAGCTGCACCAGGACTGCCTGGCTCTGAGCCAGGGGACGCCAATTGGACACAGCAACAGCCTGTGGAGATCTGAATCCACATAGGGGTGTAACCCCTGCGTCCTGGCCAAATTTCCCATTGGCCCTTACCAATCATGGCCTCCTAATAATCCCCCTTTATGAATTGGCTACATTACTCTGCTCTCCTCCCCACTGATAGCTGATGTGTGGTGGGCATTCTGGTGCACTATGGCTGCCGTCGCAAAATCCAGGTGGATGCTGCACATTGGTGGTGGTGGAGGGGAGTCCCCATTACCTGTAAAGCGCTTTGAGTGGAGTGTCCAGAAAAGCGCTATATAAGTGTAAGCAATTATTAAATTATAATTATTAAATTGGATGAGTATTCAACATTCTACTGTACACTGCAGCTCGAGAATTCAATTGTTACCTCAACCCTAGTTGATGTCAATTTAATTCATATGAGTGATGTACTATCTTTTGAGTATCTAGCGTAAAAGCTCATTAACGAAACGGTATAAATGAGTGTACAGTATGTATCTCTTGGTATTTGTAATATATACACATTTGAATATATACCTTTTGTATTCTGCTAACCCTCACTATAAGATCTGTTATGTTTATATGCACATTTTATGTACTGTATTAATAAATGTATTCTCGTGTATTAGTATCCATGTGTGTGCGTTGTTGAGTTTTTCTGCAAGGTCGACTTTTTAAAAGCCATCGAAGAATTATTTTGTGATTTACTGCTACAATTAACAATTGTCCCAGTAAATGCACAAAACCCCTACACCTACCCTATATATAAACCCCCCATTTTCATGTTCACTTTACTATACAATTTTCACTGATATGTTTAGTGAAAGTAAAATAATGGTTAAATTATAATGTGGTTGTCAGTAATGGCTTGGGATCTGGGGTAAATGTATTCTTACAGGGAGGCAATTGAAGTTGTGTTGTGAAGTTAGACAAAGTGACTGAATATAGTTTACCACACAGCAAAGAGAGCAGAACTGATTCCTATAAAAAAGCAGTCACACAGTGACTTTTGATGAAAATAATGTAACATAATTCAAAATGTTTTTTTATTAAGTTTATATCCAGCTGACATACAGAAGGACTTTAAGGATGTGGACATATAATACATTTTGAGTGCTAAGCTTCTCTGACAAAGGAAAACTAAAAAAAAATTCATTTAGGATTACTAAGCAAAGATGTGTTATATTGATGGAAAAAACATGTTTTACTACTGTCTTTGCAAATTTTTACTGTCCAGCAACAGTGGCAAGTAAAATTATTTGGTTGACCTCATTATATCTTCTGTTGCTTTGTTACTTGTCAAATTTCAGAGGTTGTACATCCAATCCAACATTTTCATTTTTAGTTGGCCTTTTGTGCTCAAATCCTTCTTCATCATGGCAAGCCAGGGATGGATGAACTGAAAAGTCACAATTTTCGGAAAGAAATTATGAAACTTTAATTATGACATTCTATGGCTTGTTATATCCCAACTGGTTAATTCTGGTCCCTGAGGATAGCTTTTGAACAAACTACTGTATCTACTTAACTGATTAAAAAACAACATAAAATACAGTACCAAGCCTTTAAAACGATGATTAAGGGCATCTTTTTAAAGGGCTGTAGGAGTATATTACAAGCTACCTAGCCTTGTTGTTAAAAATGATACCCTGGCTTTTTTCAAGAAATGGCTAGATGGGATCTTCAGATTAATTATCTACTAATGACCAAAAGAGCTAAGTGTGCCAAACAGCCTCCTCTCATTTCTAACATTTCTCATGTGCTTATGACAAATAAAGCCTGGGTTTTGGCTCTACAAGTCTAGGGCGGTTGATCTTATGTATGAGCATTGCAAAAAAAAAGAAATATTTTATAAAAGTTGTGGAAAAACCCCAATTTTATATTGAAGGCATTATGCATTCAGTTTCTGAACAAAAAATAGTTGTTGTTTTTTCATATTTGCATACTTTGGCCTCTACTATGGAGTGAAGTAGTATACTCCAGTATGGAGTCTGTATATTTAGTCTGTGACTTTTTTCCAATTGGGAAATCTAAACATGGCAGTTTAGCATTGTGTGACAATGGGAGACAGCACCATTAGAAGAAAACAAATTTTCTTATAACAGATTTTGGGCCCATCTGCCATTTTTCACTGTTTTTTCACTGTTTTACCTGAACAGTAAAGGCAATTGGACAGTGTAGAAGACTTTTCATCAATTTGCCAAAAGGAGCCCTGCAAAAAGGTAACATCGAAATATACTTGAATTTGTCTTGGAACTAATGCGAGCAATAGGCTGCACTGATTAATATTTGCCATTGCACTTGTTTTTCAGTGACATTTTGGCCAAACATAAGATGAAAAAAAAACTACATATGGTGAGCAGCAAGTTGAAGGGATAAAGTTTATGTATAATCTGTTCTTTTCTCATGCAGTAGAAGTAAAAATAGTACTATAAACAAATTATTAAAGGAGAAGCTATGGTATGATATTCAATCTTTTCAAGAGAAATGTATTAGCTAATCATAGATCTCAGGACAAAATGTGATAACTGGGTTCAAAAATGACTTTATTCTACATAAAACAATCGGAGCTTATTTTTTATAATAAAGTCTGAGTAGCATAATAACATTATGTCACATAAAAATGTTCAACATCTGAGTAGCAGTGTGATTAAATTATGTGGAATTTTATTCATAAACAACATTCTCATGCAATGCTGTATTTTAAGATTGGCTAAGAGTGTCCATAAACCGTAATCACTAAATATTGCACCAATAGTGTGTATAAACAAACTAAATATTTTCAGAGAACTAAATAATGATCACCATGAACTTTACAAACAGTCAGGGATATTATAACTTCATAAAGAATCCTCATACATTTGCTAAATATTCAATATATTTTAAAGATTATGAATATCTAGTGCTCACCTTTTTAATCCTTTTAAATAAAGATCATTTCATGTAAATGTGTCCAATGTTTTATGCATTTTGAACTACATTACTTATATACTGAAGTACCACACATAAATACAGTATAAAGATCAGTATGTACAGTAAGTACTAAAACTGACAAAGAGAATGTATAGAAAGAAAACAAAACGTAACAAGCTGTTTCAAGGAGCTGTAGTCACTACATTAAATCCAATTCAAGACAGTTTCCAAAAATAAAACGTTGCCAGCTTCTCTTCTAATACAAAGAATTACAGTAGCTTGCATTTAAAGTAAGCATATCTTTTGAATATTTCACATTGCAATATCATCACTGTCTTTAAACTGTCTAAATATGTGAAATATGTTTCACCTGTCAACTTTTCTTTATAAAAACACTCGACTAGTTTGCAGTTTTATGTAACTAAAAGTTGTCTCCTTGCAAATGAGCAAAAGCGATTATAAAATAATGCTTCTGAATACCACTGACCTTTAAGGACCTTAATTAAAATTAATACTTTCTGTTTTTGATTGTCTTTTTTTTTTGTTTTCTGATTGTTTAGTTGTGACCGTGTTTATTTAACATTTTGCACCATTAGCAAAATCTATTCAATTGTTTCAATCCCCTGCCCCAAAAAGCAAACTGTTAAGATTTTCTTTAAAATAATTTCTTTAAATGGGTTTCACAGTTAAATGGAATCAGCTCCCATCACTTCACATGTCAACATGTATCAGAATTAGGCCACTGAGAAACAAAATGAAACTAAAATGTCATAATACAAATGAAATGGACAATACAGTATCTGACACTGTGTGCAGAGCAAAGAAAAATATTAATTTTTGAGGCATTCCATAATAAAGTCATATTAAACTGCTGAAGGAATGTCCTGTATATCAGTCAAGAATAGAACTTGTTCTATGGTTAACTGGATCAAAATTGGTACAGTATTCAGAATTTCATCTATTTCTAATTAATGGATACGTGACAAAGAGTAGATTTTAATGTGCTGACATTTAACAAAACCTAGATAGGAAAATACATAATACTTGTAATATCTAATACCAGTATTAGTGTTTTCAGCCACCAACTAATAGCAATTAATCTCTTCTGCAGAGAGCTACAGTAAAAACTAATGGACCAATATTTGACACAAAAGTGCCACCAATTGTTATTCAATGAACACTGATGGCCTAATGACCCATTTTTACAACTTAGTCAGCAGATGATGGTCTCTACCCTGCAATGAATCACAAAAAATCTGAACAATTAAAATAATAAAAAAATATATTCCTGTACAAAAGAGACCTCTGTTTTGAGAAAGTCACTAAAAGAAGACAATGCTGTGAGATATCTTAAAAAGAACAGATCAATTTTCCATCCCGTGATGAAAGAGATTTAGAGTTTATTTCCCCTTTGCAGACGATGAGTGCATTGGCAAAATTCCTCCTCCCCCCACGGCTGAAGTATGATAAATAACAAAGTCAAAGAAAATCCCCTGCAAAATAAATGTCACACAAGCTCCCTCATGACCCTGCCACTTATTATCAGAGCATTCATGCTTTGTAGGAGGTCAGGTGTACATCCTTTTATTTTTACAGTTGCTCTCGTCAGCACTTCAAAGTCATCAAAAACTTGTGTGGAAGCCAGAGAAAAACTAAAAATGTGACAAGGAGCATGTTGGTTCCTCGGAATTTCCTATAAGCCTGTCTAGTTCCACTGGACTGAATAAAGAAAAAGAACAGCACTGTTTTTAGATATCTTACACAATAAAACAAGAACTCACTTTACAACAGAGTAAAAGGTAGATTATGTTCAGGCAGCAATTTTCTGCCTGAAGTGCTTTCATGTAAAATGTGATGAATAGCTTTCATCTGTAGTAAAGAAGGAGAACACCTACAAACCCAAGATTCAGCTACTACCGATTTGCTTGATTGTAAATCAGCCCCATTTACAAAGACATGTACGATTACAACAGACAAGCTGACACACTTGTCTCTTATGATTGGACGTCACTTTTCACTCCGGTGGGATTCTGCATGATTGCACTTTTAAAAATGAAAGCTGGCACATCACAGGAATGAAACGTTCTGAAACGGCATCAAAAGAAATGTCTATTCAAAGTAGCCCTCTGGAATTCACAGAGAAAAAAACAAGCTACTTTAAAAAAAAAATAGTTCCCTTTCATTTTGCAAAAAGGTGAACAGCATGAGCACCACCAGAATGACAATGTCAAGTGGCATTTGGAACCACAAGTTATAAAGCAGTAAACAGTATGTGGCCAGGAAAACATAGTGTTATATTTTTTTCCAAATCAATACTTACTTTTACAACCATGGCACTTTTCATTTTGAATAACATGAGAGAAAAAATATTTTAAAAAATGAAATATATCACCTTTATAGTTTGCACTGTACGCAATCCTTTCATGACTACGGCTCCTTCACTGATGTTATTCTTGGCAATAAAACCTCCCAGAAGAACTAAGATAAATATTTTACTCACCGCAATAAAATATTAACAAAAATCAACAAAATCAAAGCAATAGGAATATTAAAGTCTGTAAAATCTTGACCTTACCATTGATATGTCTGCTGTTATATTTGAACATACTGCATACAAAATACCTGAAGAAGACTCAATAGCCAAAATACTGTGTTTCTTCTTTCTGTTTTCAGCATAACCTTTTTTTATTCCTTTGCAAAAAACACATTCATCTCATTTATCATTTACTACAATGCAACTGCAGGGTTTCTTTTCCCACTGTGAGACATCAAGGTTGAGTGTTGGAGTGAGAAGACATGTTTATGACACCCAGTCCATCCATTCAACCATTCATTTTCCGAACCCTTTATCTAAAAGAGGGTCGCAGAGGAACCTGAGCCGATCTCGGCAAGCAATGGCAGGATACGCCCTGGACGGTATGCCAGTCCATCGCAGGGCACACACAGACAGTCATGTTTTGCAGTAGCCAATTAACACCCCAGTTATCGAATCCAGGACTCCAGCGCAGTGAGGCAGCACTGCTAACCACAGTACCACTGCTGCCCTGACACACAATCACACACAAATTATCCTTGAGTTTAATAAAGATCCTGAGATTATAGATTTTATTTCATCACGTCTGCTAGATCTAGATTTATAACCCAATATACATATGAAATAAAATTTCAAAACAATAGGAATTGTCTTGACATTTTACTGTAGGTAGTTTATACTGTGCAGTGGACATCAATGATAAGCAGTGTGCTATCAACAGTGGGGGTGTTATGGAAATGTTCATACTTGTAAGTAAATGCTGATGAAATTTTTTCCTCACTTGGGGAAAAAAATTGTCCATTTTCTTTCTTGCTCGAAAGTAGCATTAACCTTTTGGCTGATATAGCGCGACCTCAGTTGTGCTTCCTTATTGCTCCCACAGAATATGAACCCTTATATCTTTGTATTTTTCTGCTTGATTTCATAGAGCAACGTCTAGCTCAGTATTGACAAAATTGATTACTCTCAATTTAAATTTAAAGACAGAATAACTTCCCTAAATGTGCCTAGTTTACTAGCCTGTCTGTATGCTTGGCTAAGATTCTGCATTACAAAACAATTGATATTTTCCAGAAAGTATTTGACAAAAATTCCTTTAGACTTTAGTAATGATTAATTATTTTTATAATTGTACTGCATTAATTTAAAGATGTAGGTCTCATTATGACAAAAATTTAGAAACGTTTTGCCCATGGTGCATATTGTAGCATATGCAAGAAATATTAAATTAGGCAATAAGAAGATGGATGTGATATCTATTGTTCCTTTATGTTTTATACTTGCTATTAATCATCTAATTAAATATTTTAAAGTGGCTCTGTGTGGTTTTTTCTTGTCAAAGCTCTTCTGCACAATATCAGCCCACTTTATGATGTAACTAAGCTAAGATCTGTTATAACATGAATTGTGAATGGGACACAATTTAAACACTAACCATAGCAACGTAGTCATAAAAGTACAAACACAACATCCCTAGACGTTTGAGCACAAGACAGTCCACTACGTGTTACCTTAGCCACTAAAAACAACTCTAAATTCTACATCTCCACTCAAAAGATCATAATAGCATATTTCTGTGTACTTTAGACATCATTTGTTCCTTTCACAGACATCATCACGCTGGAAACATCTTCCACAGATGAGTGCCCACGTCATTCTTCTAGTTGTGTCATCAGCTAACCTCTCCTCAGCTCCAGCCTCGCCAATTTAAAAGAGCCAAAAGTTTGAGCATAAATTCAGCATGGAACAATAATGAGATAGTTGCCAGTTGAGTGATACTGTATATATCGTGTCCGAATGTCTGTAATAAGTTTCAGGAAGGAACAAAAGGGGGGTCACAACGCCCTCCCAAGGTTGCTCAGGCTGCATTATGGCATTTCATATGAAGTTAATTAATTAAACAACAGAATTAGCTAAAGGTGCAGAGCCACTAATGAGGAGCAATCAGAAAAGAAGAGAGTCTGCTCCAAGCTTCAGCATGGGAAGGGACTCAGAGCATATGCAATGCTATAAGAGCTGAAACGCTGCTAACAGAGGAAGGGGCTACTGGAAAAAAGAGGGTGGTTGTGGCCTTGACGAGCTTATGAGGGAAGCACTACCTGAAAGGAAAGGAGTGACCAGGCCCTGACGGAGGGAAGGAAGAGGGATTTGTACATTGGCCCATTTGAGAGAACATGGGATGTGAGACAAAAGGAAAGGTAGCTTGACAGAAGACTAACTGTGCGTGGTCACAATCATGAAGAGCTGGATGCTCATCTTTTTGACAAGCTGCATTGTGATGGAATTAGTCCTGCTGGAGTGGATAGGTCACTGTCCAGATAAAATTATATCCATGGTAGTTCATAGAATGAATGCTGTGCTGGAAGATTATGCATGTGAAATATATTGTCGTTGAAATACACTCGTACCCTGGTAAAAGAACGCTCGGTATACGAATTTTCGCTAATCCAAACATGAAGAATTTGTACCTTGTAATTCGTTATAAGAACGAAATTTCACTTATCTGAACTTGAAAAAACTGAAAGTGACCGATTTTGGCCGAGAGCCTTCTGCAAACATTTGAATTCAGCGCCACCGAAAAGCTGTTTGTTTCTGCGCGTGCGTAAGGTATTGTGGTTAAGGATGCCATGAGGCAGCAGTGCTTTCTTTACGATCACAGCGAAAGCTTGTGCTCTCGTTTTCAAAGTGTTTTTTGTATTTTTTTGTAGGTGCTGTTTATTATGGGTTCTTAAGGAAGAGAAAAAGATTCTTCAGCATAATGTTCTGGAGCTAGAATGAAAGAACATAATATTTCCAGTTTCAGTAAACGTCAGAGGGTTGATTTGAATGAGGCTGTCAAAAAGTCAAAACAAAAGGGAATAAATAAAGACTGAGGCTAGTTATTATTTCAGATTCAATAAGAGAGTAGAAGGATAGAACTTAATATAATACTTGTGAAATATCTGCTTCACATTGATGAGACTCAGATCAAGGGATTTCGCAAAGCCATACTTCATATAATCACTCAGAGATTGTAAAGATGCCCTGATTGTCTAAGTGGTCAGTTATCACCATAGTGTTATGTTTTTCTTTGTGTTTGTATGAGTATTGTAAATTAAAAAAGTAGTTTGTGTAATTGATTTCTTAATTTATGCTTCTTATGCTTCTGAATTTTATGTGTATTCAGTAAAAGTCTCTATTGTTTTCACCCTTAAAATTTACTGTGGCATGATAACTGATTTTCCAGAGTAAATGGCTTTTGAAATGGCTCTGCAAAGATTATTGAGAAGAAGTGCACAAGAATTAAATTTGCACACACATACAAAACCCGGCAGCAGAACATCACACTGTTAAGGGAGAGACCCATGCACACGCTTTAAAACTACATACAGCACGTGAAAAAAGCAATTGTTCAAGTAAGAAAAAAACTTTAAAACCATTTAATAAAATTTAGAATCAATCCAAAGCACATTAGACATTTACGTTCAGATTTCTATAAGTAATTAATTTTGGCATCTAGCAGTCCATATAGTACTTAATATCCAGGGAATGGCAAACAATATATTTCTAAAGCTCCCTTAAACTATCTTGTTAAGTACTTAAAATGAACTCCCCAACCTCCACATGCATTTTGGCCTCATTGACAAATAGGGGAAATGCACACTACGGCACTATTCTCCCTATCCAGAGCTTGAAGTTGGTCAAGCATACTAAACATTAATGAATTATTTTGAAATCTGGGTCAACTCAAACGGCTAAATACATTGTAGAGTAACAATGCAATGGCACTGAGTTACTTGTAATTCTGTAATTTACAAAGTCTATGCTCTAACAATTAGTCACACAACACATTCCATTTAAACTACTTTTCTTAGAGCTTTTTAGACATTTTGTGAGAATCCTAATTCTGAGGTGATTACATGTTGACAATGTAAAATAGTAAATAAATAACCATTTAAAAAACACAAAACAAAAAATAATAGAACCTGACAATGGATAAATTCAATAATTATGAAAATTAATGTGTAACATAAAGCCCTAGTCTTCAAATATGGAAGGCCTGAGAGGATAAGAGTTACACAATCTCTTAAAACATTTAGAATTGCAGCAGACATCTACCAATACCACTAAGACATTTTACAGAGAATAACTGATACCATTTAAAAGTAAACCACAAGGCAAATTCTTTAAGACAATACATAAAAACAAACTTCAGATTAATTTTAAAAGTAGAGGAAGTTGTAATCAGTTAAAATCTGATGCCCAGTTTATAACATATTTGACCTCAAATTAACCATCTAAATTAAAAAGGCAGTTCTACTGTTTTTTTATTAACTCAACACAAATAGTTCCAAAGAGCTTTACAGTGATCTTGACCTCAATAAGGAGCAAGTAATAGGTTTATTCCATGCTGAAAAAAAGTGTGGCACACCTGAAGAAGGCTCCATGGCCAAAACGTTGTGTTTTCTCTCTTCTTTCTTTCAGCATGGAATAAACCTATTACTTGTTTTTTTGCAGCCTACGCATGCTGATACAGCTAACCACCTGAATTACTTGACCTCAATAAACTGACTGGCACCCAGGAGGTTAAGTTTAAACCCCAACGTTGTCACTAAAGTTGCTTCTGCATCAGGTTCTATGAATGATTCATAACAGAGTGCTTCTGGATACCAGTCTGTGGAGTGAAAGTGGTAATTGCATGACATACTACCAGTCTCTGAAAGCTGATTTAAGGAGTGGGAAGGAACCTTGACTATTTATGTATCATGCAGCTGAAGAGAACCAGCTGAATGTGCTATTTTTATGTGGCAAACCTTCATTCTGCTATTTGGAGATTGGCTGAAGGGAGAAAACAAGAAGCCAGCACAATAGAGATCTGTTTCTCAGATGTTTGATGTCTTAAGGGATGCAAATACAAATTAATGGAAAGAGGCGTTTTAAAAGGATACCAGGGAAGAGATGGTTGTAAAGAGTCTGATCCTCCAAAGACTCTGAAATAACATTTTCTATGACATTTATACAGTAGCAATACATAATATGGCTAATATTTATTTCACATTAGACATGTTTGTGTGAAGAAAAAGCCCAAACAGTCTTCTTCTATTTTGTACATCTCTATTTTAAAGCCCTGCATCTACACAAGGGATCTTCATAGCTTGAGTGAAAGCACTTTTTGAACAAAAAGCCTTCATTGTCAAAGTCCATTTGGCCTCCCTTTAAAGCACATTATAGCTACAGTTCACTTGGTCCCATTGAAATTGCCTCAGTCATGAGGGAATACGAAGTCCACGCTCAGCGATATCGTGAATGTAATAAAAAGTATTTTAAAAGGGCTTTCTCAAGTCTTTCCATCAAAATGTCATCTAAAGGCAGTCTTCACAGGGTCTTCAAATAACTGGGGCATGGGTGGATGAAAGTCAGAGATGATAGTGAAAAACTAAACTATAAATAAAGTATGAATGTGTTTCCCTGATCAGAAATATTCCTCAGTTTCTTTCCTCCCTTTTAAAATTATCTATGAAAAAAATAAAACCACAAACAGAAAATATCAAGACCCTCCTGTTGTCAGCTTCAGCAATATGTTTTTAATAATATGTTTTTTTACAAAGGACAGATGCACCAACATCTGTGTTCGCTCCAAAGCTGGCACTACAAACACTGATGCTGTGATAAGATGCTATTAACTCTGTTGGGTTGGCCATGTTGTCTAAATGTGTGATAGACTTCAAGCACCCAAAGAAAATCCCCTTCAAAGGGCTTGAAATTAATTCAAATATCTAAGCGTTGCACCATCAAGCCAGACAGCTTCTAAAGCTAAGCAGAATACAAAAAACAGCAGATATTGAAAGACCACGCAAATACCTCATATTTGGTTTATGAGGATTCAGAACAGGAAACATGCATTACAGGAAATTAAGAAAATAAACCCAAGTTCTATAAAACAAAGCAATGGAAGACTGATCATTAATCTGATGAGGCATACATGTATGGCTTTTCGTATGAAGTGCCCAAATTGGCAGACACAATAAAACTAGACTGAGACATCATGTTTTTTCACTTTCCTTTCTAAACTAAAATATTGGATGAAACACTAAAAGTATACTCCATTCCAAAATGGAGAACCAGTAGACAGTTGTGCTTATTTTAAAAAGGTTTCTATTTAAATCTCTTATGGGGATGATTTAATTGTAGATAAGCAGATATCTCAGTATTGCCTCTCAAAACATTCAGTTGAAGCTAAAACATAAAGTTGCAAAATAAACCTAACTTGGATAGATGTTTCTGATAGTAAACTGGTCTAATTATTAAGCACAGATACTGCCTTTGCCTGCCATTTTTGGCTGATGAAACATCCTCAGACTGACTCAGCCTTTATAGTAAGGAGAGATTGCTTGTTTATTTAAGATTCCTAAAAGGATCATAACCAAATTAAGGCATATTTCCCCAAAGAGGCATTGCTTTTAAGAAGAATAATAAAATACATTTGAAATCTTGTATCTTCTATTTTACATCCTGCTGAATTACTCTATGTATTTAGGAGAATTTCTTAGGTAAAGTGATAAAATAATGACTGAATTCTGGGAACTGAAGGCCCCCTCATTTTGGACTAAACTGCAATGGTATTACTAAAATGGCCTTACTATATATGCAAGAGTGCATTTAGACTACAGTAATATACTAGATAGTGGGATTTTTATATCAGAACTATAATTGTAGTGTGTTACTAGACAGTGGGATTTTTATATCAGAACTATAATTGTAGTGTGTTTTTCTGGTCACCCAAAACATAATCAAGGCCAACTGGGCACAACAAAGAGCATCCCTCTCTTATTTTTTACCAGTGAATAAAGCTAATCATCCATTCTGAATGAGTGTTTGTACTTGATGAGCTAGCAGTTTTTGGTAGTCCTGGTAGTATTACATTATATTTAGGTGCACATGTAACAGTCTATCTTCTAGCTATGTTACAGCTAAATATGTTTTTGAATTTGCCTACCTGTTTTTGTTCAGACCCTGCAAGGGTGTGGAGTCCACAAGCAATGGTTATGTTTGGGAAGATACCTGACCATCCATTAGCTGTACAGTTTTTACTTATAAACCCTGGAAAACAGAAACAAATATATATTTACCATATAATTCAACTCAGCAGCTATTTTCCTCCATTAGAACCATTTTAATATCGGGCAGTGAGCATTAAAGTTAGAGTTCTGGACTATGTGGAAGTGCTGAGGAAAGTCATGAGTTCAAATCCTAGATAAGGCGCTGTTGTTGTACCCTTGTTCACTCATATTACTCAAATAAACACCCTGCTGAATAAAGTATTACTCCACAGATCCATCCATCCATCTCCTAACCACTTTTGTCAATTAAGGGTCACAGGAAGTCAGAGCCTATCCCAGCAACCAACGGACACAAGGCAGGGTACACCCTGGATGGGACACCAGGCCATCCCAAGGGACATACAGTAGATACAAAAACACACACTCACCATCTACGACCAATTTTCTCAGAAACCCATTAACCTACTGTACCGGTATGTCTTTGGACTGTGGGAGGAAACTGAAACACCCAGAAAAAACCCACACAAACACGAGGAGAAGATATAAACCCCATGCAGATAGCACCCAAGGAACTGAACCCAGGGCCCCAGCGCTGTGAGACAGCAATGCTAACCCCTGCGCCTCCATGCCTTCTGTGCTTTGTAGGTCATCTTTGCAAATGATAATTTGATCTCAATTTGATTTACATAGTTTAAGGATTAAAGAAAAAAAAATAAACCTGTTTGCTACCTTAACTAATTTAAGTAAGATCATACAGTAGCATACACAGCAATGCATCTCAAAGAGGTCACTGAAGGTCTGTATGTTAACCAGATCATTGGTTGTTCATAATCACTGCTTCATTAGCTCTCCTGGCATTATGTTGTAATGAGGTAACCAGCTGAGGTAAGATAATGAAATACACATACAGTAAAGGAACAAGTAATAGGTTTATTCCATGCTGAAAAAAAGAAGAAAGAGAACACAACGTTTCGGCCGTGGAGCCTTCTTCAGGTGTGTGGCACACCTGAAAAAGGCTCCACGGCCGAAACGTTGCGTTCTCTTTCTTCTTTTTTTCAGCATGGAATAAACCTATTACTTGTTCCTTTGCAGCCTATGCATGCTGACGCAGCTACCCACCTGAACTACACATACAGTAGTAGTATCTTTAGTTAAAATATGATTTATAACTTATACAGTATGTACTGTAGATTCATTTTTAATTCTGTAGCACTTGTTTGTCATTAATACAGTTGACAACCAAACATAGAAGAAGGGTATTAAATATGCTTTTTAAAGCCAAAATGTGAAAGCAATGATTCTTTCTACTGAAAATGGTCAATACTCTCTTTCCACATCTCATCATACTACGGCCCTTTCTGCAGCAATTACCCTACAGCTGACACAACAGTCCACCCCCCATTTCTCTGCCCCCGTAACAATGTCTCAATAGATATTTTTGTCTTTTTTTGTAAGGTTTTGTAAAATTACTGCAATTTCTTCCTTCATTATTTCAATTTCTTAACATAATTTAACACCCATTTATTCATATAGACACCAATCCTTCATTTAAGGTATTTAAAGACAAAACTGGGGGAAAAAAAACTTGTTTTGCTGGGTTTCTACACCCATGTGTTCATTGCACCATGATATTGTCAGATAAAAAAGCATTTTTAACTTAAAACAAGAAAAACCTATAGAAAATACAGGATTTTTTTAGGAACCGAGTACTAGCAGAGCCTTCAAAATCTAAATCAAACTCCTTTCAAATGGTGTTAAACAGGATTAAGAAATATAATATTAAGAAAATATAATACTTTGACGAATGAGACCAACCTGGAATTATGCTGTCATTCAAATGCCTACAGCAAATGTACAGTATAGCTATGTAGGAAAACCAAGTACAAAGACACAATATTGTGCATTATACAGACATTACTGCAATACTATGATGCAGATTCTATTGCCATGTGGGCTGTTCTTAAATCCGGCTTATTTCAAAATACATATTAATAAGCTTAGTAGCCAACTGTCTGTGGAATAAAAAAAAAGTACAGATTTTACATAGCAGCAACTTAAAAATAGCTTTTTGTCTCTGCAAGATACTACAAGACTTCTCAGAGCAAAGCAGCAATATTTTAATATACCATCTGCACAGCAGGAAAGTAAAATACCATCCATATTTCAAGGCTGAGAGGCTGTGTACATTACATATTTGCTATTTTGTCAACTCCAGGTAAGAAAGAAAGAGAAAACATTTTCTTGGAATCTAAAAATTAGGAAAACAATAGGAAACATAAAACATAGAAATCTAATGTACGGAGAAACTTGCTTGGTATTTTTATTTCACTCAGAGATATAACAATTAAGAAACTCATGAGATGTGATATTTATTGAGCAATTTATGAAAAAGTTTTTGATTTTATAAGGTGACTGGCATTTCACGTCAAGTTTTTTGCACCTTCTCGCAAAGTTCATGTGGGACTTCACCTGGTCCTCTGATTTCTTGGCATCTTCTGAAGAAATGCTGACAGTGATAATTTGTGATATTAAAAGTATATCCCTATTTGTATGGTACTTACACACGCATCTAAGCTGTCATAAACCAAAGATATTCCATAGACAAATCTAAACAAAGGTGCATCATAGTGTGTCATTAAATAGCTTTATTTAATTTATGTGAAAATTCACCATTATTTACTGTCCAACAATAATGAATGCCTTTTTAGAGGAACATTACATGGATTCCTGTGAACTGTGTTAAATGGACAATTAAACTATGGACACTATCATTTTTCACACAGAGTCCTCTAAGGCAGTATTGAAAAATGACAAATTTAAAAAATAAATTTCTCAAAGTCAGACACATCATTATTGTTGAAGTCTTTGCCGTTAACATATTTGGCTGACACTTTTATTCAAAGTTACTTACATTTTCACCCATCTATACAGCTGGGCATTTTACTAAAGCAATCTAAGTGAAGGAGCTTCCTTGAGGATACAACAACAGAGCCCTATCAACTATTCCACATGTACAGTAATGCAAAGACTAGTAAAAGTTATAGTGGGTATAGTGTTAGACTGCATATTCACTGTAGCTCCTTATAGCCTTAATGTCCCAAAAAATGCTCCGATTTTTGAAAAAAAAAATAATGTCACATTATTGAAATGTTTAATGTGAACACTTTTTTTCAAATAAAATTATTTCTGGATTTTAGCACTTAAGCCTTGGATTAAAAAAAACATCAGCACAAAGATTGTAGGATAGTTAAAAGAGACACACAATCAAAGGCAAAAACCAGCCAACAGCAAGTCCAAGTCACATCCTAATAAGCAGTTTTGGCACACAGATATGACAACACTGAACACAAAATGATTTTAATATCTGGGCATATCCGATGTTTAAACATCCTGGGATGACACTGCATTGCACTACAGGATAAAAACTAAATGAAGCAGTGTAACCAACAGATAATAAATCATATTAATGTGATTAAATACAGTTTAGCATCTATGATAATAACATTTCTGTGAAAGTTACCTGTAAATAATCATGGAGTCCTGTTAAAAAAGAAAACTAAAAACGTTCTGTGAGGTAATTAGGACTAAATAAAGGGGAATAGACAGTGATACTTTTGAAAATGACAAGTCTGAGGTGTACAGATATACTTATTAGCAAATAAGGGAAGGGATCTTGAAGTCTGCCAGCATAATATATCCCATTTCACAAGGACATATATTGTTGTTTATTGTGAATTAAATATTGTTGTGATTCCCCTTTTAAAATATAATCCAGGACTACGTGAAGTGACTTCAAAATCGTGTCTAGAAGAGTGTGTAAACCTTCCATTATTTGGTACTTGAAATAAACATTTAAATAAATATACTGTAGTAACAAAGCCGAAGCATTACAAGTTCAAACCACGTTTCATGTTTGTAATGCTGCTTGTAAACCACTGCACACTTGACCACAAGAAAAAAGAAATAATAAAAACAGAAATACCGTTTGTATTGTATAAGGAGCTGATCGATTTTGGACAAGGAACAGTGACTGTCTCCCCAATGTCAGCAGGATTCCAGCAGGTGATGTTATCCCACATTCCCCTGCATCCTGTCAACATAATAATGACACAATAAGAAACATATTCAATCAAAACTAGAATTCCCGAAAAGGCTGCATAGTGCAGCAATAGACCGCATCAAAGTGCTGGGGCCCTCAGTTCACTTCCAAGTTTGCTATCTGCGTGGAGTTTGTATGTTCTTCCTGTGTTTGGGTGGGTTTCCACCAGGTGCTCCAGTTTTCTTTCACACGTCTAGCGATATACTGGTAGATTAATTGGCTTCTGTGAAAATTGGCCCTGGTGTGAGTGTGTTTGTGTCTCTGTGTGGCCTGTGATACATTGGCATCCTGTCAAGAGTTTATCCTGCCTTGTGTCTGTCCCTTGCACGGATATGCTCTGGTTCCCATGAGACTCTGTTTTGGATAAAGCAAATGGATGTATAGATGCACAGAATCCCTTACTTCCGCAGTTGTCACTATTCATATGGCAGCATGTTCGTGTTTGTTTAACCAAAGTTCTCCATGTAATGTCTTGCTGAGGGGAGTGTGTACCAAGACATTTTTTTTTTCAAATATCCTGGCGTCCCACTCAGTTGTCATGGATTATCTCCCATCACTCACAGGAAACAGTTGAAAAATATTGTTGGCATAATGCACTTTCCTAACAACACATAATGCACTTACCAATACACAAATGGAAAAAAAAAACGGTAGAGTAAAAAAACAACATTTTTCACTTTTCATTCTACAACATTTCTCACTACCAGAAAAAAATAAAAATTAATAACTGCAGTGTTTTTACAGAGATTTTGGACATTTGCTCAAACACGTATTACCAATGCTAATCATTTAAAAAAACAGAATATTGAAGTAAGCTAGGTTGAATAAAGTACATGTTTAAAATATAGAAAATATGAATAAATGCACACTTCAATTCAATGTTTCAGTAAAAGGTTAATAGTCTATTTCCAAAATGAATTCTAATTGATCATCCATCCACAACAAAAACAGAACAATAAAAAATAAACTGGTGAACATTTACCTATTCTATTACCATGAATAATAGAGGGTGCTTTGTTTCTTTTACATGTGTTAGTGTTGTTTAACAAATGAGATTTCAGGTGTTTACTGTCACTAATATTATTGGTTGGAATGAATGAATAAGAAACATTTTTAATTTGGTATTTATACAGTATGTTCAAAGATTGACATTCTGATTACAAAGATCTAGCTAGAGAACATTTAAATCTGCTTACTTTATGAATGCATTGAAGTCATGCAAATACTATTTTAACTGGAACAAATATTACTGGGCATTTAAAACTATTCTGATGCTGCAATTGATGTACGGTCTTTTGTACATATACCGTATAGTACTGTAGCTTTAATGTAAGGATAACTGAGAAGCTGGTTGTATCTCAGGAAAATAATAAATACAACTATCTGTGTTCATTAAAGTAGACATGCATAATATATTAACAACAATTCTAAAAACACATTTACTTTAATTATGAGCCCCTCCAAATTTTCTGTAATGCTATACATTGGGGATTCTAAATTTTATTTCAAAATTATTTGTGATCTGTAAAAATATAAAGACATAAATTGTGTCAGTGAATAATGGAATATTTTTGTTTTTGCTAACAAATATGAGATTCTTCTTACATATACTGTAAAACTCCATTGATGTTTATGTCACGGACGTCCAAAGGGACTAACCGTGGGGAGCAGGAGAGCGGAAAAAGACCCATATGCGTAGCGGCGAGACGGGAAAAAGGCCCGGGCTCATTAGTGCAAAGAGTTCGGGAGTGCCGTATAGAAAATCTATGCCCTCAGGGAGCGGAGGTGGGGCGCCCTGGTGCTAGGCGGGTCTCAGGACATCCGAACGTCAATGCTGAGCGAGGGCAGAGTGCAAGACCCAGAAATATATAGCCCAAGGGAAAGAGAGGGACCGGAAGGACAGCAGACCAGAAACTAGGGACAGGACAGAGAAGGAGCGCCCTCTGGCTGCAGAGGGCGTGACAGTTTAGTTAAATGGTAACAGGTTGTTAAGCATTAGTAAAGTATTATTTGGATCCTCTAACTTAATACTAAACAATTTGTTTGACTGCAAGTTCAGGTCCACTTTATCCAGCTGTTGCTGGTACATCCTGTTAGCTATAAGTCACTTGTTCCTGGTTATGGTTGTGGCAATTCAAAACCAACATTCCCTGCTTGTCAAGAGATCAATACCTGTATGTCATCGGTATGCTGGAGCCTGGATTAATTCAGTGCACTGTCACTCGCCAGCAATCCCTAACGCCATAAGAATTTATAACCGAATAGTCTGTCAAGGATAAACCGCAATCTGGGAGATCCTGAGTCAGAACACTTCTCCACAATCAACATGTCCTCCTCAAAGTGTTATGGCCTGGCCAGGTGTGACTTTGTACTACAGAACTTGTAGTGCTTGATGGCAACCTGATTACACAGTACAAAGCTGATGAAGTCCTCACTTCCTGCAAGCATATCCCAACGACAGGACAATGCTCTCCTCATGCTGCTTGTGTATTAATTGCTTCCTTGTGAAATGAGAACACGAGAGATATGCCATGGATGTCCTGCCCACTAGGAAAAGTGTGAAAATCCTATGGTAAAACTGCTACAGTTAAATACAGTATTTTAGCAGTTGAATCCTTCCAATCAATCAGGCCAACCTTATTAACAGAAAACAAAAAAACTTTTGCATTCTCAAAAATACAAATCCTGAGAATGGAGGGAAATGCCATTAAAGCAAAAATTTGTCTCCTTAAATGTCAGGGTAAATTTGTATCCTACATTAATACATAAGAGAGGTCAAATATGAGTCAAATATGCACATAGTCTGTCATAGCTTGTGCATTTAAACTAATTATGCTTGAGTAGAAGAAAGAGAGATTCTCAAAAGAATCAAGCTCTTTGCTACAGTAGATACACTACTCAAATTATTTAAAATATATATTTTATTAATAATTAAATATCAGAACTGAAATTATTCATATTGTTTGCTCAGGGGATGTTTTATGCAATCACTATGAAGTGACTTGGAAGTGACCTGGAAAAAAAAAATAAAGACACACAGTACAGTACTTTAGCCATACATGCTGTATACTTAAGGATGTACTGTAATTATCCATTCAAAAATCTTATTGGGCAGTTGCAGTTCATTTCTGATATGTAATAGGAAAGATTTAGTCAGATCTTATACATATCTCAGCAGATAAAGGCTTAGTACACGATAGGGCTGTAGATTAGGGATTTGGTGTTTGATTTTAAGGTGAGCCACTAGCCAGCTGTGCATACAACTCTCACAGTTCGCAACTAGATGAGTACTATTGATGGGTATGAAGTTTTTTGGGTTTCCTCAGTTCCCTGTGCATTCGCTATCTGTGTGAGCATCCATGAGTATATAATGTAATGTTAACCGTAAGGGTAGTGTCTTTGTCTGATATCTTAGCTGTGCTATTGTTTGTCGCAGGCATTTGGAATGGAAAAACAAAAACACAACCTTATTGAAACTGTCAGTCCCACATTTTAGAGGAGCTGTATGTGTGTGTCCATCTTCACTGTTCAGAAGATGCTGCAGTGAATTTAATAGACTAACAAGTTATTGGAAACATAAAAAGGCCAGTTCCACATTAGATACGGAGCAGTTTCAATATTGGGGACACATCATTCGTGACCTTTTCTATTAATGGACTTATTAGCGGTGCAAAAATGTTTTCAAATTTTTTTTAAGATTCTCAAAGCCAGAATAATGAAAGCCAGTTTTGCTTCAAGCACCTATTAAATACTTAATGTCTAGAGGTATTTAAGATACTTATCCCTAGTGTTATTTGTAACAAAAATACTGAGAATACTAAATTCATTACGGTACATTACTCTTATTTTGTCATTCTTTACTAAATATGGTGAGTAGTGATGAGTATTGCAGTAAAAAAGGGATTTTCTTTTTAAACAAGTTAAAGGCTGGTCTTTATATCATGCAGATTATATGAATCAGGCACATTACTAGGACTCCATCGATGTACAGTACCACACAAACCCTCACATCCAGATCCATTATCATATACCAGGAAATCCCCCTGCCTTTATTTTTTTGCTATAAATTATGCCTTTTCTCTTTTGTGGGTGACCTAGTTGCAGTGGGTTATTATAATGCAATCATAAAAAGCAACAATTTCATCAGTTACTTGTGTCCTTCAACTTTCTTTATGCTTTCAATGCTGTCCATGACTTCTTGTAAAATTGATTTTATCTTGAAAATAGGACAAATAAGATATAGATACCATATATAATGCACATATCTAAAGAAGTAAAGGTAAACAATGTAAACTATAGTTAAAGAACACAAATTTGGTCTGAAAATTGGTTTAAATAGCAGCTCAAATGTGAAATGCCTGTTTCTACATATAAATGCAAATATGTAGTTTTTTATTTATTTTTACATAAGCACACCCCGTTATTGATCCTCCTTATTTTTCTATGATTTTATAGTGATGTAAATTAAACTTTTTCTACATCTACAATATAAGCCGGAGGGTGCATGACTACAGAAGTACTGATCTGTCATTTTCACCCCACTGAATATTAAAAGTCTCATGGCTTACATGAACTTCCTTCATCAGATATATGCTTGAGATATAATGCTAATGGTCTTGCAAAGACCTTGCAAGGGACTGAATATCATTACAAATACCTGCTACTTCCATTGATAAGAATGACATCTTATATTCTTGTATAATTTCTCACAACATCAGATTCAGGTGATTTAAAAATATGAATATGATCATCATCTGGGGGTGTTTCTGCTTTCAGCATTATCCAGATTATATCACTGACTACTGTTTTCAGTTCTCTATATCTTGCAGTAGTCTGAAAAGGCCGGGGTTATGTACAGGAAACAGTAATTTGCTAAAAGATATGTAAGATATGCATGACTTAGTGAACATTTCACTTTTCCAGCATTCTACGTTTCTGAAATTATACTCTTGCATGTAAGTTGTTGTTTTGATCTTATTTTTGTCAGCCATATATGACTGGCATTTCTTCTGAAATCAGTCACATGTGTTTGGGGAAAAAATGAAAAATTTGCCTTCATTGGTACTTTAATAATGCTGAAGCCATAACTGTTGTGGTTGCCTGTGGATTTATGGATCTCTTGAAAAATAATTCTGATACAATTGGACAATTGTTTTTGTTTTCTTGTTTCTGGGGTGCTATCTGCCTGGTTTCTGGGGTGCTATCTGAATGAGGTGAGTATGCTTTCCACTATGTTTGTCTGGGTTTCCTCCAGGTGCTCCAGTTTCCACCCAAAGTCCAAAGACACTTTGGCAGGTTAATTGGCTTCTGGGAAAACTGGCATTTGTGTGAGTGTATGTATTTGTCTGCCCTGTAATGGAATGGCATTCCATCCAGTGTGTATCCTGCCCTGTGCCCACTGCTTGCCAGGATAGGCTCCTGCTCCCCTGTGACCCTGAATTGGTTACAGTTTAAAAAAAACAAAACATGGATGGATATTACATTTGTTACTACAGTAGTTTGGCCAAAAACTCAATAGTTATAAATCAGACAAAGAACTCATATGATATGTTATTTCTAGAAAAGAAGCCCAAATTGGAGTATTGACTGTGGTTTCACCTTTAAAGGTATTCCCAGTCCTTTAGATAATCACTGAGGATTCACTTGTCTGACCAGTAGCAAACCCTCAGTAGAAAGTCAGTATTTCGCTACTGTCCTTGACAGACAAAGCTTAAAAAGTAAGTAGAGGCTGAGAAGAAGGAGGCAAAATCACAGTTCTATCTTGAGGTGTTGTAAAATAACATAATTGCCAGACAAGATATATTTTGTGTAGGAGTTATTTTATGTACCTTTTCAGAGCAGGGGAGAAGGAATGAGATCCAAAGTTTTTAGCCATTTCCTTTCTCAATCTTGTTGTGTATGTTTAAATATATTGACTTTAACTGGTCGACATGTTTCACTTAATGACTGGTCATTCTTTCATCCATTAACTTACTTAATCACTTTGATGTTCCAGAACTCCATTCAATTCAGTAAAGCAGAATCAATGAATTAACCTCATTGTAATTGACCTATTTTGCAAATGTTTAGAATGAGAGTAAGAGAGGGGAACTGTTTTCAGAAAATGTCAAGCTCTCACTAAATGTCAGTTGACAGATTTTTTTGTGACAACTGGGTATATATTTGGATATATATAATTACATGAACTAAAATGTATTTGTTTAATGTATGATAGATTAATAGATTTTGTTTACAGATTATCACAACATTTATGGTCTGCTAGAACACAGAATATATTATTGTTGAAGAAGCGAGGAAAGTTTTTTTTATAAATGTCTTGATCTGAAACTGTAAAAATATGACAATACAAATATTTATTTCAACTAATGTTAAGGGTCAGTTCTGTTCATTGTGTTCTTAAAAACAGAACCCTGTACAACCCTGCAAATAAGGTTTTACTAAAACTCATTTTTAAAAGTTAACGTGCTATGTTATTGCACCTGGATTCTTCTGATACAAACTGCCATGACATTTTGAAACATCCTGTACATTCCATTTGTTATTGGGAGTTGATTCTAGTTTAATTGGTTTTTGGGTTTTGTTTATCTGAGTAAAACATAAGTGTAATTACCATTCTTGGATTAAGGTGCTATGAATCTACAGCCTTTACTAAAGGACCATTCTAGCACTATTCTGGTCCAAAGGGTTCAAATCTACCATAGGCTGCACTAAAGCGTTCCAAATTTTAATTAACAAAAAACATTTCAAAGACTTTAACATCTGGGTTGTTTAAGACTTCATTGTAGAAAGGCAAAATGATATACGTACATGTATTTTTAGGCAATAATTAAATAACTGCTTACAATCCGAGAAGCCTATAGGATTCATAAAGTTTTTTTTCCATCCAATATTGAAAGTGTTGCTCATGTTCAAACACAGACTGGAAACGTTATTCTAGAAAGGTAGTGTGACAAGAAAAACTTGCATTTGTATAAAATAATTGGGTTCCTGTGTTAACAAAGATGATGGTCAGAGCCAATAGAATTCTTATGACCTGCAGCACTGGTTGAATTAAAATTGTTCAGATTTCATCAACAAAAAGTTGATAAAACTTGCCCCTAGTGATGACATTGGCATACTTGGCACCAGAGCTCTGACACTGTCAGGAGGTCACTTTTGTTTTTACAAAAATTCTTATATGTTGCACACTTTTTGTATGCACTCACTTACACCCAGTTTCTTATACTCTTCAGTTTAACTCTTCAATGAGCACCATGTACTAGAGCATTCACATTTATTCCCAAACTCTTCACTTTTTACTTAATCAGCAAGTACTGATTAATTCAACTCAATTAACGCCATGTCATCAAAGTCTCACTCCTCACTTCACTTTTACACAATATGACACTAGAGCATTTTCTTGGCTTGACCAACCTGTTCTCAGCCTTCTCTTCAAAAAATACTGAATAACTTTTACAATCACAAATTTTCATGGCTGATCCTGTTTGGCCATGGCTGCCTGATCACTATTTCTATTTTTTGTTGTTTCCAACCTTGATGTGTATTATGTTTGCAAGCACACCACTATCATCTGATAGTGTCATTCATACTAAGATAGCCACAGGACCTCCATTGTTCTCAAAACTCAGACTACCTCTGCCCTGAAAACTTCTGCATTGACTGAAATGAAACATGTCAGATTTCATTTACTCCACACTTTGGAACATATTTGGCTTATTCACTATCATTACTTTCCCCATAACTGTATCTGCACGAAAACACACCTAACACATATTAAGGTAGTATATCAATTTAATCAAATCAAATTAAATATTCTGCCCTGATTAAGACATTTAAAACTCTGAGCTCCCAAATCCTGGAAAAACCTTCAAAGTAGAAGCATGGTCAAAAATGTAAGATTACAGTTATATACCGTTTGGGCACCCCTGATCAAATTGCGTGTTTCACACAATCTCAAAGTAAAAAGAAGTTAACACAACCTCTGCAGGATACAAACTTTAGCATGATATATTTCTACACATTTTAATACAAAATTACAATTTATTTGCTGAATTTAACAGATGAAAAAAATAGTAAATGTGGCATGTGATCCAGTTGATACTGATATTGGACAGACCAATAAGTTCATGCAGAGAGACAACGATCTTTATGCTTCTGTACTGGAATTACTTGTCCCAGAAAATCCGTTTAATCACATGATGTAACAGTGTTGGAGTGTGCAGACCACGTGAAGATTATTTGTTTAGTCTGTTCATCTACATTATAAGCAAATACAGAAATATTCAACATTATCAATAGCACCCCAACTAAATAAATACATTTTTCAGACACATGCATTTAGAAATCTTTGTGTGACTGCACCAAATGTAATGAAATACTGTACTGTACATCTGATAGCATAATGAAAGAAAATGTATCAATCAATATTCCAAAACTACATAAAAATAAGATAAATATTTTACATATTAAACTTATTTCTGATATCTAAAATTAACATAATATATATCAATAACTTATTTTTGTTTATTTTAACTTATTGTTTATTTTAAGAGAGTATTACATAAACAGGTAATTTTTTTTAACTTTGTAGAAAAGCAACCAGTTGTCTTCAGATTTATTGACTTTTTAAAAAAAGCAGGGCTGGAATGGACCTTTGAGAAATACTAGACAGTAAGTAAAATGCTGCTAATGTGTTATTTTCCATCTGTCTGCTTGTATTTTTTACACTGTGCTTGCTACCACTGCACCAGAAACTAAAGAGGTCAAATGATTAATGCCCCGTTGCAGACAATGCAGTGACTGGAAAAGAAGGAATAGAAGAATCATCTAAAGAACAATAACATACTTAACAAAACTAAGCTCTCATTTTCAGCCGCAGTCTCACAAATCTCAGGTACAGGCACACTCATTCAGCTCTGTTTTATGAGCATGTCAATGAATAAGTCAATAAAAGCCCTACTGTATATCTCTCTAAACCTTTCAACTGTTCTAAATACAACAGACAGCAGTGTACTGCTACATGTGATACTAGATAGTTACAATGCCACCCACTAACTATATCTCATTTAAATTAAAACTACTGAATGTTACTAATGAGAGTAAGTAAGCTGTGAGTAAAGAGTGGCCAAAATACCTCTTGTGTAGTACCTGGCCCTTGTGTATACACAACCTTGGCTTCCAAATGTATTTATCTGCTTCACTTTTGATCATTCTTTGTTAGTCGCTTTGAGCTGCCATGAAGCCGTACTACAGTAAAATGCGATAGAACAGATTACGCGGTTTCAGTTTACTCAAGATTGGCCATTTTGTGACTTGTGTATACTGTCCTTTTTTGAACATTCTTCACTTTGCAGAAGCCCTCAGGGTCTTCCAGTCTGAATGATTTTCTCTTGTGAATTTGCCTTCAGTTAGAAATACAAATTTTCTAGCGAACCAAGTTCAAGTGATAGGTGCACATGGAAGGAGTATAATGATGCTGTTAAAAACATTAGGAAACCTCTTCAACCATTGCGGTAACTAATTCAGAAAGTAAATCTTCTTTCCATTTAACAATTGGGTTTTACACTTGTGTACTTCAAAATAGTGTTGTGCTGGTTTGGCTTTTTAACATAGAAATTCTGTTTTTTGACTAAATGTATTCGCTAACTCACTCCTTTAACTTCATTACTTGTGCCAAATATATTCATGGTTTCTCGACCAATGTCCAAAAAAATATTTAGTCCATCTGCCAAAAAAACGATGGCCATCTTCCATAGGTCATCTTCAGATGCCTATTACACAAATACAATTAAATTTCTTTTAGCATAAATAATGGAAAATAGCTGAATATGAACAAAGGTTATGCAGCTGTTTAGTATATTACTGCATATTTAATTATTATTTTTATGAGCAAGAAAAAAATTGTGAGGAAGAAAACACTAATGTATCAGTATCTGAATCCTAAAACCCAGTGCAATAGTACATTGATATTTGAAGCTATCTGTTGAAGAGATGTATTTCAGAGTAAGGTTTCACAATAAATGAACTTTACATTTAAGCGGATGCCTAATGCCCCAAAGCTCCTTAAGAGTTCATTGTACTTAAATCTCCCCTAATCCTCCTTTTTGGAGCTTCTTTACGTTAACTGAATCAGTATGAGCCGGAACATGAAGAGAAAAGGTAGAGATTACTACAGCTTTAAAAGCCCATATTGAACAGAAATACAAAAAATATTGTGAAATTCTTAAATACAAAAAGTGGAAGCTAAATTATCTACATTTCTAAACTACGTATTTTTTATTTTAAATGTTTTAGAATATACCATATATCTCTGAACACTGATATTTTTAGGCATAAAATAGTAATTCATGGCTGGACTTAAGAAGAGACACCATTTTATTTTATATGTAATTTTTACATATATCAGTGAACCTTTCAAATCAAATTTAACAGCAGGTGTTTTTGCATTGTTTTTGCATTGTGAATATATTGATAGATGCATCCTCTATTTTGAGAATTTCTGCCATATTTGTTCAGCAACCAGCAGTTCTTCCATAATGATACTACGTGAAGTAAATGATCAATCCAAAACATCAACTCATGCATTTTCTGTCAGAATAAAAGCAAATTAAGAAAATGTTCTTCTTATCATACATATTACATATAAAGCATGACCTTACTATGCCATTCTATGCCAAGGTACTGGGCGGTTTTAAAATACAATTTTCAGGATTTTTAGCACTATCTGTTAACCAGATATTATTGTGTACATTTCTTTTTTACATAAACACCTCTTTTAAAATATAAAAGGGATTTAGCTGAATATGTTGATTCATCTAAGCAAGGAAAGGACATGATGTTTCATGATATTTACATAATATGAAGCACGTTAAGTACTTTTCAAATTACACAGTACAATCTTCGAATAAAAGAGTAGAATTCAATGTTCAGTTTTGGTATGTTCAAAAGATGAAGAAAATTAAAGATTGGAGGAATTTGGTTGAGAAAGCTTCGTCAGTTAGATTAACTGACCCATTTTATTTTGATTTGAGGAGAATATAAATAATAATGACAAGATTCATACTCTACAAATTTACTGACATAGCCCCAATGACTACTTTAAGATTAGTTTAAATGTAAGGACCTTTAAAATAAGTGTATGTACTTTATTTTGAACCTGTTACAGTGACATAATCCCCCAGTAACTGAGACTACTTTTGCATTTCACTGTTTAGTGAATGACAGTACTGAATGTGGTTTTATATCCTCAGGTGACTGTGACTACAGCTGGGCAGCTACAGTATGCACCCACCACATAAGGCAAAGTGTCTTATGTGTGTGGAATGAACTGTGCAGTCATGTTGTTGAATGTGATTCCCTGGAAAACTAACATGCTCACAATCCAGTGAGTAAGACTTCTATGCTCTTATGGGAACTTGTGCAGTACTGATTTTCAGTGCTGGAAGAATCAGTTTTAAAGTATAAAAATCCAAGCTGAAGTTGCAGGAAAAGAAGAAAAAAAAAACAGAAAAAGAAACTATGAACTAAAATGCAGCAGATTAGCTGTTCTGTTAGTTTTAGACCTTTAGTTCATCTGCTGTTATCATTAGGTTACTAATTGTCACTATCAGGTGTGGTGAGTGTAAAGGTATATGACAGGAGTATCATAATGGGACCAAAATATGGGTACTGGACCACCACAAGTCACAGATTGACTTTCTGAACTTCTGCACAGAAAAATCAAATACATATATAAATTAGATCTCTCTTACCTTTGGAGTCTGACCCTCCTAATTTCTTCAGAATGTCATAGCATTCTACCTCTTCTCTCTGTATTTCCACAAAAAAGCGACATTCTGGGTGGATTCCATTGACCTTACAAAAAGTAAACCAGAATAATTTATCAGTTGCTGGTTGACTGATCAACATCATTATGATTCAAATTTTATTTTTTTATCAGACATTACATTATAGATGAATGAGACATACAGTAAAACTGAAATGCTGGATTGCAAAACACTTCAGATTTGTATTGGCAAGACATATCTTGCTTTCCTTTCTGACTGATGATAACTATTGAATCAAAATCATGATCTCTTAGTGAGGGACCTACTGCAATGAAGCATTTAATCAATTGTCTTCTCCTTCAAAAGTCCAAGGTTATGCATGCAAAACCTTGTTTCTTTTGGGTAAAAGACAACCATTGAGCCATGAGAGAATAACTTGAAGCATAAGACAGCACGACTTTTAAGACAAGGGCCACCTTGTCAGATGTCAGAGAGACTTCAACAACCCTGGCAATGGAGGGTGAAATCCTTATATACTGACGGATGCTGCCATATGTCATAGACATTTGGGAAGCAAAGAAAGGGCAAAGTAAAGCGCTGGCAGACAATTACTCAACAGAGACACTGTCAATGTTGCCATGTTATACTCAAGTTGTAGTATGTACTTTTATCATGGACTAACACTTGCCTTGCTCTAGGAGATCACGAAAAACAGTTGCAGAATAACCAGCGTGGGGTATAAGACAGGGTCATGTTTGCTGGCCAGAATCAACTTTTGAAACACTTTCCACTTGGAGACCTTGTCAAAGAAACCCTACTGCTCTCTATAGAGGAGGTGACAGACTGTGACAGACCTCTTGCCAATTGGCACACCCGTTCTGGGGCCAAAGCTACAGTTTAAACTGGTTGAGGTCCAGGTGTCACTGGGCACCCCCTGCTGAGATGACTAGATTCTGTCTCTGCAGAACTTGCCCTTGTGTGCTTGACTTGGCTTGCTCGGCTTGCCCTTGCGCTTGTTCTAGTAGGAATGAATGAACCGTAGAGGGCATGCACACAGTTACAGGAGTAACAGAGAAGTGTTCTTCTAAGATGGAAAAATTACATCTGATCTATGCCTGGCTAAAAGCAAAAGAGGAAGTGACGTTGGTTAGGGAATATATTTATGAAGAAAGCAAGGGCAGTAACACCATGCCCAGTGCATCATCCTGGCAGTTCTGGCTGACCAGATCACCCGAGGGCAATCTATCATGATGAGTTGTAAAGAAATTCACCACATCTTATTCCCAATTTGGTGATCCACTTCCCCTGCCCTGACCTGAATATTTGAATTGTCTGGTTAAAGGGAGGCCTTTACTGCCACTTCTCTATCCTTGGCCACCATTATTAGTTTACCTACTTTATTTGCATACATAAGTATAGCCACCATGTTCAAAACTAGTACAGAGGCGACCTACTGAGCTGCTCTACACAGTTGCTCCTAAAGCATCAATGTATAATCAGATCTTACTACTTTTGAACAAAAAGAATCAGAAAAGAGCCTCTAGAAAAGTTGGTGCTACACATTTGACGCATTGTTTTCATGCTATCAGAGAAATCTGTGGTAGTGTATTCCCAGTTTATTTAACGGACTGGTGCAGTTGCTCTGTGGCTAAGGATCTGCGCCTGTGGCTGGAAGGTTGCCGGTTCGTATCCTGCGGCTGGGAGAGGAATCCTACTCTATTTGGCAAGGCCCTTAACCCCAACTGCTCCGGGGGGCCGTATAAATGGCTGACCCTGTGCTCTGACCCCAAGCTTCTCTCCCTGTCTGTGTGTCTCATGGAGAGCAAGTTGAGGTATTTGAAAAGACAAATTCCTAATACAAGAAATTGTATATGGCCAATAAAGTGATCTAAAAAAAAATCTTGTACTGTGCATTTTGTTTATTCCAGTTATGTTTTTAGAAAGATTCGGGACCTGTTCTAAAACTGCATACATTTTTCCCCATGTAATCGGACAGGTGTCAAGAGTTAAACTAAATTCATGCATGTTTTTTTAGGTTATCTTTGTCAACAACTGTCAAAGAAAGGGCAATATAGCCTAACACTACAATTCATAATTCAAAAATATTAAGAGATTATAAGCATATTGGTAGGGAGAAAAGAAACCTTTATCTAACAATGCCAAGTAGATTTGGGGCAGTGCTCCAGTAGAGGAAAAACATTTTCCCCTTGTAACAAGAGGCACTCCCCTTTACTTCACGGTAGAAGGTCATTCTGCTTGAACTGTTAATTATTTCAAGGAAGCTTCACTTCAAATGGAGAATCTACATACTGATGATTGCTCAATGCTTTCCTCCAGCACACCCCAATGCCATTTCCTACACTGAAACAGAAAGATGGAAGGCAATTAGTTCACCTTTGCTCCCAAACAAATAGACGTTGTCACTTTAACTACAAACATGGGCTCCCAGACTACATGTTAGTCTTATCAGCATATAGAAAACATGATTTACTACCCAACACATTTGTGAACATGAGTTATTCTGAATCAATTTAATCTCCATATTTATTATATACTGTAGAGGATTTTATATACAGTAATAGGGGCTCATATTACATATGTACTGTTGGTTACATGCACACGTAAATAATCCACAAAGAAATTTAAGTATAAAATACGCTGAGACGAAAACACAATTCCCAATTACGAAAGACAAGTACAGTACAGAAACTATGCCACTTTGGAAAAATACTGAAACTGCAGGGAAAACAATCAACGTTTTCTAAACCCTCCTTTTTACTTGAGGTGAAATTTGATATTTCCTTTTCAGAGAGTGGGTGGTAATTGGGAATCCCTTGTAATGTGGCTTATGCTGCGATTTAACATGCTGGCACTGGTAAGCATACAGTACTGTACATGTGATATAATAAGTAATAATAAGTAAACAGAAAGCATATGGGGGATTCCCATGCATATAGGAGACACTGGCCTGTGAATGAAGCAACTGGCCAAACCATGTTGTAGTTGATAAGGCCTCTTGATGTTGACACACCTATAGCCTTACGGTATAATTGCTAGAAACATCCATTCTCATTCCACTGGGATTCACAGCAGAACCCACACACCTCCAAGGACACAGCGCAATGTAGACTTACAACCATCAAAGCATTGCTACTATTATAAGAGGTCAAGTAGGCTTTGCAGAGTGTTTGATGCTTTTATTTCAAAGCATTCAAAACAAATGAACAGGTCACATGAGTGGCTGTGGCTTATGTATTTGTCACAAGCTAAATTAATAGTTTCTTCGGAACAAAAGAAAGAATGTGTGCTTGTTTGTACTGTATGTATCTATGTATGTGTTAGAATAAAGGGAGCTTTTTATGCACCTACGGTAATTGAGAATTACTGGAAAGTATTATTACTTCATTTAAGACACCTATCTCACATGTTTTATTAATATGTTATTATGTTTTCCTAACAATCTGATTAATATTTATGAAATATTCATAACTAGCATGTTTATATATTGAAATGCATTATTAATGCAACAAATGAGTAATGGAACTAATCACATTTGTTGCATTTTAATACCTCTCAGAATATAAAGTATTACTAAATTTTTGCTTGTACAATGGTATGTCAGTATGTCAGTACAGTGGTATGTCAGTGTTACAAATTTTAAAAGTCAGTTTTCCTGTATTCTAATTAGATTTATCTAATTATTTTGTTTTTTGTGTACTCAATTACAACCCTAAAGTTACCCATAAATACAGATGTATGTTAAAATTATAGTAAGCAAAACATTTCCATTTTATAGTAGTTTGTTTGCTGTTCCATTTTAAACATGCTGAATAGTAGTACTTCAGCTTAAATGCTGCAGTTACAATATGTCCCTTGAGTCACTTTTACAGCCTCACAGAACTCTATTTCAAACTTAGTGCTGAGGAAGATACTCTTTTTATACTGTTAATCCCATCAAGGGACACTTGCAAACCGAGAAATCCGTGTGAATAGTGCTCAGTTCAGATCATCTCACCGAAGCCAATTCATTATAACAAGAAGAAAAACGGCTTCTTAGTGGTCCTTATCCAAAATCATCAACTCAGCTTGGCAGGGACTCAACCCAAGAAATCAATGTATCTCATACTGCATCAGACAATCAGCGAAGTAAGACCATTTACAGACATATTGTCCAATTTATTTGTGCATGTTTGTTCAGTTTGGGTGGTCTGTACAAACTGTTTCAGATCTCTGTATAAACTGTGGCCACTGATACCAGCCCATCACTTTTCACTGAGCCTAGTTGCTATTTTTTCCACTTTATGGACAGAGCTCAATAAAACAACAGTCAAACCTTAATTCCATAATGTGGTTTTAGACATGAATAGATTTTACCCTATTTACAGTGATCTCCTGCTAAGTGCATTTTAACAACAAGCAAAGAGACTGCAAACCATTTAGATTCACTGTTTCTGTCTAGCAGATGGGGCTTTCACCTTATAGAATAGTGCAATGTTCTGGGGCTTGCAGTATATCAGAAAAATGCACGGTAATTCTCTAGAGAATTCATATTGATTCATAACTTAAAAAATAAAATGCTTGGGTAATTTAGCAGACTTCTTTGATTTTTACATTAACTACATATCATTTCATTTCCTATTTTGATAGAAAATGACATTCAGTGTTTATTCCTACCACGGCACTTGACTTTAAATAACAATGAATCAATTAACAAGTGAGATTAATTTCCTAGGACTTCTCTTCCTTCCTAATGCTTGACAAAACCAACACCCCAGATACCAATTTCAGTTTTTTAACAATCCTTAGATGTAATTGAAGTTGGTTAATTTTTAAACAAAATGCTTATCCACATACTGTATAATAATTAGTATGTTATATAACAATATATACTGTAATTATTAATTATGGTTATATAGTGTTCTAATTCCCAAACGATTTCAACTGTGCTGTAGTAGGAGGGGACCCACTTCATTCATCACTGAAGTGCACCACCCAGCTAGATGACACATTAGGATATCTGCATTATTATTGCTCGCAAAGTTTAAATATAGGCATTTCCAAATAACATGCAATTTATATCATCATAAGAGCTGTGTGGACTTGTTAAAAAAAAACGTTGATTTGTTTTCTCAATGCTAATTACACCTTACAAAGGCAGGTAACTATGGTAAAAAAATGTTGGCAGCACTACATACTGTGTAAAGTGTCTGCCTCAGTTCTTATCAGGTTTTTTGGTCACTTGGCCACATACAGGAGTTTTTTTAAGTCCATTCACCAGGCAACCTAGGTAAACTTGACTTGATGTACAGTAACTGCCTCTACCTGTATCCTCATATGCCCAGGATGGATCATCTAAACAAAAGGTATTGGGTCTGGATTAATCACAATGATCCAATGGTCCACATGGGTCTCCAAAGTACATTACCAATAATTGTGGCTTATTTCTGTATTAGGTCCGGGGTACAAAGGCACAGTCTTCTGGACATTCAAGTGGTGACCTGCTACTGTAGGTCCTCTGGTGATTAACTTGAAACTCCAAGATTTTTGGCTGGGTACTTGTTTTATGTGCCACCTCCCATCTTCAAGCACCACCCAGATCATTTCTCTTATGATATAAAACGAATGCCAGCTCTTGGCAAAAGATGGAAAAAACTTTAAGAACAAATTTAATTGCATTACGACAAACTCTCTCCTAAGCACATTAATAAGGTATGGGATGGAAAGTTTGAGACAGTCCTTTGGAAAAGTACATAAAGAGAGAGTTTGCACTTCGTTATCAATTCAGTTTCTCAAATTTTAATAAATAAAAAAGCGCTTACAAATATGGCTTGTTTTCTTTGTTATTGGATGTGTATCATGCATCCTACTCCTGAGCAAGGGATAAAGAAATTAATTTTGGTTACTGCATACTCCGTTTTCAGCAAAGCTTAGAGGCAATCCATTATCTAAACCTTGTGAGCCTATAAGCAACAAACTGTTTTAGAATTCATTAAGCGTGGTAAACAAATTCAGCTCTTTATAATCAGGAAACAAATGGTACCATCCAGTTAAATTATGAATCAACAAGGGAAAGATGAATAAAGAATAAAGGAATCAAACCACATTATTTTTCTCCATATACGTAGCATCTTGATTTCTTTGAAAAGTAATCATTTGTAAAAGTAATCATGTACTTACTTTGATTACAAGTAAAAGAGTTTAACAGAATGTCCATTCATGCAAGTTACTTAAAAATCACAATATATTAGCAGTGCAGTTGTAAAGTAACTCGACTGAAGCTAAACTGAACTAATATTTCTCAATATTTTCATACATAAGAAAAGATGTGTGTATTTGTAATACCTGTTGTTTGTAAAACCAATGAGGAACACAATGCAATTTGAAGAATACCATACCTGTAAATACAACTGTCATCGTCATCTTGCTATGTTTATATTTGACTACTTCTTCTATGTTTATTTTTAGCAGAGGAAGATTGCTCTGATCTGAGCACAGTGCTGATAAATCTGGTAGAGATCATCATATGTCCCAATCAGCTCAGATATTTGCATAATAAGTCCTGCTTCTAGAAGTAAGGAAGGTATGTTTAAAAAATCCTTATTTAGGAAAGACTGCAGCAGGCTGCTAGTAACCCTCAGCCCACACAGCTTTTACTAGATTTTCTAAAAAGCAATGGGAAAAAAAGGCTACATGCTCGAAATAAAACTCAGTTCAAAGATTTCCTCACACTCTTCATTCTACTCATCGGGGAAATTAATCTTAGGAAACCCACTAAGATTACTGAAAAGACTGGACATAATATATACAGTATTACAGTATTTCAGTCAAGAAACAGCCCGGGCAAGTAGTGTATGACTGTCCTTGTTGTTATTGGGTTTGTATGCTCCTTGCCCAGAGATCCAGCCAAATTTACCAGAATGTGACCAATTCCTGGGTCAAGAGATAATAAGAAAAAATACTAGACAAAATCATTCTTAGTAAAGAAACTGACAGCTACTTGGAGTTCATTTAAAAATACCCTGTATTTATTTCTCAGCGTGACAGGGTAGGAGGCCTGAAGGCATGAATTTACAGTTGTTTGTGATCGTAGTGACAGTTACTGGAAACAAGATTATTATTGGTACATCTCAGTCGATTCAACAATTTTCAAACCTGAAGAACCTTTATCAGCATATGTAAACCCCAATGAACACTGCAGCTTTCAAAGTATTATTGCATACAACTACAAATATGCACAGTAATGTTGCTACAGATGTGCAAAATATTGTTGCCTTTTATGGGTTAATCCCTACACTCTTGCAGTGCCTCCAAACATATCAATTTCTTTATCATTGCATTTAAAGACAAAGTTGCATTTGTTACGGATTAAGGTAATGTGGTATGGCATTAGTGATACAATTTGTATTTATGTAGCTCAATAACGAATATGCAAACAACTGTATCAAATATCTGTTACATATACAGTTCTGTATTTTGCTTACAAGTCTTGTCTGTATCTACAGTACAGTAGATGATATCGTGCCTGCATATGCTCACAGCTTCTGTGACTAATACCGCCACAGAAAAAGTTTCATGGAAAAGGTTCATGTAATATTTAAGAAAATAAAAAGGACTACAAATTCCAAACATTAGATCTCAACTGTATTGTTTTTGTCTGAACCATTGACATTATGCAACCATACTTAGCATATCTTATTGATGATAAGCAGCCGTTAACAGCAAAACATGTCTTAATTGTTATACAAGTACTTATTTTTTTAATTGCAATTTAGACATGATCTTATTATGTAGTGTCTATGGGCAGTAGCCTAGTACATTTTCCTTTTTAGTAACAAGCAGTGATACAAACCCTTGTAGCTACAACACTTTCAAACAAAACTAAACCAAATGAAAGACTGGGAAATCTACGAAAAGAGGCAAATCTATCAAACTTTCAAATGCTTCAGTAGCAAGGTCTATCAACTGGTTACATATCACAATACATGCGTGCACACAGTATGTGTGGTAAATTTTCCATTGCGTAGAAAATAAAAGAGTTGTCTTTGAAGGCACTTTTTCTGTCCAAACCAACTAAGTGAATATATTCTGCACAGTATACAGTACGCTACAGTATTGTACAGAAGCCTTAGACATCTTGAACAAAATCAGGAGATTGAAAGTATTACTGAAAGATTGAGATTGAAAGTTACTTTATAGGCATTCAGATTTACTCAAAGGCTAAGCTAGTGTTTGTTACTACTATAGCAATTATTGACTGTTATTGATAATTAGATTAGTTTGGATGAAAAGAAACCAAGCTTGTTATTTAGACATCTCTAATTCACATTGATGGTAATCATGAGAAGCCAATATGAAGTACATCCATTACGTTTCCATTGAAATCGAATGGACTCATGTCAGGTCTTCCTTGACATTATCAAAATGTTTCTCTCTACACATCCATAAACCTAAAATACTGCTACTTTTCGTCGTAGAAGTAAATATTTAACAGCACTTCCTGCTTAACTTAATCCGAAATAGCTAATATTTCGGTAGAGTATCACCACAGAATTACAGTATGTCTACAGTATAAATCTATACTCACACTTCTAAAAAGTTTTCTTTAATATTTATTAAGCCCTCTGTAATATGCCCACATAATATATAATACAAACCACTTCTACAAACCACTATGGCTTTCCAAGAAACAGAAAGATGAAGAATTAGACAGACTTCAGTTTTGTACTTCTACTTAAAAATCACAATTCTGTCAGCGAATTGCTGTTTTACTGAAGGTATATACAGTACATTCGTGCATAGTAATAATGATAACGTTTATCGTTGCATGTCAATAAAAAATAAAGTTCATGCATAACATATAAAAGAACAACAAAAATAAAGATTACTTACAAAAGACAGGCACCTAAATGTTAAGAAAATTATAATAAGGGTATTTCTCATCATAATTGCTCTGTCAGCTTTCCAAAATGCGAGTACTCCGTTCAGAACTCATCGGGTTCGCTTTCATAGAATCGGGAAGTGTTACAATGAGTAGCTGTTTCCTCTTCAGTGGTCAAGCACATCGATTTATATATATAAAAAAATACACACATATATTTTTATAACTCCCAATGAAAGAAAGCAACCAAACTCCGCTCACTGTCCCAGTTGCAAAATATGTGTTATTTCAGCAGCGGAGTCTGAAGCTGTCAAAAAAAAGACGATCAAACAGAACGCGATTCCCTGCTTTGATTCGCTCACTTCTTCTGTCCCTTCTGGAGAAGACAGGCTATCCACAGCCCTGACAGTGATCGAGTATGTTACTTTAGTCAGAAAAGGGAAAAGCACTGAGCTATGACTTTTATAAGCAGCAAATCACAACTTCCCCCCGGCACTTTAACCGTTCCTTCACTGTCAGAGGTTACCCTCACACAACTAGCACCCCCCGCAGAGGAAAGCGTATTACTCGATAACTTTAGTATAGTAAGCGCATAAACTCAGCAAGGGGAATGTCAAATGGTTTTAAATTAACGTAAAAATGATCAAAACCAGTCCGAAAGAATTCAAAACGAACAGACAGTCTGACAATGTGCTTTCAAGATAATATAATTATTTTTATTTTCTTTAAAATGAATATATTAACTATATACTGTACAAATCAGTGTTAGATTTATTTTGGCACGGATATTTTTTAAGTTAACCCCTTCAATCCAGTTAATATATTTTCAAACCACGTTTAAAAAACACTTTATCTAAATATATGGGAAAACATGTACAGAACACAAAAGAGGATAAATGGAAATGAAATCCACAACACACTACGTTGTCGAAACCAGGACTTGCCTGTTGGTGCGCCAGGAGATAAACAGGACTCGTAGTAAATTGTGAAAGTAACTGAATGGGTCTGCGGAGTATGGTCACATACTGTACTGTAAAATGGCAAGTGCTTTAGGGCAATGTGTGTAATCAGTGCGAAAGATTGGCGTTCCCGAAATAGCATGCATAATGTTGGATATTAATTAATGTTGCTTCTAATTATAAAAACACGCAAACTTAATATACGCATATCTGCAGCACCGTAAATTGTCTAGAAATTAAGATTGTGAAATAAAGAAAAAAACTCTCATATGTTAAGCTTTACACCATGATCTCCATTACATACAACATAGGGTTTGCAATACACAGGAAGACTGTGCCATCACTAAAAGTTAGAACAAATATTTTGCCGACCTTACTACAGATGCCTGGTATTACTCAAGGGAGGATAATGACATACAGTACCTTTTTTATAAAAAAATAAATGTATTATTCTTGATAATAATTCTTCATTATTTGAAAAAATGCACAGCATTTCATCTGTGGAGCCCTTTTCAGGTATGAGGTGAGGTGAACTCTACTTGTTCCTTTGCAGCACACACATACTGACATACTGTAAGCCCCTGCTCAAATTATTCTAAAAGTGTTTCAAGATATACACCCCCGCATTTCAGGTCTGTATTTTCATACAGAATTCCTAGGGTTACAACTGCCTTCCAATTGAGGGAGCAGAATACAACCTTTAAAGAAAATCTAATCTTGATTTGGATGTTCATCATGTGAGTGCGCCATCCATGTGGTTACCAAAATCGATGTTTCCATTGAACAAAACTGTGGCGCAAATTAAAATCGAGGCCAAGAATGCTATTTGTCAAAGCGTTTCCTGCCAAAGAAGCTGCTCATCAGGCACACAAAATGTCTGGGAGTCATTGAAAAATGATTATAAGTGGAGGGGGATGACAGCACTACTTAAACTGTGCCAATAGAAATCGCAGTCAAGTAAGTCGAGCTGCTTCAAGGGGAGAAATGAATACACAAAAACAGAGACAGTACTGTTTTTTACTAAACTGAAGGGTTTAATTGTAACATTTTATTTAAATGATTATTCTCTCCACTTGTATAATTTATTAATTGGTTTGTCTCCCATTTTGGTATTTAATACTATAGTAACACTAATAAACTAATACTATACTTAATATTTGGTCTTTCTTAAATACTGCCTTTTAGCATCATATGTACTGTACAGTAGTATGCATCTGTGCACGGGGAGTCAAAAAGATTGGGATTGTTCACCACTCGAATAGGGTGGTGTTCTCTCTGAGCCCGTGGCCATCCTTGTGTTGACTGGGGTGTCAGTTTAGCTTGCTAGGTATTACAGCCCTAGAGAGAGATGGTTGATCTCCTCTGGTTTAGCCTGATGACTGTGACAGTGTACTTCTAGCCTCAGCCCTGATACAGAGTAATAAGTACTAAGGATCCCTGAAGAGATGCGTGCTGACTCTCTTTGTTACTGCTGAATGGATATGTTGACCCTGTAGATATCTTCCATTGTGTCCTCCTGTTTCTGACATCATACCAATATAGTATTATAAGTAGGATGGTCAAGGAGAAATTGTAGCTTTGAATAAAAGCATCGTCAAGTAGAATGATCACAAAGGAAAGAACTGTTTATGAGGAACTCCAGTGACAATGCAAACTCACACAGTTGCTCACCACCAGTCCCATTTGTAAACCATAGTGCCCAGTCTAGGGGGGGTTTATAGCAGGATTCAAACACACTAACGGCAGGATAGCAAATTGCAACAAGAGTGCAGGTAATGTACAGAATGGTTAAACATGACTGGGGTAAGAGGGGAAAACATGAAAACCGAACTCAAACAGTTCTTGTCAGTCCTATAGCGCCAGTCCAGATAATTTCCCTCATTCAACATGTCATGCAGTAAAACCCTATGACCACTTGGTGTCACAGCATATTTCATTTTTAATTCTTTGTACATTTTTGTAAACTGTGTACTTATCTCTCCTTCCATTTTCTAACCACATTATCCAATACAGAATCGCACAGGATTCCGGAGCCTATCCTAGCAAGCTACAAGCGCAAAGCAGGATACACCCTGAACAGGATGCCACTCATAGAGTACTTATGTATTTATTAAATTATTTAACTATTATGTAAATCATTAAATTACTTATAAATATTTTGGGATGCATCATTTACTACATAAGATTTACATTTTAAGACTATAGATCTTTGACTTGATTCAGAGTTATTGATAATAAAGGGGATGGATTCAAGAATGAGAAATAATTCCTGCATAAATGTTAAAAAACAGAAACTATTAAGACAGTAAAAATGATTAATGTGCAAGACATTGCATATGCTTAAACAAATCAAAATGCTGGTTTTCCACTCTACATCATTGGTAAGTATTTTAAACTTTTAAAATTCAAGAAACCAACAATACTAAAGGATTTCTTAATTTTAAATTCAGATCAGTTCATTTTTTTAACCATAGATGTGTATGTTATTCTGGGCGTTTCATTCACTTCACATTCATTTAAAAATGCAGACATTCTAAAATGTGTTTTACTTTGTTTTGTGTAAATAAAGAACATACCACTTTATTACTTGAATTATGTTCAGAACACCATCTGGTATAAGAACTCAGATCTTTTCACAGACATCTATTGGCATGTGTGGCGCTCAGATTAGACTGAAATTTTGAGGAGCAGAAAGGGCAGCTCACAACTGAGACTAATGCATTCACACAGAGAGACATAAACACGCACAAAGTGGAACATAGCAATGAGCTAGCGAAATCAATCAAGCTATTCCAAGCAAAAAACAAATTCTATAAAAAGAAAACAAAAAGCTCCACATTTCTTTGGCTAAATGTAGTTTTATGTGTCATTCTAAGTTAGCTGTGCATTTGCTTTATTAATTTAAATGACATTTGTCTTAGTGTAACTAAATTAATGTATATCCTTTTGGATTTTTTATTGCATTGAGCCCTTGGTACTGAAACACTATGACAGCTACATACAGTATATAAAACCTTACTATACTACTGGTATTGTTTACTTTCAGAAATTGCTAAAAGATGTTCATTGACCCCAGGGATAGGTTTGTTTAAATAAGGCACAGAAATAGGGGGAGCAGAAGGTTAAAGAAGAACTGAAAAA